>NW_010968505.1:2365855-2471813 GCF_000463585.1 Tarenaya hassleriana | reverse complement strand
TCTCTCTCTCTCTCTCTCTCTCTCTCTCTCTCTCTCTCTCTCTCTCTCTCTCTCTCAAATGCAAATCATCATGTTGGTTTTGGAACATAAAACCAAATTTGGACAATTTAACATATGAAATAGGACACAAAACCGTCTATTTTACTTCGAATTCGAATATTAAGCTTAAAGAGATGCATATATTTCAAATCATATGATTGATGTCTAATTTAATCTTGATTTTGGTATACTATACTCGATTAACAAAAAAAAAAAACCTTAGATGATATCAACAGCTACATCTCTAAAATTTTATGGTATATATTTGTAAGCGGTTAGACCAGTTTACTTCAATTTGATTTGATTTAGAAAGACTATAAATTGTGGAAAATATATGCACTTATAGAATGATTAACCAAATTATTTTGAACTCAACCGACATTATTCTCTAATAATTTACACAATATAAATATCTGATATCTAAATATATTTAAATCGAATTTTTATTGGGTTTTTTAGTAGCTGTATTTATTTTTTGGTCTACCCAACATTTCTCCAAATGTTTTGGACTGGTCTATAAATTTGATAGCTAATAATAATTTTTTTAAAGGATCATATCATTCTATGTTTTAAAGTCATGTTAGTTGATAAAAAAAAATAATAGAAAAAAACATTCGAGAAAACCAAATCACCATATTTACTACTAATCTCTACAAGTTGCAACTATAATCCGATCTGAAATCAAATTAATGTTTTGTATTAATTGTTATCATAAAAGTATAATAAATTAACCAGAAAAATGTTATATTTATCTCTTAGATTCTAGAATTTTAAACTCTCTCTCTCTCTCTATATATATATATATATATATATAGGAAAATTCACAGTTACATACGTGGTGCGTGGACCGCATGTATTGTCCCCGCCAACCCACCTCCTAGAAACCCTTCAAATCCATGAAAGCTCTGTTTTGTCTATTTCCTATGCACGCGATGAAAGCTCAGCTATCACGAAATATAATAAAAACCTATGTTAATTCAATCCTTTTTTTTTACAAACAAGTGAATTTTTTAGTGATAGACAAGTTACAACATTTTATTAGAGATTACAATTATTTAAGACTTAAATTTATAATATATGTAGTTTTTAAGAAACGCTATTTATAATATAAATATTTATCCTAAACATTTTTTTTTTGTGTTTTTTTGCACAACAAAACCTTCCTTCCTGGGTGTCTTTGTCCGATGATCTTCTGTTTCTTTTTCCTTTTGTTTTTGTGTCTTTGACTCATTTCCTCTGTATTTTTTGTGTGTCTACCAAAGGGCACTGAGTTTCGTGGTTCTTTTGTTGTCATTGTGGCGAATGATGATTCCAACCCATCTTCTCAAGACAGAGAGTGTAGAATCCCCACTACTTCCTTTTCAATGCTCATGTTGATTTCATGATGTATTTCTTCCATGATTTCGCTGTCAAGGTTTTCCACTATATACATAGTGTGAGTGACTCTCTGATGCATAACGTGTCGATCCCTCTGGGAGGTCTTCTGGTGCAAGAGGTGGGTTTTGGTGCGGAGTTATTGTAAGCACGGCCTTGCTTTCCATTTTTGAGTTTTCTCTCTACCCAACTGTATTTTTTTTTATCAGATGTCCGCTAGCTTGTTCTCTCTCGGAAAGTATGAGTTTTTTCCATGGAAAGTATGCGCTTTTTCCATGGAAAGTTTCCAACTTTCACCGGGCCTTCGTTGGACAATTCGTGGGTTTTCCCAGAGGTTCTTGGGTTTGAATCTCTGGATTGGTCTAATGATCTGATCTCTGGTCTTAGGGTTTAGGGTTTGGATTCAGATTTTAGAATTTATACGGAGTTTGGCGTTCGTTGGTTCTCAGTTTCCATCAAACCTCTTATGGATATGCTTATTTTGGGGAAAAGGTGACAACCTTCTCCATTTTGGATGATGATCTTCTGATGAATTATACCTTTACCAGTCTCCATGTTGCTAAAGGTTCTTGATCGATGCTGAGAACTCGTGCATTCCCATCATCGTGTTCTCAGGATTTAGTTACTGAAAGGAGCTACAGTGGTTCCCTTTGTCAAGAACTTGGTGATTTTCAGAGCCACTGGGGACTGGATTGAGCTTTTTACAAATCGTATTCCCTTTCAGGTTGGCATGTCGAATCCACCGGGAGGAGCTGAAGTGGGGATGGCTGAGAGGAAAACCTCCAATGGGGGTGAATTTGTCATCAATGTTTCAGGTCAAGAAGTATCAAAAGATTCGAAACCAGCTAAAGGATTTTCACCAGAGTCTTCAACAAGAGCAGTGCCCTTGAGTTGCCCATCTCCCGAAATCGCCAAGTTCATCAGCAGCCCTCACAAGCCACCCAAAGTGCCAACCACTCCCAAGGAAGGTCTTACTCAGAGGAAATCTCTAACGAGGTCAGTCTACTCAAAGCCCAAGTCCCGGTTCCTGGGAAAAGCTTATTCCCTGGACCCGACGAGTCAGCTAGAAGAGAATGGTGGAACTCTTAGGGACCATTTTGGTTTGGGATCTTTTAATATCGGATCCCCAAACGACAAGTCGGCTAGGGAAACCCCGAATAAAGCAGTTGAAGTTGATGAGAAAGATATAGATGAAGAGATCTACAAGAAGGTTAAGCTGAACAAAGAGAAGAGAGGAAGAGTGAACACTCTAGCTTTGATCGAGTTGGCTGTCTTTGTGAGCATGTTAGGCGCTTTGGTAGCGAGTTTAACCGTTGATGTGCTGAAACGGCAATTCTTTTGGGGATTAGAGGTCTGGAAATGGTGTGTGCTTGCTATGGTGACGTTCAGCGGCATGTTGGTGACGAATTGGTTCATGCATTTCGTCGTCTTCTTGATAGAGACGAACTTTCTTCTTCGGAGGAAGGTGCTCTACTTTGTCCACGGCTTGAAGAAGAGCGTTCAGGTTTTCATCTGGCTAAGTCTGAACCTTGTAACATGGGCGTTGCTGTTCAAACACGGGGTTAAACGCTCGCCTACAGCCACGAAAGTCCTGAACATTATATCGTGGAGCCTTGTTTCGATTCTCATCGGGGCATTCCTCTGGCTGGTGAAGACGTTGTTACTGAAGATCTTGGCTTCGCATTTCAATGTAAACAATTTCTTCGATAGGATTCAAGATTCGATCTTCCATCAATACGTTCTCCAGACCCTTTCCGGGCCTCCACTCATCGAGGAGGCCGAGAGGGTGGGGCAGGAACCGAGCACGGGTCACCTCAGTTTCACAAGTGTCAAAGAAGGGACAAAGGTGAGAGAGAGGAAAGTTATCGATATGGCAAAGGTTCACAAGATGAAGCAAGAGAAGGTTTCCGCCTGGACGATGCGGGTTTTAGTCGAAGCCGTAAGAACTTCGGGTCTCTCAACGATCTCCAACGCGTTGGACGAAACTGCTTACGTTGATGGGAAAGAGCATACCGATAGAGAGATCACTAGCGAAATGGAGGCGGTGGCTGCTGCCTACGATACATTCAAGAATGTTGCTAAGCCGGGGCACGAGTAAGAACCATATCATCGTCATGGTTCTAAGTATTCATATTTGTTCTCTTGGTGATTCTAATAAAAACCGTGGGAATCTCGGGTTTGTCGTCGTTTTCTGTTTAGTTACATCGACGAAGATGACCTGCTGAGATTCATGATCAAGGAAGAGGTAGATCTTGTGCTACCATTGTTCGAAGGCGCCGAGACCGGGAAAATTACAAGAAGAGCTCTTACAGAGTGGGTGGTAAGCCTCTTGAAACACTTTCCGAGTAGAAAAAGAAAGTTTTTCGACCTCTTAACAATCGGGAAAGTGTCGAGATTCAGAATCTCTTCATCTAAGGGTCCTGAAGAATTCAAAGTTTCGATCTTTTTTCTCCAGATGCGCGGTTTCTCATTTTCGATTTTCGCACTAACGCTGTCTCCATATTCCGACAGGTTAAGGTTTACACGAGCCGGAAAGCTCTGGCGCATTCCTTAAGGGACACGAAAACAGCGGTTAAGCAACTGAACAAACTCGTATCCGTGATCTTGATTGTTGTAACAATCGTGATATGGTTGCTGCTTCTTGAGGTAGCGACGACGAAGGTCCTTGTCTTCTTCTCGACCCAATTCGTGGCTCTTGCTTTTATGATCGGAAGCACCTGCAAGAATCTCTTCGAATCCATCGTGTTTGTGTTCGTGATGCACCCTTTCGATGTTGGAGACCGTTGCGTTGTTGATGGCGTTGCGGTAACTCAGACATATTCTTCTTCTTTTTCTCTCTTGGCATCATCTCTTCTGAACCGGAGATATCATCAAATCTGAAAAGACTTCATGTTTTGATCGATTTTTTTTCCCGGCAGATGATGGTTGAAGAAATGAATCTGTTGACGACGGTGTTTCTGAAGCTTGACAACGAGAAAGTGTTCTATCCAAATGCGGTTCTGGCCACCAAACCCATAAGCAATTACTACAGAAGTCCGGAGATGGGAGAAACCGTCGAGTTCTCTATCGCGTTCTCGACGCCGGTCGAGAAAATAGCCAGCCTCAGAGAGAGAATCGCCGTGTATGCATCACGATTTACCCGTCTTCTCTTCTATTCTCTTTTGTTAGATTGGCGCAGAAAAAGGGTATTGACATCATCCAAACGCTTCACCTTCTTGACAAGAATTCAAGAAACCGAATCTTGAATCCAAGGAACCGAAACATACGATGTCTTTTATGTTAACCCGGAAAATGTTTTTACGCAAAAGATCTGATACAAGAATCTACGGGCTTTTTTTCTCCCTTTTTTGATCAGATACCTGGAGCAGAACCCGCAGCACTGGCAACCAACTCACTCAGTGGTGGTGAAAGAGATCGAGAACGTGAACAAACTGAAGATGGCGCTATACAGCAACCACACGATCACGTTCCAAGAATACCGCGAGAGGAACATCAGAAGAACCGAGCTCGTCATGGCCATCAAGAACATGTTCGAGGAGCTTCACATCGATTACAGTCTCCTCCCTCAACAAGTTCAGCTCAGAAGTCAGTAAAAGAAGACAATTGATGAAGAAACGTATTCCCCGGTTAGTGAATCAGTTAGTTGTTTGGAACCGGGTATGGTGCGGTTGGTTTCTTGTTACCCGGTTTAGCTTCTTTAGCCATGTATTGCAGGAGTAAAGTGACGTTGTAAACCGAATCATTTACCAGGTTTATGTTGGTTCGGTTTGTTAGCAATGCAGTAGAATGAGACTCCGGTTACCTCAATGCCACCAACACAAATATATCCTATCGACGGAATATATGATTGGTCTGTATAACCAGGACCCATCTTGCATCTCTGGTCATGGCATAAGTTTTCCTCTCCAGCCTCATTATCTCTTTGCTAAAAACCGGTACCAGAATGTGTTTTAAGTAAACCGGAGTCTGGTTACCAACTAACCAATCGAGCCGGTTCTTTCGTATCCTGTCCACCCAAAAGCAAGGAAAGAAAATTTTGGCAATACACAAACATGAGGTCGTAAAAACACAGAGGAATTATCAATCTTACACAGATCAAGTGTCTGAATTTCACCTCCAGATTCGTTACGATTGATGAAAGACTTGTTCAATCAGAGTTATGGTTGCCATATAGAGCTTCTTCGATCCCGGAGCATAAAACGACGTGCAATACACGTCATGTCATACAAGATCAAAGTAGGAAGGATAGTTACCGAGCGAAAGGCTCAAGCGTGGGAAGGAACGTCATGGAGATGCTTGAATCCCTCCAACTGTTTGAGATTCTCCCAAGTCTTCTCCCAGACCTTGGCCTCGTAGACCTTCTTGGTCTCACCGTCTGCCACCTCCAGGGTGAGATGGTGCATCGTTCCCGCCACCACCTGTGTTTTCGCACCCAGAATTCTCTTGAGCTGCAATGCCGCATTCTGCTCACATGGAAGAGATTATAGAATGAATGAGCCATTCCCCTCTCGGCTTAATGCCCAAACATGCAGATCCTCTTAACGATCATAAAACCAGTCAAATTCATGAATTATTACATAAATCCATGTTCTTTGTTAAACAAGATCATCATGTTTTAGAAACCATGTTCTTCGTGAGACCAAACAGGATTAAGGAAACTGGTTATACTTCCGAACTTAGAAATAACATGAACAATAACCGAAATTCTTTGACTCGATTGAAATGAGAACATCAAAATCCTCAGAACGCCAAACAAAATCACACTCCGTTGTACGATCTCCGTTTCCTTTCGTACGTTTATCGGAGAAATGTCCGTTTCTCATCCGAAATCCATCAGATCCGGCGAACGACAAACCGACTCGGCCAAAATTCCCCGGAGACGAAACGGATAAAGGAAAAGTGGATCATTCAACTTTTTCCTCGTCACCTCCAGTTTACACATTTACGAAAATCTAGGCTAAAAAAATTACCATTCAACTTTTTAGGAAATTATTTTTTTAAAAAACTTAGAAAGTTATTTTAATAAAAAAATCAATGAAAAACTAAAAGATACCTTTTTTTTGTTTTTAAATATTATAAAATTCAAAATTAAAAAATCAAAACTAAAAATTAAAATTTAAAAACTAAAACTAAAAACCCAAAATAAAAATCATCTCCATTCAAAACTCTAATTTAAATGATGAAAAATTATAGTTTTAAAAAAACATTAAGGGTAGAGTTTTTTCGGTTTTTAGAGATTAAAAAATCACTTAATCAAAATTTTAAAAAAGTTAATCTTTTGTAGATTTTAGGTATTTGTTAGTAGACCTTTTTATTTTTATTAAAAATAATTATATAAATTATTCTAAAAATAAAAATACCATCATTTTAAAAATATATATTTTACATTATATTTATGTCTATATAAGAAAATATTCTTAATATTTTTACCATAATTCATATTTAAAAAAAAGTTTTATGAAAAAACAAAATTTGAGATATGTAATTCAAAATTTATTGTTCAAAATATATATTATAATTCAAGATATTGATTTTGAGATAAAATTTGTTAAAGAAAGTGATGCAATAAATGAAGATGATTCATTAGAAGATAAAAATGATGAAAAAAACTAGAATGATACTTCGATTAGGTATATGGAGGGAATTCGAGATGAAATTACAGTAACATTATGGTTTTCTCAATTTTTTTAATTATTGTTATTACTAGTATTAATAAATATGATTTTTGTTTAATAATTAAAACCCTTTTTGATAAATTTTAAATATAAAATCTAAAACGAAAAGCTAAAATATTATTCTTACCAATAAATTTTTTTAAAAACCATAAAAACTACAAAAGGTAAAAACTAAAAACAAAAAATTAAAGCCAAAAACCCATAATAAAAACTACTATCTCTTCTCTGGCCATTTCATTGGATTTATCTCAATCGAAATTATCATAACATTATGAAGTAATTTGATATAGAAATATATAGTTATAAATTTTTTTTAAATCTTAAAAATAATAAGAGAAATCATTTTTTATAAAAAAATTAAACATTTTTATAAATAAAAATCAAATTCAAACGCAAATTGAAACCAATCCAACAAAATAGATGATACAAATTTTTAAAAAACCAATATATTTATTTTTATAAAAAAATCAATTTCAAACGCAAATTGAATCCAATCCAACAAAATAGATGATATAAATTTTTTTAAAAACCAAAATATCTAAACCTTCGCATAAACATACACGAATCGAATCCGAACCCAAATTGGAAATTTTCATATGTAATATTGGTAGGGTTTTTTTTTCCTGATCAATCACTCCAAGCAAGCATACGACAATATTTAAGTATGTTTTAATACCCAAAACACAAATACCTTCAGATTTGTTTACAAAAATTCAGATATTGATTTTATTTCAATTTTTTTGGATATTATTCGGTTATACTAAAATTTTAGGAGAAACGTAAAAAACATTAACTATATGTACTAAAACAATTTTAACATTATATTTTAAAAAATAGAACAATAATTCCTCAAGTTTTCAAATTTCCCTAAATAAAAGCAAAACTAACTTTTTTATCAAATAAATACTAAACTTTATTGTTGTTCCATAAATAAATCTGAACTTTTAAAACCATATTATATTTAACATTATCTGTCACGTAATAAACAAATAACATGTCGTATTTTAATTAAAAAATCTAAAAAATAATTAATAAAAAATATATAATATATATTTTAAACTACAAAACGTTGTACGGCGGCCGAAAAATCAACAACGACGACACTTCTTCCTTCCGCTTATTCTTCTAAGCAAAAAAAACGTTGTAAGCGTTCGCGTTTGGCGTTTTCTTGGGAAAAAAATTCCACGACTCCGCCAAGAGTATCCATATATATAATAAGTAATATAAAATTGGTTTGCCCGCTGTCAAATAAAATTTCTGACGAAATATTAAATGTCCCAATCAATGCCACCTCGACACATGATTTTTTTATTATTGGGATCTTAGGTTGACATGGGAAGACACCAAGAAAGAGGCGCTGCTGCTCTCTGTCTTCTGTCTTGGTGTATAAATCTACCAAACCTTCTTCATCTCTCTCTACAAACACTTGTTTTCGATACCCTTTTGTTTAAGGAAAAAAAAAAACGAAGCCCTAAATGGCCGATCGTAACGGCGCCGTCGACGTAACGGAGTTCGTCGTCAACCAACGTAACGGCGTTAAGGGCCTCGTCGACGTAGTATCCCCAAAATCGCTCCCTCCCCAGTACGTCCAACCACCGGAGGAGCTTCTCTCCGCCGGAAATATCCTCGCCCCCGGATCATCTCCGGTGAACGTCATCGATGTCTCGGACTGGACGGACCCTCGCGTGGCGGAGGAGATCTGCGAGGCCGCGTCCACTCGCGGGTTCTTCCAGATCGTGGGACACGGGATCCCGGCGGAGGAGCTGCACGCGCTGAGGGCGGCGGCGCGTGGGTTTTTCGGGTTGGCGGCGGAGGAGAGGAAGAGGTACTGGAGGGGGGATTCGGTGTCGGAGACGATGTGGATGACGACCAGCTTCAATCCGTACGAGGAGCAAGTGCTGGAGTGGAGGGACTTTGTCAAGTTCGAGTATCCTGAGACTGAGGACTCCGCTGCCACGTGGCCCTCTGTCTGCAAGTAAGATTCTTGCCTCTTGGACGATTATTTACGCACGTGCGCGGTCAGCATAGGCGATGGGTTTGCACTTTGGATAATCAGTTTTGAAGAGGTTTTCTAAATCTTTGATAAAATTGTCAGCGTATTTTTCCATTAACATTTTTTTACATGGTATTTACAGATATTGCAACGTATACAATCAGTTATAATTTTAATAAATATATTATAATACAAACGGAATATTCCACCTAAATTACTCAACTTTGCAAAAAAAATATAGATATAATACTAAAATTTTAAATTTCTAAGATATAATATAAATTTGCTACAAAATTCCATAAATAATATGAAAATGTTGTAACTGATGTGACAAATCGAGAATATAAAATGACTTTCTAGGAGAGATGTTATATCATATTTATAAAAAAACTAAAAACATGACAAAAATAATAAACTAAAAAATATTTACATACGTGTATATATATATATATATGCATATGACACTTTTAAAAGATTTATAGACTAATTTCATAACGGATTAATTAAGTGATAGTTTTTTTTCACACGATTTGTCTTTTTTTTAAAAAAAATTGTCCAGGGAACAAGTGATAGAACATTTCAAGAGGATCAGACCAATAGCCAAGAAAATGCTAAGCATACTGATGATCAAGTTAAACTCGAACATGGACGACGACCAAGAAAGAACCCTAATGGGGACACTGAGGATGAACTTCAACTACTATCCCGAATGTCCGAACCCTGAACTCGCCGCAGGAGTCGGCCGCCATTCCGACATCAACACTCTCACCATTCTCCTCCAAGACGACGTCGTAGGCGGCCTCTACGCCCGGGCCACTGAGCATGGCGACAAATGGATCCAGGTTCCTCCCGTCGAGGATGCCCTCCTCGTCAACATCGGAGATGTACTGCAGATTCTTAGCAACGATCGGTACCGGAGCGTCGAGCATCGGGTGACGCCTAACCGAGTCAGCCGGGTTTCAATCCCGGTTTTCTGTGGACCGGTTAACGATTCGGTTATCGAACCGTTGAGGGAGGCGTTAGAGAAGGGAGAGATGCCGAGGTATAAGAAGATAGTGTATTCGGATTACTTGAAGTCTTTCTTTGGCAAGCCTCATGACGGGAAGAGAACCATGGAATCGATCAGGATTGTATCGTGAAATTTCTGTAACCAAACGTTCATCAACATGGTTATGATCATAGTTATTATTAAAATGTATGTTCGGTTATGTCGGTTTGGTTTGGTTTGGTTTGGTTATTGATAAAGGAACATGTTTCTCAACTTTATTGAGAGAAAAAGTTTGTTTCGATGTTTGAATATGATATTGGAATTTGATTTTTTTTCGTTAATCTCTTTGGTTTTCCGTATTTTTCTTTTGCTTGGAATCAATTTCAATTACCCAACCATTTTTTAATTAAAATCGTCACCCAAAAATTACAAAAATAAACAAATTAAACGACCAGCCATCACCGATCATTGCCCCAAAACAATGTGTTTTCATTAAGCATAATTAATGATAACTGGTTATTATTTACGGCCGACAAAAATCATTATTAGGATTAGGATTTGACCTACTCAAAGGCGCGAAAAGAGTTGTCTGTGACGGTTTTTATAACATTTTATAAAAGGATATGCAAATTGTTTTTTTTAGAATTAGTTGTGTCATATTTTAAACAAAAAAAAGGGAGAAAAACTCATATTATTATCTCAACTTTATAAAATATATCAAATAAATCCGGTACAATAAACTGAGTCAGTATTATATTGGATTTATTATTATTTTGAACCGATTTTATTAAACTGAATTTATTAAATCTGGTTCTACATACATAGTACAAAATTATGACATATCTTGACATCTCATCGCTAAGTAAGATTCTATAATAGTATTAGCGTATAATTTTATAATAGTATTACTTTGATCAATTTACGTTAAAAATAAATATGACACTTTTAAATAATTTTAAAAATTATTAAGTCATTTTTTTAAATTTAAAAATAATTAGAGACATTAGAAGGTATAAAAATTATTTTTTCACCAAATTTCAAATTTGAGAATTTTCAGAAATTTTTTTTTATATTTTAATTTATAAAATCGATAACAATTATCAATTTTAACTCTAACGACGACATATAAGTTGGATGTTATATAAAAAACGGAACTTATAAAAACGATAACAATTCACAGCCTCAACTCTAACAACGGTATATAAATTAGAGGTTTATTCCAACATAAAAAATGAATAGAGGTTGTAAATTATTTTTGATTTCGTGAGTTAAAGTATCTATTTGAAATTTTTTAATATTTGAAATATCAATTTATAATATTTTATCATCTAAATATTAATTACATAACAATATAAAAAATATTAATTACATAAAATTAAAAGTTTTAAATATTTATTTAGTATATTTTATAACGTATTTAATATTTTTCCAAAAAAAAAAACTGGGATACAAAAATCAACGAAACTTTCGTCATTGGGTTAGCGATAGACTTGGCATGTTTCTAACGAATAACATGACATAAAATAGAGACAAGTGGGGTACACAAATCAAGGAAGCCATATACTCCAACGATATATTATTGCCAACTGCACAGTTTATAGTACCCAGGAGCAGGTGGTCCCTACGGGAACGATGAAGATCGGATTCATTTAATCTCGTGATTCACGACTGGTTAATTCCAACGATAATAATAATGATGATGATGATGATGATAATAGTAATAATAATGATGATGATATCAAATCAAATTTTTGTTGTTGTTTTAGTTTCTATTTATTTGAACCCATACCTAAACCCTGAATACGACCAAATCTTTTGATTCGGTTGCTTTCTCG
This sequence comes from Tarenaya hassleriana, assembly GCF_000463585.1. Lineage (NCBI taxonomy): Eukaryota > Viridiplantae > Streptophyta > Magnoliopsida > Brassicales > Cleomaceae > Tarenaya > Tarenaya hassleriana. The sequence goes on along the minus strand of NW_010968505.1, from coordinate 2,459,909 downwards.
CTTAACGAGTTAACGTCGTCGTATCATAGGATCCATCTACCCTTCCGTATAACCTTTCGTATTTCCTATTTTTTTAGAGTAAATTTGCTCAAATTCACCAAAAAATTATTTACGACGTATATTTTTTTTTTGTTTTTATAATATATATTTTTCCTATAAATTATATGTATATATATATCCATGGACATAGCAAATCATAAAAACATAATTTGATCTTATGGTATTTATGAAATAAACAAGAATTTGAACCAATAAAATTAAGGATGCTCACTGTTAAATTTACTTACAGATAAAAAGATCCAGAAAGAATTGCTTTTGCCTGAAGTCAATCCTTCCTTGTATGCCTTTCCCATCTGCAACCTTTTGGGTTTAGCTTCCTTCTCAGGTTTGCCTGAAGTGTGGGAGAGATTCATCCCCAATACTCTCACTCTCAGGTCGGTGCCTTGTTCAAGCATGAAGAAGCTAAGCTTGTTTTCATACGAATCATCATCACGATGCTAACTCCATTGTACTTAAAATGCCATTCCGCTCCCGAGAGCAATGGCACAAGCTTACAAGCTGGATTTGCCATCCGCAGTTCGAAGCATTTCTTGTTTATATATGCCACTCCCAGTGCCTCCTTCACCATGTTAATGTTTGGATGAGAAATTTGACTTTTTAGTATGCTCCAACGTTATCAGGAAACTGATCGACATCAATCACAGGATGTCCCTTTCTTGAAAGATCAGACAATAATTCAGAATTAGGACCGATAAAGATGTGGTTTCGAGTATTAAGCTTCTCAAAATGGCAGAGCAGATTCCTTGTGAACATCTCTTTCGCATAATGTAGACTCACGAGCAGATTGGTTTTCTGACTTTTACGGAAGAAGAGTCCCAAGTTCATCCGAATTTCTTACTACTCTGCCGGGAACAACTTCTCTGAAACAGAAACCATACCACTTAAGGTTGCTCAGAGGTTGCAGTTTCAGAAAGTTGGATTCAAACGAACCTTCATCCAGTAACCATGAATCTGGCCCCACGATTTTTTCATAGTTAACACCAGCATCCCGACGAGAGACAATGCTCTCTCATTTTGAAAGTTGGTGTAGATGTTAAAATAGCAACGAGAATGAATAAACTTTATGAACCAGGGTGTCCATATTTGTTCCCCCATCTTCTTGTACCATCCAGTCGTCACCTAAGCAGAATCCCAATTTTTAATTCCAAGGAAAGACGTATAACTAGAAGTTGAATAACGCAAAACCATGAAGAAGTAAGAACGAGAAGTTACCATGCCATCGAGTATAGGCTTGGTGCCTTTTACCTTGTGATCATCATACCATAAAATCTGAACTCTTTCCACGGTTTTGGGAAGAGAAGCTGTCCCCACGTTCCAACCAACTGATACAAGAAAATCCTAGTACCAGGACCTAGACGAAACTTATTTCCATGTTTATCTGTGATTGGCCATAAAATTTATCTGAGAGTCACAACATTACGAACATGGCTACGAAATTACGAATCGCAACCACGCACATTCCCACCTCTTTCTTACTCTTAAAACTTACAACTCTGTCATCCACTTCGTTTTTCTCTTATTAATAAGGCTTTATGAACAAAATATATCATCCTAGTTACCAGTAGACCTAACGATGGAGAAGTTGCACTCCCTTCTCCTTCAACCTATCTCCTCGTAACCACTAATATCCGAGATTTTGTTCCACTCCAATCCGAAAGAAAAAAACACCGATCAATCAAAATGTTGCACGAATTATGATTAACCCTAAACTTCAAATGTGAATTTCACGAAGATGATTCGAGCACTTGCCACAATCGGTAATTCTGAAAAGTGTAACGCACAATGGTACCTGGATGGAACGAACCTTGGTCGTTGGAGCGAAGCTCCATAGATAGAATGGCTGAAATTGGACGCATCGTGGTAGTAATTACGAATCACGCTCTCCAAAAATCTGTAATAGAGCGGAGAAACCTCCAGATCATCTTCAACGACGAACGCAAACTCGTTATCAGAGCTCGGCCACCAAGCCTCCAACCACTGCGCCTGCAATCCGACGTTGTCTGTCGGTAGTGAACCACTTTTCCCCCAAATCTCCACTCAAACACATCCACGAACTCGAGAATCTCCCTCACGCCCTTCAAGTTGTCCTCCGCCAGAGTATCGTTCCTAGCGAGGGAGAAATGGTCGATGTATACGTGGAGGCGAACGCGTCCGGTCGCGGCGGCGGCGGCGCCGTAGTCCGCATCGGCGAGAGAGCGTAGGCAACGGGAGAGGGAATGGAGGCGATTGAATGTGAGCACCTTGATGAGGAATGTGAAGGGAGAGACGTCGCCGGAATTTCGACGGAATCATCCGATAGAGGGGAAGGCAGTGACAAAAGTGTAATTTTCTGTGACGAAAGGGGCAAATGTGTACTTGTACGGTCTCGTGTTATACTCTGTTTCTAAACGGGATTTGAAGATATCCTGCAAAGCTTTTCTTGATCAAGATTTTAGGGCAAGATTCCATGATCAGTAGTGTTTTTTAAATTTATATTCGGAACGCCATTGGCCAATGTTGTTTAAAAATAAACCTAATTGATTCTTATATTAGATTAATAACAAATTCTAGATAATAAATACATAAAATTTATAATTTTCATAATAATACATAAACTTTTCCTCTTCCCATATTAAGTTATATCCAAAAAACTAAATCTCCAATTTCCCCCGTCCCTCATTGCTTACAGCTCTCAAACCCTAAGTATTTATTTTCTTGCTCTCTCTCTCTCTCCCTCTCGAATTTATTCGATCTCCGTCTATTATCAGTTACTGCGAATCAAAATCGGGCGGGAAATCGGATGCCAAGAGCGATCTCCGTTTTTCATCTCTGCGATTTAGGGTTTCTACACCAGCGCGCGAGAGAGGGATTCGTTTGATGCAGTGGTTAGAGCTGTGGAAAACGATCTGGCTTTTGAAACGTGTATGCCGGCGGCTTGCTCCTGCTTCGATTTCTTTTTTTCTCCTACTGTTCGAATTGAATCCGCGTTCTGATTATCTTGTCGTTTTTGGGTTCTGATTCCTCTGTGTGTGTATGTAGTGATAAACGAACCAGTGATAAAGTGATAATCTCGTAGCCATTGCATTGTTTGGGCTTATGTTGGGTGATTCGGACAGTATCTAATCTTAATTTGCTTTTCGTGTTTCAGATTGGTCCTTGGCATGTCAACGGTTCTTTGATCGTCTCCTATCGTTGGCTGTAAACTGCTATTGATAATGGGAAACAGTTTCACCATCAATAACGAAATGGAATCTGAAGGCTCGAAATTTGGAGGTAAATTTTGTTTGAAAGCCTCCCATTTCTCTTAAGTTCTATTCGTTTTTTTGGGTTATGGAGCATTGGGAGTTTGTGCAAAAAATAAAGTATCTCCCCGATGGGAATAGGATGTAAAATAAGAAAGGAACAGATATGATCAAGCAAGGAAAATGAGACATGAAAATAGGAAAAAAAATCGATGTTGTGATGCACTAGTTAAGCTAAAGCTCTCTATCATCAACTGTTAATCTTCTCCATTTTGTTATGATGGAACGGTGAGTGAATCTTTAGCTGGAGTTTTTCCTTACAATAACCTTATTTCAACATGTTGTTATGTCATTGGGCTGCAGCAGATCTGAGAGAATAGGGTGGCGCTTTCGACTAATTGCATGAACAGTGATTTTCTTCCTCTTCGTATTCCAATGGAATCTCAACCTCAGGCCACAGAGCAATCATCATCGCCCCCGCCAGCAAATTCTGAAACCCTAGTGTCCTTTTACTCCTATTATTTGTGGAATCGATTCGCTTCTCTGATTCCTTCTTCGGGTTTCAATTTTCTCGGGAAATTCTCTAATAAATATCGCCAAACAAATACAAGAAGACGACGACAACACTTCCTTCCACTTCCTCTACCCTCCGATTATCCAGATTCTTATGCGTAAGATTCTATCATTTCATCTGGTTGTTGATTCTTTTGAGAGTATCTAAAAATAAATGGACTGGGTTTTCTTTTATCAATTCAATTTTTTTACTAGTTCTGTATCACTTGTGTAATTGTCAGTTCTTCGTTAATTTGTATTTTGTGTTAAATGATTGTGTTTTGATGAAGAATAATCTGAAATTACAATGTACCGATTGTTACACGCAGGGCCTCGTCGGAGATATCCAGAATTTATGATGTTTTGGCGGATATAATGGCTTACTTCCTCTCGAATTTGCACGATATACAGAAGAGTTTGCAATTTTGGCAATCTAGAGTCGAGGTGAATGAACAAGTCTCACTAAGATCTACTTTTTGTTAACCGGAATCTGGTAGTAAGTCTAATTGGTTTTTTGCTCTTCTTTTCGTCATATTGAGTATAGGATTCCGATGCTCGGAAAGCATATTTCATGATTTTCGAGAGAGGTCCCATGGCTTTTTTTGATGAGACTGTAAAATTCGTGCACAAAAGTCTTGGCGAGGGATTTGCAACGCGTCATCTGTGTCAATCAGCTTCGTCTCACATGTCCGAGAGGATAAGGGTCTTGATGGAATTAAGATGTGCACTTGCTTCCTTTCTTGCTCAGGTTGTGATTAACTCAAGTAATCAACTAACTTCATTGATTTCATTCTGTGAACCGTTAGTATATTGTGCATGATTCATTTTGGTAAATTTACTGTATTTTATGTTTATGTGGTGTTATTTTAGGTATATATTTACTAATATCATTTTCTGTACTATAGCTCTATGTTGAGATGGATAAATGCGGGACAGATTCCCTGAAGAATCCAGAAAAGTCTTTGACATCATTATTGGCCATTATAAATGGATTGTTTTTGAACTTGGAGGCATCAATCCGCCATTTGCATGCTGAGCGTGAGGTATTTACATTGAACATTTACTTTTAATATTAATGGGTTAGTAGTGTATTACTTCATCATGTGTATTGATTCTTGTCTAATGTATTTGCAGTCTAATTCTCCGGTCGATGGAAGTTGCTCAATGCCTCTTGTATTCGATAATATCCCAGAAGTTAATCAAGAAGGGTCCCAATGGACCGATTGTGAACTCAAAGATGCTATCAATGTGATATATAAGAACTTGGAGAAACTTGAATCATATTTATCATTTACGGTAAGTGATGGTAGTTTTACAATGACTTGTGTGCTTCTAAACAAAAAATCATTATATAATGAAACACGACTTTTGTTGGAAACTAATAAATTGAGTTTTCTTGCTTGTGATTCTCTCTAATTAGGTTGGAAAGCATCGAAAGCCAAAGAAAATAACCCTATATTGGGTTCGGTATACTTGTGGTGCGGTTGGATTCGGTGCTCTTTCTATATGGCTACTACGCCATAGTAGGTTGATGGGAAGTTCTGATATTGATAATTGGATTCGTGATGCAAAGGAAGCAACAACGATTTTCTTTAGTGATCATGTTGAGCAACCGGTTTGTTTTCATCACATTCTATACTTACGTTAGAGCACTTCAAGAATTTTTATGTTAGTCCAAATGATTTCACATAAAATATCAATTGGAACAAACAAAATATAAAGATTTTGGGTTCATATATGAATTTGACGTTCAGTTGACACCTTACTCGAATAGTTGAAGTATTATTGTTATAAGCCTTGTTACTTGAAATGTTTATAGTGCAAAAGATTTTGAATTAGTTTCTCTTTTGCACAGTTGCTTGCTATTAGGGATGAACTTTTCGATACTTTCCGTAAAAGGCACAAAGGTGTTATGGAAATTGAAGAAGTGCAATTGACTCAAGACTCCCTACATAGGTTGATATTCTACCCTTGGTGCTTTCATGTTTGAGTTTAGATAATATGGTCATGTGGAAATAATAACTCTTGTTTTGTGAATAGTCAATGTTCAAACAGTTGTGGCCAACAAATCTCTAAAATCTACCGCTTTTCTATTTTTTCTTGATCGTTACACTATCATACTCATCTATCTTTGATGTGGGCTAATCTGTTGTTGTTTTACAGAATGCTTATGAACTTTTGTGAGCAGACATCACGTGAAAAACACCCAGAAAATGCATCTGACCAGCAGATGCTTGAAGTTGTGATGAACCGGTAAAACTCTCAACAATTTATTTTTGATGACATTCCGAATGAATTTAAAGAAACGAAAAAAATCGAGGCTACCTAGTACCTATTTGGACGACAAGCTTTAAATCTTGGTTATTGACTAATTATTATGGATGATATTCTATGCCCACACTTGTCTTCAGACGCCATATATCTGTGAAGTTTATTTTAACTTTCTTTCCCTCACAATTATACTGGACTGTGTAAATACAGATACGAAAAAGAACTGGTTCACCCTATTCATAATCTTCTAGGCGGAGAGCTTGCTCGTGCTCTACTTATACAGGTAATACATGTTTCTTTGTGACAGGTTATGTTTACATTATGTAAGCTCATGTTTACGTGAGAATTGTCTTTCTTTCAGGTCCAAAAGCTTAAACTAGATATCGAAACGTAAGTTCAATAAACCTATAGCTTAGAATTAGTTAGATTATACGTCTTGTCCATGTCTTATCGCGTGAATTGTTTCTATTGCAGGGCAATGCTTGAATTGGATCAGATTCTCCGGGCAAACGAAATAAACTTTGCTATTCTGGCTGCATTACCTGCATTCTTTCTCAGCCTTATCATGTTCACGTTGTTCCGGACATGGCTCAAAAAGGTGAGAAAATGTACTAATAAAATCAAACCAATTACACTAATTATATCTGACTCTGGTTTATGATGAAACTATAGTCTTTGTTCCATGTATATTCGGTTCAAGATTTTAAAACAATGAGAGAGTTTACTCATGCATAATAATTGTTTTTTTTTTTCTATTGTTATCTATGTTGTTAATTGTTTTGATTCTGTGTTTCACAGGCCTCGACAAAATATTCTTTTAATTTCATGTACTTATCTGGAATCGCTCGAATTGCCGGAGTTTTGCTGTCGTTAACAACCACCGTCCCCAACAGAGGAAAGGAGGAAAGGGGCGAGGTCGCGAGGGAACGAGAGACAAGGCAAGCAAGGTGGCGATGAAAGGGTTTGGTTTTTTGGGAACAAAATGGAGTGGGAGGTCGTCAAACTTGGGTAATTCAACCATACATAACAGGATAGCAGAGCAGTAGGAAGAGGAAGAATTGCTCGTATCCACAGGAGACTGCTCGTCATCGAGATCGAGAAGAGAATCATGGAGCACCAAAGCTGCGTAGAACAAGGACGTGTATGTTGTCGAATTTAGTGTTTCTGTCCATTCTTGAGAAAATTCTTTTCCAAAAGTTTTTTTTTAAATCCTTTCTTGATTCTTCCACAGGAAAAGGATGCGGAATGCATGTTTGGATTGGTAATATACAACCTCGACCGTCTATACCGGGTTGTTGAGAGGCATGCTAGAGCAACCGGCGAATGGGATTTGTAAGTTTTTTCCCCGATAAACCCGTAAAATATAAACTTTCTAGAAGACACTGGCATCACCATTTTCACCGTCACAACTTGTATCTAAAATGCCTAAAACCACATTGGTTGTCCACTAAATAGGCTTCTATTCTGCGGATTTAAAGGTAATTAGTTGGTTGTGACATGATACTAAGTCTCTGTGGGAGATAAAATGATATTTCTTGGGCTTTCTCATTAAGTGCATTTTTCAGTTGGCATATAAACTAACTGATGTGTATATAATAAATCCACAGATTGAAGCAGGAGCTAATCGAGTTGGGAAACCCGCAACTGCCATCATCGTATAAGCTCGGAGTCACTCGGCGCCTAGTCGGGGTGTACGACTGCTTGCTTCCTCCGCTAAAGCGGCAGTAACATCTTTCTCCCGTCTCTCGTCTCTTTTTATTATTATTTTTTCTTCCCGAAAGGCAACAAAATCTTTCTGAAAACGCGACATGGTCGTGGAATCTTCGAGCGGAACATCTCGGGTTAAGGATGACCGGCAGGTTTAAGGTGGGTGAAAAATCGGCAATGGGAACAATTTACCGGAATCGTTGTCACTCTTCATTTGAGCATCTTATGATTGTTGTTTGTTGCCTCCACCAAATGTGAAATCACAGGATGGTGGGATCATTTGCTGAATGCGAAAAAAAGAAGTTAATTTGCACCAAAAAAATTGATTTTACCAATAATACTCGATGATATTTATTTTTCTTATTATTTTTTCACATTTTTCTACGTAGGTATTTTACGTACCTTTCTTTTTTGGTCTTTCTACTATCTACTTTTTCATCTTGTTGGCCACTGTTGCCACCATCGCTGCTAACATATTTTTTTCTGTAATTTTTATAGTACATTTATTTATTTATTTTTTCTTTGGGCTGTCTCTATTAATATATTTTCGACGACACCAACAAAAAACAATAACATAAAAAATCTAACGATATCCACTATTAATATTTGTTGATACCACTACATCGAAACTAAAAAAAATTAAAAATGATATAATTTGGTAAAACTTGATATAATTTGATATAGCACGATAGAATCATTGAAAACGTTTAAAAAAAAAAAAGAAGATCAATGTCGAGTGTCTAATTATGCAGTATTATGTGCATAAATCTTTTATTATGCTTGCGTGTTTTATGAAAATACAAGACGTTCAATGTCGAGTGTCTAATTACAATACTTTGATGACTTTCCAGCTGCTCGAACATTACAATTAAGGGTGGGCGTCGGATTCCCGATACGAAAGTTTTGGTATCTAAAATTTTAGGTGTTCGTGTATCTGCTACTGCTAGACGAATACAAGACCGGTGACGGTGAAAATCCGATCGCCCAGTTTGAGTTCGAGTTTCGTCAGTCGGTTACTCTGTCTTTCATGGGTACCCGATAAACTGGAGGGGATGTTGGATTTGGGTTTATTTGAAAGAATCAAAACGGACCTATCCCGTGAGAAGTCCGATCCGTATAAAGTTTTAGAAACTTTAAATCTGTAGAATATTAAGAGAATATTCTTGTTTGAATTTGAAATTCAAATTCAAATTCAAATTGGATTCAAATCCGCAGAAAATCTATCAAATATGATTAAGATAAGATTGGTATAATATCAAGATAAAATCAAATTTGAATTTTGAAATTCAAATTGATTTATTTTGAGATTCTCTCCTCTACTATAAATAGGGGTCTTGAGTTAGCTCATAAAACACATAGAAAAGAAACAAACATTCTAGAGAAAAAAGAGCATTCACATATTTGCTCATATCTCTCGATCTCTGAGTTCGCTTGGTATTTGGAAAGCTTCTTCCAAATACGCGGTCGTTGTATCCTGGGAGCTCACCGTGCTCCAATAGCCTCGAAGCTTTAGAGGTGACACGGAAATCGAACTTAAGGAAACTGTGTTTCACAGGCCTCGACAAAATATTCTTTTAATTTCATGTACTTATCTGGAATCGCTCGAATTGCCGGAGTTTTGCTGTCGTTAACAACCACCGTCCCCAACAGAGGAAAGGAGGAAAGGGGCGAGGTCGCGAGGGAACGAGAGACAAGGCAAGCAAGGTGGCGATGAAAGGGTTTGGTTTTTTGGGAACAAAATGGAGTGGGAGGTCGTCAAACTTGGGTAATTCAACCAGTGAAACGAGGGTACAAAACGTCTATCCCGTTTCGATTTCGAATCTCAAATTTGGAGAGGGGACATATATTTCAAATTACATGTCTAGCCTCCGACCCCGAGATTAGTTTGAGCTTTGGTACAAAATACTCGGTCACCCAAAAAAATGGAGGGAGAGGTGAGGCTCGCCTCCGCAGTATGCACATGTGGATATTCGAAATTCGGGTATCCGATCTTCACGAGATTTAGGATGGTAGTCCTAATTGCAACATCTATATAATTATCTTTTGCAAACAAACAAGATCAGGGGAATATTTTGTATGTTGCAAAATATTTTGATGGACGCTCTAACGCAATCTGCGAGTCCTTTGAATCTAATAAAGAAAAGGACAAACACCGCGCATCATTTAGTTCCATAGAACAATGATGTTGTTTCATGCAATGCAGATATGTATGTATATAATATTCCTTCCACGTGACTTTTGACACATCAAATCTCTATATATATCGACAACTGATGAAATAAAACCAAACATATATATATATATATATACACATATGTTAGGGCGTGAAAATAATAATGTATAAACATATATACTAGTGATCATGCAAACACATTAATAATGGGAAATTCAAGATTAGTGTTCGTACACGTTCATTGATTTATTTTTGTCAAACATTTAATGTCTCCTAAAAGGAAGCACAACCTAGGGTGGACATGTCTGTTTGTGAATGTATGTGTTTATGTATGATATTTTCGTATTTCTTTTTTTATTTGTAAAATTTATATATTCGTTTTTATATCAATTTTTTTTCCGGATATTTAGTTCTATTCGAACTCGATTTTAGTTTAAAAAATATTTCTAAAATCTTCTTTTGTTTCAATTTTTCTTGTTTATTTTAATTTATACTCAAATCACAATCGATTAATTTTGTTTAAAAAACATATATATTTTTTGGTTTTACGTTATCTGGTCAGAATCAGGGACAACAAAGACAAAATATCGCAATATAATAACAGTATACATGTAAACCACATAGGGAAAATAGAAGAAACATGGTGTATTTAACATCAACAATCTATGGATACTATTATAATTTCCTTTTTTCAGGATCTCGTTATTTTCATCAATCAAAACCCAAAAGCGCGTTATTCATCTGTTGTGGAGAGGATTCGGACCGGTGAAAATTCTCCTTTTGTCATCTTCCAAGGCATCATCACCTTTACTGCTATATCTGGATCCGATTGATCCGCCATTGGAGCCATGATCATGGAGCTTTGAAGCCGACCTGGATCTCTCCCTACTGTGTTGGTGATGGTGATGATGACCATGAGCAGGTGATGGAGAAGGAAACATAATCAGCAGAAAGAGCAGAACAAGAAGGGCGATGCACCCAGTGATTCTCCAAGATTTTCTCCTCGAGTAATCTCCCATTATCACTATGCAGAGAATCTGCTAGAAAACCCAACAGAGATTTGGTGACGTTAGGGAGTTACTTTGATCGAAAACAGAAGAGGGTCTTGAGCTTTGACCCAGATCTCTCTCTCTCTCTCTCTCTCTCTCTCTCTCTCTCTCTCTCTCTCTCTCTGTGTTTAATGTTCGAACTTTATGGAGGATGGATGAGCTCTGAAAATGAGAGAGATGTCAGCTTTGTATTGGCACAGAGTTTAGAGCCTCAAAGTGAAGAAACTGAAACTTTGGGACTTTAAAACATAAAATTACTCCAAAAGTTTAGTTGACATACAAAATAATTTCTCTCTCTCTTTTTTTTTCTATTTATCATTTTATTTACCACAAAAACTCCCATTTATATGAATTTTCTCACAAAGAAAAGGTTGTATTTCTGGTTCGAATAATTGCTGTTATCAAGAAATAAAATATGTTTTATTTGATGATCGCATATATATATATATATATATAACGCGATCCATAAAAAAATACAAAATCTTCGTAAAGTAAGAAAGATTTAATTAGTGTTATTTCATGCGTAAAAGTTGGATCCTTTTTTGTGATATTATTACAAATCCAATATTTTTTCTGTAACTTCTCTCTTTCTAAAAGTACTTTGAAAATAAAAATATAATATATTTTCTAGCTTAAATGTTTTTATTATATATAATAAAAGTATATTCATTGAAGGTCTAGGGTTTGTAAAAGCACGTGACATGCGCAGTCTGTTCTATGCGCACATATGTATTTGGTGATAGACAAAACATTTTCTTCACTTGGAATCAAATTGCCAATTTGAACAATGAATTATGGATTTATAATATATATAGTCCAACAAGCCATATAATTATAAAATATATTTCTTCTTTTTTTATTATGCATTTTGTTCTTCATATGATTCAGCTCCACTTAGAATGGAGTTTATTCACTAGTGTAGGGTATACTTCATATACATATAAACATGCAAAAAATGTATATATATATATATATATATAATATTCATATATACTTAGATCCTGGAATTTCTGGTTGGCCGTATTTGGATATGTATGGCATATTGAAAACTAATAAATTTTAAACTGTTTTATAACTGTATATATATTGGATGTAACTAGTTTCTCTGAATGCATACATGCACATGCATGTTTCTTTGTGACATTTATATATATATATATATATATATATATATATATATATATGGTAATTAAGTCAAGATGGTCAAAAAGACGAAAAAGGATGGGGCCAAAGGGATTGAGTGATGATATTTATAATTCTTGCTTTCTTTGGGGAAATGATGTTGTCTTCACTCACTTTATTGTGTTTTTATTCCACACGCAGAAACATACATATACCATGAAAGCCATTTTTCTTACTCAATGTTTTCTAAAACACAAAAAATAAATGAGTGTTTTTTTTTTATTGATCACGAGTTATTTTAAACGGCAACGGCTTTCGGTTATGAATTTTTGAGCCTGACTTTGAATTTCAAGTTAGGGAGGATGACATATATTCTAATCATATGATTTGCTTTCGATCTCATAATTATTTTGTGATACACGCCTTGGTTAGGAGAGGATGGAACAAGGCCGAATCGCAGTCTCTCGCACTTCACGAAGAAGACTCTCGACTTTCGATCGGGTATGGTGTTCGAAGGGGAAGGGTGGTCCTCGGAATCAGTCACGGATCAAAGGATCCTCGACGTAATTCCGAAAAGAAAGATGGATGGAACGAAAGGGAAGAATAGATAGTGGACCTTGGACACACCAAGGCTTGAGTTCGGACACACCAAACTCGTGATCTCGGACATACCGAAGATCGGGATAAATTTCGGACAAACCGAAGAAGAGTTTATAAAACTCGAAATGTTTGAGACATTCTACAAGTCTGATTACAAATGATGCATTACAATGCCTTTATATAGGCTAGAATTCTCAACTACAATATTAAATGACAAGAACTGGCAAGAGGGGTAGGAATCCAATGCATTAAATGAGGTGGTTGGGAAACTAGTTGTTGGAGTTGTCTTGACGTTGCATTAAATGAGGTGGTTGGAAAGCTAGTTATTGGAGTTGCCTTGATGATGAAGCAACTTCCTTTTACTTGGTGGCTTCGATCCAAGGTGGAACTCGTTTGTGGAACTCGGTTTGTCATTGTCTTTGCTCCATGTATGCTTCCGTTAAGATTTTCGTTTCGAGATGTTGTTGGGTCCGATGTCTTCAACTTGAAGAATATATATATAGTGGCGGACGTACGATATATGAAGGGTGTGGCCACAATCCCTCTCTAATTTAAAAAAATGATGATTTTGACATAAAATTACAAAGAAAACTATCAAATGCCCCCATAAAAATATCATTTGATTTTATAAAATGATAGGTATAAAATGAATGCCCCCACTTATATTAATTTTTAGGTCGCCACTGTGTGTATCTATATATATATATATATATATATATATAATACCATGAAAAAACACGATGCAAGATAAGAAAAATTTGATTAGTGGAGATATTATTAATTATAGAAATGTATAATAAATCCATGTTAATATAAATTGATATTATACTTTGATTATATTTTAAATATATTATGCTGCAAATATAAAAAATAAATTAAAACACAAACAAAAAAAGTTTTTGTTTTGCTTCTCACAATTTTAGTGTCCCGACTTTTTAATTTATTGTTTTCACCTAATCTTTTCTGGTCAAAGCCAAAGGGGCGTCAATCATCATTGGAAACATGAGGGGGAAAAGGTAAATTTCCATACATGAGTTGTTTCCAACTATAATTTGGAACTTCTCGTGTAACTTATTGCCAATATATACACACACACACATATATATATATATATATATATATATATATATATATATAAAAGGGATATTTTCTTTTAATAAAATATAGGGAAAATGCTTATATATATGGAGACAACAGCTTCTTCTTCTTCTTCTTCGTTGTCTTAGTCGGGCTTCGAACCCAAGCTGAAACCCTAATCTATAGACAGTGATAATTTTGTCACCTCGCCGGAATTATTGTCGACGACGACAAGGACGGCGGCCGGCGCCGGAGACTATGAGAGCTGAAGTGATCGACAGGAGACAACCGATCAAAGGGAACCCGATTGTTCTGGACTTTCAAAACTTCCAAAAAAAAAAAATATCTTCAACTGTTAGTCATCACCGGAAGCTGATGTGGCAAATCGAAAAGTTGACTTTGACGTATGTCATTGCCAACTCATCTCCAACGTCAATAAATTAATTTTTTTTAATCAAAATACATATAAACGTATATATACCCGCATATATAAACTCATATATCTACATATGTATATACACATATGCATACATATTATTATATACACATATAACATTCATATTTATATTCATACATATTCATATATACATATACATATATATGCATTTGATTTGTGTGTATATGTATGTACTTTGTCAATTGTTTTTTAATTTTGATATATGTATATATGTATGTTTGTGTCTGTACATATGTATATGTATAAGTACGCGTGATTATTATATGTGAATATATATATATGCATATATGTATTTTTGTAAATTTTTATATTTTTTTTAAAAATTTAATGACGTGGCCAATGAATTCGCCCTGAACTTGGTGTTAGAGCCAACTTTTCGTTTTGTCACATCATATTCCGATAATAAAATTCGTCAGTTAAATAAATGGCGTTTACAATCAATTGATAATTTTTCAAAGTCAAATATTGAGTATTTATACGAAAGAATTGATAATTTTATATTTTTTCTATTAAATTTCAAAATTCAATGTTAATGCATCAAAATCGGGTAATCTTTCTGGACTAAATGTTTTTAGGTTATACACGATTCCGTATTAATACGTCGAAAAAAAAAAAATAAAGTATAAAATAAATAAATAAATCCTTCCCTTCCACTAATCTTCGGAACCAGCCAGAGGATTTCATGATAGGCTAAATTGTTTTAATATATGTATGTATGTACGTTTACTCACCATTCATATGGCGTGTTAAGCACACGCGCTAACGTTTATATATAATATAATAGCTGAATTTTATCAGAACAAAAAAAAAAAATTGAAATCTCAATTTTTTCCCTCATTGGTTAAGAAACAACCAGCTCTCAAACCCTAACTACTTCCTCTCTCTCTCGAATCTTCTTCGATCTCCGTCTCTTCTCAGTCACTGCGAATCAAATTCGGGCGGGAAATCGGATACCGAGAGCAATACCCGTTTTTCGTCTCTGCAATTTAGGGTTTCTACACCAGCGCGCGAGATAGGGGCGCGTTTCATGCGGTGACTAGAGCTGTGGAATGAGATCTGGCTTCTGAAACGTGTATGCCGGTGGTTTGCTTCTGCTTCGATTCCTGTTTTTATCTTGGAGTTTTCCCCTACTGTTCGAATTGAATCCGCGTTCTGATTATCTTGGTTTTTTTTTCGCTTGGAAATTGTGAATTCCCAATCTCTTTCTTGCTCGAATTTGCGTTTCGTCTTTGGGTTTCTTGGAGATTATGTCTAATTTAGGGATTACTTGTCTGTTAGATGATTCTTGTTACCTTTCCGAAAAGAACAAAATCGGAAGAAACTTTCTTGCTGACCAGATCCAAAAATGCCAGGACTTTGAATAGTTCGCATCGTCTGGTTTTCTGTTTACTAGTTTTTATTAATGGAGCGCGTGCCAGTATTAATTCGAGCTCAAAGGGTGAGGCTAATTTAGATTTTTGCTAATTATACTAATTCAGATTTTGGAATGATAAATGAGCTAGTGGTAAGTTATATCTCGTGGCCATTGTATGGCTTGGGATTAGGTCGGGTGAGACAGAGAGTATCTAATCTGAAATTGTTTTTCGCATTTCAGATTGGTTCTTGGCATGTTAACGGTTCTTTGATCTTCTCCTATTGTTGGCTGTAAGCTGCTGTTGATAATGGTAAAACAGTTTGAGCATCAATAACCAAATGGAACCTGAAGGCTTGAAATATGGAGGTAAATTTGTTTGAAAGTCTCACATTTTTTTGGTTATGGAGCATTGGAATTTTGTGTTAACATGTAAAGTATCTCCTTGATTGGAATATGATGTAAAATAATAAAGAAAATAGCATATGGGAAAATGAAAACTAGATGGACTTTGTCCTTGCAATAACGTTATTTCAGAATGTTACCTGCTTCTGAATTTCAGCATCTTTTGATCATTCTCGTTGGAGAAAAAAATGCATGAAATGTTTGATGTTTCATATTCCTTTCTGTTTGCCTTCTTATATTACCTTGATGTCAATGAACTGCTGCAGGTCTGAGAGAATTGTGTGGCGCTTTCGATCTTATTAGTCAATACAAACTGTTGTCACACCATGAATATTTTTGCAAGAGATCGCTTCCTGTGTCACTTTCAGATGCACATTATCTTCACGGTGTTGTGGGAGACACAGACATAAGAAAAGGAGAAGGGATGCAATTAGATCAGCTTATTCAGAGTGTGTCACAAAACCGTGATACTATTGCTCACATCCAACCTTTTGATTTAGATGAACTCCAGGAGGCATTTCAGCTACATGATACAACTCCTATTGAATTGCCTCCTGTAAGAATCCCATGATTTTTAGTTTTGTCACACTTCGCATGGGTGTCAATTTCCAATTCTATCCACACTGAACTAGAATACATGACCAAGTGATGCATGTTCTTGTAACATCCAATTCTTCGGTTGACTGAGGTTTATATCTGGATGACGGTGAATGACATTTAAGTACATGACGAAGATGATATTGCATGGCATGAGAATATGAATATGTCTGAAGTTTTATGAGTCTGTTGTCTTTTTTCAGGGAGAGAAGGGAGTTCCTACGGTTGCGTCAAAATCAAAAAGCGAGTCCAAAGATATGGAGAGGAAACATAAAAAGCACAAGGATAGAGATAAGGATAAAGATCGGGAACATAAGAAGCATAAGCACAAACATAAAGATAAGAACAAAGATAAGGATAAAGACAAGGATCGAGACAGGAAAAAGGACAAAGGTGGGCACCACGATTCTGGTGAACACTCTAAGAAACACCATGAAAAGGTAAGAGAATTCCGTTTGTTGCTGATGAAGTTCCCGCCGCAGGAGAATCTACATTTATTCAGTAGACTGTTATTGTATTCTGATTGGGTTTTTGATGTTGTTTTTCTCTCACTAACATTTCAGAAAAGAAAACACGATGGAGATGAAGATCTCAACGACGTCCACAGACACAAGAAAAGTAAGGTAATGATCACGCAGGGTAAAACAGGTTTTTATTGGTTCTATCTACATTGATGTTCATAAAATTTAAACTCTTCGGCCACTGTTATTTGCAATCTGGTGTACCTCATTCTCTATTATATATAATGATTTGGCTCCCAATTGTACTAATTGCAGCATAAGAGTTCGAAGCTTGATGAGATGGGTGCAATAAAGGTTGCGGGCTGAAATGGCAGCAAAGTATCATTTTGTGCTTGACACCCGAGTAGATGTAATGGAGAGTTTTAACTCACTGTAGACAATTTGATTAGGTAAGCATCCATCTCTCCGTCTCTTGCATTCATCTTCTTTATTCTGTCCACTCTCACAAGTCACATGATTGAGGTGTGTAGATTGTTCATGGGCCTGGTTCGTGGAACACACATTTCTGTCATAATTCTTACTCTGCATAGTGATTGAATCAATAACTTGTTTGAGAAAATGGTTTTGTCATGGCAAAGTTTTGGTAAGAGACTTTTGAAAATCACTATTTACTACCCGATATTACTGTAGCTATCCCCATTCAATTCCCTGTCCTAAATGCGCCTTTGACATCTATAGACTATAGTAGATAACCATGAAATGAAGGCCACAGGTTTTGTTTGATGTGGGATCATTTGGTGGTGACATTGGGATGCTGGTTGTTAAGAAAAACAATCTTGGTGTTCATCTATAATAGAAACATAATTCTCATAAGAATATCTCAAGGACTGGATCTGTTTTTCTCATATGGGGGTCATCTATTCATTTGCATCAGATGAGGATCTCATTCATAGGCCTTGAATCAAAGACTTGCTTTTTCTTCATCATGTTTCTGGTTGGTTGGTGTGGTTTTTGCAGGTTAATCTCTAAACATGTAATGAAGAAGGTGATGGGGTGAATTCACTCCACTAAGCGAGAGTTTGTCTGAAAGATTGTATCATAGTTGATCTGATGTCATATTCTCTCTACATTTTGCCCTGGCTTATCTTATTTTTTCCTTTTCTTCTGTGTATAATTTAGTACTCACAAGGAGTGCAATGTGTAATAAATCAATTTGTTAATCTAATTGGTGTCCAGGAGAACTCTATAACATAAGACACCTTAATCTATCTTTTGTGTAAGGTCCTAAATCTGTTGTAATAAAAAATAGGTTGTATTTGTCAAATTCTGGCAACGTTTGTATCTATATGAATGTAGAGAAATTATAAAAATAAAAAAATAACAAGAGCTCATGCAAAAAAAGTTCTTGGAAACAATATAATCATCATTGGGGCACAAAGCAAAAGAAAATAAAAATCATACAATTTATACCAAAATTCTTACAGCAGATGCAATTTCCAACAGCTCTTTCGTGTTCACCACCTTCCATTCACCACCGATCATAAGACAGCTTCCGCTTTCTTCTATCAATAGATTATCCTCATCATTAAACATTGCCTTCTCTTTCGATTCACTTCTAGCGTCCATTTCGCCTTCTCTATTTGATTCAGGATCTTCCATTGTCTTCCTCGCTCGCTTAGTTGTTGAATCATCCAATAGCTGAATCTCGGCTTCTCGTTTGGTGCTGTCACTTTGTCCCGCCACCATTGATTTGGTCTGAGTTTTCTCGGTTGCTTCTCTGCAGTTGAGAAGAGGTAAACGGCCAGAGGATCCAATGACACGAGGTAACATACCGATAGGACAAGGATTCCAAGTCTTGGGCTTCACCCATGTCTTTGGAACTCTGGCATCTGTTTCTTCTGTGCATTCAGATTTCTTCTTCGACAATTGAATCTTGACAAACTCGAGTTTCTTGGCTGCACTATGGATCGACCTTTCTTGTTGGAAGAGGGTCTCATGAGTTGTCACAAGAGAAGAACACCGCTCCAGAGGAACATCCATCCTGGGTTTATGAACATAAGCAAGTTTTATGAGCTTCTCCTTCCAGACACGACCTCCCACGAGCTCTGCTAGTTGTAAGGCAGAGTTTGCAAGCTGGTCATGCCCACACGCTGACAAGAGCAGACATTTACGCACGAGTTCCGTTAGGAACATGTTCGGTGTTTTCCCTTCAGAAGTACTGTTTTTCTGAAAGTGCCTCAACCCCCTGAGATGACCCACAAGCCATGCAAGTAAGACTGGAAGCTTTTCAACTTTGGATACATCTTCCGTCGACTTTGATTCAAGACCCCATTCTGAAAAAGCAGATAGAGAGAAGGCATAAGACAATGCAAAAATGTTGAAACGGGGTTAAAATTGAGATCCTAAATGAAGTCAAAGTTAAGATTATACATGAATACTTACCGGTTTCATAACTTTTCTTTTCACCATTTTGGATCATATCGAGGGTTGACTTGAGTAGATTTAAAAGTAACTCTGGTTCTCTATTCGAGAATTCCATAATTACAGGCTTCCATTCATCCAGAAAACAACTGAAATCTTGGTCCGGCTCGTTCTGGTTTAGAATTTCGGCTGACTTTGAAGAATTCAAGGCCTTGAGCAAGAATTCAAGCAACACCGATACAATTTCCGAGGGGAAAGAAGAGTATAACTCAACAAGGCCAGTCAGGATCTTCCTTATCTTTTTCTTAGAACCTGAAAGTTATATAGCGTCCAAAAGATTAGCGCAAGAAACTAGGGAAATGCAAGGGAAGTAGCAAGAGGCAATTATGGAAACGAAGCAGTGTAAGCTTCACCAATTTTTGAAGGAAAACTTTTTAACAGTGAAGAAAACCCAAGTATCTTCTATGTTTTCTCATGAAATTTGAATGGTGGGAACAATGGAATCTTGAAGTTCGCAGTCGATTTCATATGTATAAAAGAGAAGAGACATTTTCTCTTACATACATTTTTCTTTGACCAAAGCAGAGTCAACTTGAGGGTTTTGCCTGAGTTGCAAACACAAAGAGAGTTTGCGCAGTTTAGATTTGATTTCTCTTCTGATGTTTGCAGCGTCATCTTTCTTGAAGGGAATTTGGTTCTTCTGTGGCTCCCAATAATAAGATTTCAACCATTCAAGTGCCTACAATGACCAAAAATTGCATACAAGCAGTAGTCATGATATTTATCCTCATGAGAAGACAACAAGCCTATGTACTGTACTGATAGAAAACCTATCATGTACCTTAACAAGGGCAATCTAATTAAAGATGCTTTCCATTTGATAGAAAACCTAATGTCAACTCGAAAATTCTGGCTATGTTGAATCTTTTTAATGTGCAAGCCGTTCAAACTATCATGTCTGGTAATAATTGAGATAAAGGAGATAATAATTTCTAAAATGCAGAATCAAGTTGAAAAAACAAAAAAGTGTACCTCATCTGAAGCATCTCGTAGAACTGAAAGCGCAGGAAGCTCACGGTGAGAACCCTCTACAATCAAAAGAATAAACTCAATCTGTCAATCATAAATAAAATATAGCATTTAAAATGATCATGCAAGATTAATGGAAAAATATGTGCTGCTTCTATTAGTTGAACTTCATTACCATGACGAAGGTCAATTAATTTACGTGGGATATTGATTGCCTTAGCAGCCTCCGCAATTGAAACTTCTGTCCTCCTCCTCGTCTTCTCTATAACACAGTTCACAAGCCTTCAGGACATAAGGACAGAGAAGCTGTATAAGTGAAGGGACGTAAAATATACACTGCTGCTATATTTGACTAAAGGAATGGCTACCATAACAACCACAGAATAAAACTGGTATTAAAGAGAAGTGAAAACACATAATTACCTCAATATTCCCATGCAGTATAACATTTGCAATAAATTTTCTGAATATAAAGCATCTGCTGGTTGTTTTTCCCTCCTTTTTTTTATCATTAAACAAGAGATGAGAATCATGAGATAAGAGCAAGAAAACAATAACCAAACACTATTTATTGGAGAAAGTTCAAGAAACCCAAAGATCACAGGCTCGAGAAGCTTACGTGACAAAGCCGTCTTTCTGACGAATTTCAATGATAGATGCAGTAACATCAACAGGCGCTGGAAGAGACCCTCTACTTCGCCATGTCATAACCTGAAATCCAAAAAAACATTGATTGAAAACGGTACGGAATAGCATTTTATCTTTACCAATAACACGAACACCCTTATCATCTTATCAATATGCTCTGAATCCGCCGCAAATGAGGGAATAATTTCAACGCCAAACGATATACTCTTCTTCCTCGTGACCCAAACCACAGAACAAAAGAACATAAAAGAATCACCTGCTACGGATTTCCATGAAAAGACCGTTTCCATTCTTACCTTCTACTTACAAAAGCTAATTCAATCAACTTAAAGAACTCAGGGGAATTATTTTTTTTTGTGTTGTATTGATTCTTGCCTTTCCTAAATTGAATTCAATAACTTTTGTAGAGCATTTGATCCCCAGGAACCACTATCCTTTGAATCCCATTTGAAACTAAACAAAAGGCTCGTTACCTAAACTCAAAGGCATCCATCGACTTTCCGGGAAAATTCTTTTCCTTAAACGGAAAAGAGAAACTGATCGTAACCCCAAAAGAGAAACCAACATGTTTTCCTGGAAATTTTAGTTCGGCATCGAACAGTAAACAAGGGAATGATACAGCAAAAGGCTTACCCTTTCTAAAGCAGAAGCAACTCTATCAGAAGAAGCCGAGAACAGCGACTCCCTGACAGAGTCCCACTCGTCCCAGCTCAACCATGGAACCGGTTTGCAACCATCCGATGAAGTTTGCTGTGGATCCTGATCTTCGAAAAACGAAAAGAGTTCGGCTTCGATTCCTGCAAGCGGATCCATAGAAAAACTGCTGCGAAGCTGTAGGGTCTGAATATTTCAATTCCAAATCAAGCAGAAGAACGTGAACCTCAGATGGGGTTCTAGGGTTTTAGGGAAGTGGAAGGAGCAGCTCTAAAGCTTCTGGCTGAAAAAGAGCATTCCGGTTTAGATATTTAAATAAACCCGAAACGGGACAAATACCGAACCGCCTAACCAAGATTAACCGAAATAGATTTACCACGTTTGCCCCAAAAAGATATTTTCTTGTTCAAAACTTCATTTAGGGTGTAAAATGGGCTAGACCGAGTCTCATCTAGGAAAATTTTAGTCCAATCCAACCTGTTTTTAGCCAGCCAAAAATATATCATTTTTTAAAATTCATTATTATATTTATATCTCTTTTAGATTCAATTAATTGGATTGTAAAAATTATATATATGTCTGAGTCGAATGAAGGAAGGTCTCTCAGATATTATATTGATAAAAGCATCTCCAAAGTAACAGACAAATATGCTACCTTTGTTCCATTGACAAATATTACCGTATTGCGAATTTGCACTCTTCCACAAAAGGAAAGGGCATACGAAAATTCAGAACTTCCTACAAGAACAGTCTAAGAGAAGAGAACATTCAAAATGATGGTCTCTGGTCTATCTCCCCTGTGCCCTGCCTCACTGGCAGGACATCTAGGTCAAACGCATCGGATCCAGACCGATACGTCGAGGCGAAATCATTTGCCAAAGAAGATTCTGTTGATGACATCGACGGGCAGAGCATAGGCGGGATCGATAGTTTTGATTCCCGGGTATTCAAGGAGTGAAAGCCCTGCACAAAAACATCATGAATTCACCCCCGGCTTATGTATAAAACATGCTTACAAGGAATGGACATGTTAAACAGTTGATACCCGCAACTCCAAAGTATGTATGGAAGACGTCAACTGCGTCGTCGGGTCTGTCTGAAATGCCTCCATTTTCCATGTCCTGTCAAAATTCCACATACACCGAGTCAATCCATCTGAAACTTGGGGAAAGGCTATAAACATTTAAACCATGGCAACTAAGGGTTTGCCTTGTAAGAGATTGACCTGGCAGTCCAAGATGAACTTGACAAGCTTTTCTTTGTTGATCCAGTGAACTCTATCGATCATGATCAAGCTCGATAGCACCCACCAAGAATAGCAAACCTGTTAAGAACGATTAGTCTGCGTTAGAATGAGGGGAAGCGAGATTTCTGTTTTAAGGAATCTTCTTTTGGATGCGTTCATTCCAACACCCACATCAGGGAGTTTCTCGGGTCGTCCATTTAGACCCCCAGACTTGACTTGCCGTTCACATAGCCACCATCCGAGTAGGTCCTTATCAACATGATGAAGATTCCCGGTTATGGCAAGAGCACCCAGGCAACAGAAAACTGCAGTTATCGAAGATCGAATAAACAATCACAGTTCTTTAGCATCGGATTTTACGTATGAAACTGACATAAATGAATGTAATAAAGCCACTGAGAATACGTTCAATTGCAGAAACTATCACCTAGGGGTATAATAGCAGCAGCATCTCGATTATAAAGACGTTCAATTAAATACCCAGTAATGTGATAATCATATGTTGAGGGCGGAGTCACTCTCTTTAGACTCGGGACAATCATTCGAGTGCGAAAGCAACAAACCCGTGGTTTAAGCATATTGCCGACCAGAATCATATAGGACATAGAACATACTTTGTCCTGCATGCGACTCTGCCCCAGGGGTGCACCCAAAACCACCATCTAGATTTTTGCAGCTCACAATATAATCAACTGCCTTCTCCACATTGATCTTATCAAGGCATTTCAATATGGCAAGACAACATATAGCTATGTATGAGAACCTACAGCAAGTGAATGAGATTTCCCACAGTCAAAACACCCACTGTTAAAGAAAAAAAATGCCTCGACAGTGCATGATAAGGAAGAATACCGTGTATCAACTTCACCCCACATATCTCCTGAAAAGGAGCCATCTTCGTTCTGCAATCCAGTAACATCTAACTTCGGGTCAAGGCAAAACCTAATAATATCTAATGTAAGTAATATGCCAAGTGTTTTTTTTCCTTTTCTGCATTTTACTACGACAATTCTTCACACTACTTGAAAACTGTACCATTACTGTCTCGTGAAGAACAAAAGTTTTGGATGCAATAAACAAGTCCCACAAAATACAGAAGTTAACAGTAACAGAACATTAAATGCCAAAGGATACAGCTTGATACTTTCTCAACATCAAGTATATCTAGCTTGTCAAAGAGGGCCAGGATTTGAACAGCACTAAGTGTATATAAAATATGTGGATCATGTCCAGTATTACCAGCAAACCCACCTGCACGAAAAGATATCCCTCATCTCAAATTCTGGTGAAGTGATAACCATATTTTAAATCCATTCTGTTACATTGTGTATACATATTCTAAAACACTCAATTCCCATTGCCCAACCCATATATCATCATTTCCATTGTTCTTTCTGACAATTGAAAATGGGCAAAACATGGAAGCTATACAGAAGAGAAGCATGGCAATATGATATGCATTCCACATACCGGACTCATGCTGGCACTCCATGACCCACGATACAACTTCGTCTTGAGAAACAGAATCTAGCTTTCCGAGTAAGTCTAGAGTGGTCAGTCCCCAATATGCACCATTCATTCTCAGATGGTCCATCACCACAGACTCAAAGCTATCATCCTTATTCTGGTAATTTGATCAAAATTAACACAAAAAAAAAAGGACAAACAATGGTAATAGTTGAAACGAAGATATAAATTGTACTACCTTTTCTGCCATCAGAATGTAACGAACATGCTTGTCGGCTACGAGCGCTCCCATCTGCAATCCATTGTTGATAATTGATTCAGTACTTTTGTACAAACAGAACAAGAATGATACCAAGCTTAGATCTCATCAATAAGTTCTAATTCTTGGGCAAAGATCATTCATTCACACGGTGCTAATTGCTAAAGCCTCTAAAGAATCACCTGCTACGGATTTCCATGAACAGACTGCTTCCATTCTTACCTTCTACTTATAAGAGAAGTTAATTCAATCAACTTAAAGAACTCAAGGGATTTTTTTTTGTGGAGTATTGATTCTTCCCTTTCCTTAATTTGATTCAATAACTTTTGTAAAGCATTTGACCCCCCAGGAACCACGATCCTTTGAATCCGTTTTGAAACTAAACAAGGTTCGTTACCTAAACTCACAGGGTCCATGACTTTCCTGGAAAATTATTTTCCTTAACGGAAAAGAGAAACCGATCGTAAACCCAAAAGAGAATCCAGCATGGTTTCCTGGAAATTTTTGTTCTGCAGCGAACAGTAAACAAGGGAATGATGCAGTAAAAAGGCTTACCCTTTCTAAAGCAGAAGCAATTCTATCAGAAGAAGACGAGAACAGCGAGTCCCTCACAGAGTCCCACTCGTCCCAGCTCAGACATGGAACCGGTTTGCAACCATCCGATGACGTTTGCTGTGGATCCTGATCTTCGAAACGCGAAAAGAGTTCGGCTTCGATTCCTGCAAGCGGATCCGCAGAAGAGCTGCTGCGAAGCTTTAGGGTCTGAATATTTCAATTCCAAAACAAGCAGGACTAAGTAATGTCAAGTTGGGTTGACCAGCCCATTTGGGTTATTAGATGAATTGTTGGTTTCTTTGGGTTCGGTTAACCCAATATTGATAACTAAATGGGTTGATCAACCCATACAAACCCAACAAAACCATTTAGGTTTAGAAACATTTTTTGTGACTTCATGTTTTGATCGTGTTACTTACAGAAAATATAAACTAAATAATATATAAATAAAAAGAAAGAATACTATGTGAAAGCTCTACCTACACATACACATATATACAATATGTAGAAGACATATTCAACACAAAACAAAGAAAATATGTATTAGAACTTCTGGAACAGGAAATCAAAAGTTGCAACAAAATAACACAAATCCCTAACGTGAAAGAAAACAATCAAGAATGTCTGAGAAGAAAGCAAATAGAAATGTAAATGCATTATAAAACTTGAACTCTATAAACAAACAAAACCCAAAAATTAATTAAAACAAACCAAAAACCACATAGTTAATATAGACGTTCTCTGTGAAATTTCATCGAACAGCTTCTGAACAAACTTAAAATTTGGGTTAAAGAGGCAAAGCAACCAAACAAATCCAAGGAGCAAACAAAAGAGAAACACTAAGCACTAAAGGCAAAACCGACCTCGAAATCCAAGAAAATCAAGCCAAAATAGAACAGAAATCCTACCCCTGGAAATCGGTCTTCGTTGCTGGAAGGACAATAACCAACGGTGCTATTAGAGGATGAGGCTTAGATAGAGAAAGCAATCTTGAGCGAAGAACAAATCGATTTCGGGTTTATCTGGGATTTAGGTTTATTCGAAAGTTTCGTTTTGCAGATTTAGAGTTTTCGTAAATTTGTGTTTGTAGATTTGAGTTTTGAGGGATTAAATTTGTGTTTTGGGTTAATTGGGTTTATTGGGTTAAAACCCACTGAACCCATTAAATAATTCTAACCCAAATTTAATTTTCTGTGGGAAGTTCCACAAGAACGGTCCAAAAGAAGAGAATACTGAAAATGACGGTCTCTGGTCTATCTCCCCAGTGCCCTGCCTTGTCTAGATCCAACGCATCGGATCCAGACCGATACGTAGAGGCGAAATCATTTGCCAAAGAAGATCCTGTTGATGACATCCACGGGCAGAGCATAGGCGGGACCGATAGTTTTGATTTCCGGCTTTTGGAGAAAAAACTGAAATTGGCCAGAGAAACCTCGAATTCAAGTCGCTGTCTTCTTCTTCTTCTTGACAGAGAGCTCAGAACGGTATGATGCAGAGCCCGAGAGCCAATTTGGAATGACAATGAAACTCGACTACGAATTAAAGCTTGTCTCTAAATCGTTGAATCCTTTTTTCTGCAAGTTTTTTTTTTTTTTTTGGGAGATTTTGCGGGGCATTAATTTTTTTTACTTCTTGGGCTTGAGACTAATTAGTAGGAGCGTACCAGCTGGTTCAACGGCTTAACCAAGACATTCCGGTTTACTCCGGTTTTTCAACTGTCTTTCAGCGTACCAAGTACCAACCAGTTCAACGAGTCAACCAAGATATTCCGGTTTACTCCGGTGCAGATATAAAAAATAAAACAAAAGCAACACTAATCATTTTGATCGAAGAAGGCGAGGATATACCTTCGGAATCATTGTGGGGAGCTTCATCGCCTCATCAATGGCGTTTCGACTTGTGGATGGATTCTTCTTTGTCTTCTCATTCTGTCTTCTGCTTCCGTCTTTTTCAATTCCCGACTCTGCTGAACAGGTCCGTGTTTGGTCTTCTCCATTTCGTGGTTCTCTTTCCGGTAGTTGAAGTGGCTTGGTGGCTATTTTATGTTTTTTTTCCTCGAGAAAGTGAGCTTGAGGAAAAGACAAGTGTGTTGAAATTTTTGGAGTTTAATATTCCTTTGTAAATTCCGATTTCAAGTGTCGTTTGTATGAGTTTACGCTTGATCATGTCTTTTCTCCAATTTGTAAATGTTTCTTCTGTTTGTTTCTCAAGAAAAAATGTCAAAGATAGGAGAAGTGCATAGTTTCTGAATCGCATCTTCATATGGATGAATATATGCCATAGTAAAGACAAGCTATGTTATTAGCTTGTTCTGGAAACTAACTGCCAAGATGATCATGATTTGGAATCTCACCCAGCAAAGAGAATAATTCAAGCATCATTTGATTTTTGGAAGATTAAAAATCAAGTTTGTTCACTTGTATCTAATTTTTTATGAGGGTTATGAACTATTCTGATGGATTTGGTGTCTTGTGCAGTTTGCATCGTCATGGTTTTCATGTGGCAATTATCAAGTGGGATGAAAATGTTTCCAACCATAAAGGATCCTTTGTAAGCTAAGAAGAACTTGAAAGAGTTGACACCTGTGAATTTAGAGATAGATGTACTTGATTTAATCTTCACAGAAGACCCAGTAAACAGCTAGAAAGCCAATATATATAGTGCCCATCTCTGCGTCCTTCAGTGGTAATTGAAACATATGTTTCATTTTAGGTTACTGGAAAATATGGTTTTACTTTCACCCATATTGACACCTTTGTTAATTCTAAAACAAGATTCTTGTTTGATAATTGCAGCTTGAAGGAGAAGCCACTGCTCAAGCAATTCGTTTGGCTCATTTTGTGAATACGCCTCTCTATGTTGTCCATGTAATGAGTATCGATGCAATGGAAGAGGTTGCAAAAGCTCGGAAAGCAGGTTTTGGAATACAACACTGATAGAACTATTTTTTGTTCTTTGATTGAATTATTATGATAAATGTTCCTCACCTATATGCATGCTATGAATGAATTTCAGGGCAGAAGGTTATTGGAGAGCCTGTTGGTTCTGGATTATTCCTTGATGATCATTGGCTTTCACATCCTGGTTTCATAACTGCAGCCAAGTAAGAAGAAACATCATCTTGAATTTTGTTATCAAGTAATGTCAACCATTTCCTTTTGGTTTTTGATGTTTTTTAGTAATGTCAATATTTAGGTACGTGATGAGTCTACCTATTAGGCCAGTAGGACATGGGACGGCCTTACAGGCTGCCTTTTCAACAGGAGTCCTTCAGGTAACTTTTTAAGCATCTGGGGTGATCTCTTTCCATCAAAAATGAAAAAGAGAACTTTGACACATAGTAGACAATATCAGAGATCTTTGTTCTTTGCATTTCTTTAGATTCTCACGCAAAAGCAAAGTTTGAACTTTGACACTGTGTTTTCATTTGGTTTGTAGCTCGTAAGTACTGATCACTGTACCTTCAATTCTACGCAAAAAGCTCTTGGCATTGATACGACTTCCGGAAAATTCCTAATGGTGTTAATGGTAATGGGAGACCAGTTCTTGCTTTTTGTGCTTACGATATGCGGGTGGTATTCTGGTTTAGTAAACTCTCTTAACATGTCCATTTATAGGCCTCGAAGAACGGATGCACCTGATATGGGACACCATGGTGGTAAGTCCCATTGGACTTAGACTCGTTTCGTTATGAAGCTTTCTAATTGGTTTTGCCTCATGATCCAGGGATCTGGCCAAATATCCGTTACAGATTTTGTTCGAATAACAAGCACCGAATGGTATATGATCTGCCGCAGATTCATTTGATATTTAAATCTGCTTCTGCCATATGTGGTTGTGTATACACTATGACTTGAGTGGTTAGGATATAAGTTTTATACTCCCATTTGCTAGCAGAGCCCTAGAATGTCTAAAACTGAGGGGATTCCAAATGATTTCAGTGCTAGAATTTTCAATATTTATCCAAGGAAAGGAGCTGTTCTTCCTGGCTCAGATGCAGGCATGATCATACTGAATCCAAACTCAAGCTTTGAGATCAGTTCAAAGTCTCATCATTCAAGGACAGACACCAATGTCTATGAGGGTACAAGTGGAAAGATAGTCCTCGTTACCAATTTATGTGATTGAGGTTCAGTTAGTCAAATAATTCGAGAGAGCCTCCCATTATTTAGTTTGCTATAGCAATTATCCCTATGAAGAGCAAAGCTTTTTCATTCTCAATAACCTCTTTCTTGGCAAAAATATCGTTAATCTCAGGGGAAGGTCGAAGTGACAGTAGCCAGGGGAAGAGTTGTGTGAGAAAACGATGAGTTTAAGGTTGTTTCTGGCACTGGGAAGTACATAGAAATGCCACCTTTCAGTTACCTTTTCCATGGAATTGACAAGTCAGATGCTAATTATCTATCTTCTCTTCGAGCCCCAGTTAAGTGCTCGAGATCTGAAGTTTAAGGTGCGGGTACTTGCATTCTCTCATTTTATACCACAAAA
The DNA here is from genome assembly GCF_000463585.1 of Tarenaya hassleriana. Taxonomy (NCBI): domain Eukaryota; kingdom Viridiplantae; phylum Streptophyta; class Magnoliopsida; order Brassicales; family Cleomaceae; genus Tarenaya; species Tarenaya hassleriana. Next base: position 2,430,039 of record NW_010968505.1, on the reverse strand, counting down.
ATTGCACATATTCATTATTTGAATCCAAGATGGGTCCAGAAACGTGGTGAATAATGTATATATCTGCAGATTTGACCTCAAATTAACTTGTGATTATAAAATTTGTCATCTGAATTATGATTCTTTTTATGTAACTTGTTTTTTCTTCTTTATCTCAGAATAAAGTTGGCGGAAAAAAAAAGGTGGACGTCAAATGTATATACCAGGAAATTCTTTGCACAGCATGCTCAAAGGTTACAGAAACTTTACACTTTGCCTTTACGCATTGAGACATGTCTGTGTTACATTCTTCCCCTTTACACTTTGCCTTCAAGAAAGCTTGACCTTCGAGAACAAGGTCTAGTACGGCCTGATACAGCAATTGATGTAGGTCAAGATCCTCTTTTTCTTCTGCATGGGAATCAAAATAGGAGTATAAGAGACTAACACCATACTATGAACTTCTGATGAAAAAAACATTATGCTATTTGGCGCATTTCATGTATTCTTTTTTTTTTTGCATTCTGTCATTTCTACTCTTATCCGTTTCCTTTTTCGCTTTGTACGCATCTACGTCGATGGAAAGCCCGATCATCTGGTTTTAATCATCCATTTAATTACGGGAGCTATGCCAAATCTAATATTAAGAGTAGACATCATTGACCTTAACTGAGAATCAAGTGTAAATATGTAGCTCACGTACTTGCATAAACACATAACCTTTATCTTTTAGTTTCCAAAGCTTATCTTTTATGTTTATTGTTGCTTTTCTGTCTAATAAATAACTGGATACATGTATTGTCTGTTTCCTAAAAGATTTCAGGTTTGCCTCATTCTAGTAGGCCCGACTCATGCATTAGAAAGAAATCATTACTCGCTTCCCTCTCCATGTTGAACAGATTTGCAATTCAAGTCTCCAGCATGGATGCAAGAACACAAGTAACCCAATAAAGCTTTAAGAAATCATTCCTTATGTTTCTATGCCACTGTGCGATGATCCATGCGCCTTGTCTAAGGGGAAATGGATCATCCACGAGGTGCATATGGCTGATCAACCAAGGAAGCTTACACTTACAGGTACCCAAATCATATAGCCTTAAGGAGAACATGAATCATTTAGGGTTATTTTAGCGAACCAAGGAAGTGTGTTCACTTGCAGACATCATGAATTCCTTATCATATAGTCTTATGGGAAACATGAATAGGGATTTTGGCGAAAAAGGGGGCAGGAAGTCTTCTTACCATGACAGGTTCGTCATCTTGGGATTCCTGGTGGTGCTGATGTTGGTGATGGAGGTGCTGCTGGTGGTGGTGGTGATGGCGACGGGCATGGACATTGTTCATCAGTTCCCGTTCGCTTCCCAGGCTAGTGTGCCTAACATTGGCCTTGTGCTGCTTTCTGTTGGCACGAGCTTGGGAGAACACCACTGAGTAGTCAGTGGCTACCGCCGAGTTTTGGTCCCAAGCTCCGAACTGTGGAACCGGAGCCCACCTAACACTCTGTTAGGCATGGAGATAAACATTAGACTAATCTAAGCAGATAAGGCCTATGATCTCGTTTTTAGAGTTCAGGGAGAAGAGACAAGGGATTTTTGACTCGTTGCATCCGTTAATTTCCCCATCAGACTATGTTCATTAATCGACGCAACAAGAGAATCCGTAAGGTATTATTTTTTTCAATCAAGGCTTTTCTTGGCCTGCCTGAAATGACAAAAGGGTCATGTGTTTCAATGATTTGAAACCACAAACAGAGTCTGCTCAAGTGTTCCGTCATCCACGGGGGATGTCTTGGTCTATCAATCGGTAGGATTCTGGTAGAATCTCCCGGCATATTAGGTACAACATCGACCAATCACATACTAGTCGATGTTTCCATCAGAAACTGCATTCCTCCCTACAATGAAACTTGGAGCAACCAAAAACGGTCACTCACCTGAGTCCGAGACCCAAGGAGTCTAAGCAGGCCAAATCATCATCAACACATAAAAACCAAACACACATATAAGATAACAACGCAGATATACATCCGCACATTGCGTTCGCAATAAGGCGAAAGAAGAAGGGGTTCGGGAGAAGGAGATTGGAGAGAATAATAATACATGCCTCCCTCTTCTTGTCCATATTCGCCTCTTTAGGAGAAGAGGGGGTTGGATTTGGTGAAACCTAAAGCTGCACCTTCCCTCAACTCATAGATCTATGTATTCTTCAAGAGGGTTTTATATTGAGAAAGAGAGAGATTTGGTGTTGGGAGGGGTTTTTTTGGGAGCTTTTGCTAAACTTAGTAAATGTGAGAAAAGCAATGGTGCTCCCAACAATGTGGAGGGAACAAAACTGCAATGTCCTGTCTGAATGGTTATGGAGAGGAAAGTTACAGAGAATCTGATGCAGAATTTGAGGTGTGATTGAGATATTCCCATAAATTTGGAACCGTAGTTATGTCGTCTTCTACTTAATTTAGGATCTTTTTTTTGTGATTCTTTTTTTTTATATTAGCAATACATTCGCCAACACATGAAACATATAAAAGTATTTTCCTTGTAACTTGTAAGCCTCGAATAGGTTCTGGTTAGATTGCTAGACTTATTCGACACCATTCTCAAAATTTTATACACTTGTAGAACATGTAACGTCATTCACACCTTTTCAATTTGTCTTTTATGCATTCTTTCTTGTAGTAATATATATATATACACACACGGTTTAGTCATGGATTATCCATGTGTAAAGATTTGGATAATTTCATACGTTATGGTTCTTAATAATAATTAGTAAGATCATTAGACATGACATGACGCTAACTAAAAGTTTGAGCAATAACGGAAACGAAATAAAACCGTCTATGGGACCAATTAGGGGTGGGCACGGACGGGTACCCGGACCTTTTAGAATACCCTTATCTCGGTCTCGGTCTCGTCGGTTTTTCAATTGCAATGTCTCCGTCTCTATCTCACAAAATCCGGGTACCCGAATTTCGGGTACTCGTGACACGAGGCCGGATACCCGTGAAACCCGAGTCCATATAATCCAATTTATTCTGTTGTTCGAAATATTGGCCATCGCATTTTATGCTCCACATCGCCTGTTACCCTCGGTTCCATCTTCCGATGTAGGACGAATAGGAGCAAAACTCAATTGTAATATGGACCGTATCTAAATGGGTCGAGGCCCACAGACCGATTGTTAAGATTATTTTTTTAAGTTTATTAAATATTAATGGCATTTTTGTAATGTTTTTAATGTATCGGGTACCCACAAGATAACCGTAACAAAATTTTCAAACTCGATTCCGAATCCGAAACTCGGATTTTCCGTCTCACCAGACCCGATCTCTATCTCATTGACTCACGGATAATGAGTCCTCGGATATCCGCGAGATAGAATATCCAGAAACCTGTGGATCTCGGGTAAAAATGCCTAGTCCTAGGATCAACCATCAGACCGGTTAATATACCGACGCAACCCGGTTTAGTAGCTGCGTTAGGCCCGATACCGCTGTTCACTTAAAGTCTTAAACACCGTCATTTGTATAGAAAGACGATTTTGCCCTTCCTTCTATCACCGCCAAAAGATGCGCAGCGGGTTAGAAATTCTCTCCCCTCATATAAATTTTCCCTAGATTTCTCAGCAACCAAACACCCCCGCGAGGAGAATATCGTGAACCATGACGACAATCAGCCTTCGCAAGGGTAACACCAGACTTCCACCGGAGGTGAATCGCGTGCTCTACGTGCGCAACCTTCCATTCAACATCACGAGCGAGGAGATGTACGACATCTTCGGCAAGTACGGTGCGATTCGTCAGATTCGGATCGGTTGCAACAAGGACACTCGCGGCTCTGCTTTCGTTGTCTATGAGGATATCTACGACGCCAAGACCGCTGTCGACCATCTATCCGGTTTCAACGTCGCGAATCGGTACCTCATCGTGTTGTATTACCAGCAGGCGAAGATGAGCAAAAAGTTCGACCAGAAGAAGAAGGAGGACGAGATTGCGAAGATGCAGGAGAAGTATGGAGTCTCTACCAAAGACAAGTAAGAGAAAAACAAAAAATCATGTTTGATTCGAGTGTCAATGGTGTTCCTGTTACCGCTGCGAATTAGGGTTTAATTTGGGGATGTGCAGTTTGTATCCGTATGTGCTTGGTAGTGTTGTTAAACTTGTTGGCCATGTGCCCTTTATATCTACCAATGAATGAAGTACGATTTTCAACTCTAAATAGTGATTCGCTATTGTGTTCTTTTTACGAAATTATCTAGTTTGGGACCGAATTGCTGAAGATGGGCAGCTATGTTCAATCTGTTTAAATTCTCGTCTTCTTATTGTAGGATGTTCTTGTTTGGTAATTTGTGGGATAAGAACATTTGAAGAATATAGCCGAGAAATGTTGTTCTTGGAATAATGGGTGAATCTTTGTATTATTTGCCCTAGATTTTAAGGTCTCCATTGTTGCTTCCGTAGGATATTTCTGAGAGAAACCATTGAGGTTAGCGTGTTTTAGGGTTTTTCGCGATTGATCTTTAACCATTTAAGCATTCTGGTTGTGTTCAGCTCTGTGTCGTGGTTTAGTGGTGTACAATGGATTATGGCCGGTATTGACAGACAACACTAATGCCCATAGTAAGAATTGAAAAGAATTAGGTACATTGAGAAACCCCAGCATTTTTAGTCAGTAGAACAACCAGAAAAAATATGTACGAACATCAGACACTTACATTCCCTAATCCCAGTTAATGATTTTTCCTTCATGAGCCATCTCCTCTCTTGAAGTTCTCTTCCAGTTCAGTCACGAGCATTCTGAGCATATGTAGGATCTGTTTGCTTCTGAAATTTGCATTTGGCATCAAAAGGAAGATGAAGTTTCTCATTGCATGTGCTGCTCTTTTTTTTTCTTTTCTATCTTCTCTCTTCCTCTACCTCAACAATGGGGTCATTTGAATGACAGTTCGCGTCGCTTCTTTGGATTAGGATCTGGGTTTCCTTTTCTCATCATTGCCACAAACTCATCGTAGTTTATCCGCCCATCCTGCAAGTGTTTTAGCAGATCATTTAGTGTTGTTCCATGATCATAAGTTGCATGTAGTGATGGCAAACTTAAACTATTTGCTACATGTGACATTAGAAGGGACTATTCTTTGTTGCTTACATTGTCAGAGTCAACTTCAGAGATTATTTCCTTAATGTCCCTACCATCACTCATGCCAAACTCCCGAAGGGCCTGCTCCAGCTCTTCCATTGTGATATATCTGGGAGTGACAGCATCATCGGGTAAGTTTTCTATTGTTCTTAAATCATTTTGCTTCTCTTTGTGTTAGATTTGGGAAAGTAAGAACCAGAACAGAAATTGCTAATTGCTTACCCACTGTTGTCTTTGTCAAAGTGTTGGAAGGCTGAGTAAAGATGTTCTTCTCTGTCAAGTCTGTTGATGTGCATTGTGGCTGCGATAAACTCACCGTAGTCTATTGTTCCATTACCATCTGCATCGGCCTATGGAAACCCACGAATCACATGCACACACTATCATGATTCATGAATCAGAAAATGAGCGGTGATATTACAAAAAATTGTAAGACTTACGGCTTCCATTAGCTGCTGGACTTCGTACTCAGACAACCTGGTGCCTTGCTTAGCAAGTCCCTGCCTTAGCTCCTCAAGTGTTATTGTTCCGCTGTTGTCGGTGTCCATGCCTTTGAACATCTCCTTCAATCCCTGGATCTCTTCCTCGGATAAGCAGCCTGCTATCACCTGTCCATTCATATCAGATTAAGGTCAGTACATGCCGAAATGTTATTTTGCTGTAGGTATCTCATTGCACCATATATATATTTCAGGTGTGTGAGAATTTGATTGTTACCCGTAAAGCAACTTTCTTGAACTGGTTCATTGCTTTGAATTGTTTGAGCCTGGACATCACTGCATTGTCGAGAGGAACATCTGGTGCCTCTCCATCCTCCTTGATCCATGGATGATCTTTCACAAAGGATTAAAAAAAAGAGAGAAATTATTAGGGCAAAGGATTTGCCGGAGAAATTGTTGTGTCTGAGGGTTTTGTGCTTTCGCAGATACTTACTGAGAACTTGTGCGGCTGTCAATCTTTGCTTGGGATCCGAGTTCAGCATCTTCCTAACGAGATCCTTTGCCTGAGGTGAGATGACTGGCCATGGATCACTTGAAAAATCAACCTGTCCTTTTAGGATGGCATTGAATATCCCATTCTCCGATTCTGTCAACAGGTTACCAAGTAAAATAAATGCAAGTCTCTCTCCGCGTGTGTAATCTTGCATATTCGCATTGTTTTTAACAAGAGACAGGAATACAGAAGAATCTTTACCTGCCCAGAAGGGTGGAACACCACATAGGAGGATATACAACATGACTCCAATGCTCCAAATATCGGCCTCTGGTCCGTACTTCCTCCTCAGGACTTCCGGTGCTATGTAATAAGCACTGCCCACGATGTCCTTGAACACCTCTCCTGTAGCAAGGCAAGACAGAGAAAAGATTCTGTGAATAATTAACCTTATGTGCGTTATTTTTGTTGCTCGATTTGATGGTGATTCAGATGCAGGGACAGAACTATGATTGCAATTCTAGCTTAACCTGGCTTGTAGAACACCGATAGCCCAAAGTCGGTGGCTTTGAGAGGAGAATCCTCGTCCTTGTTGAGCAACAGAAAGTTTTCGGGCTTCAGGTCCCTGTGAATAACCCCCATGGAATGGCAGGTATGCACGATCTGAACAATCGTCCTTAGCAATGAAGCAGCCGCTCTCTCGGAGTAATGGCCTTTGGCAATGATCCTATCGAAAAGCTCTCCACCGGCACAAAGCTCCATAACCAGATGCACTGAGTGCTTATCCTCATACGCTCCTTTAAGCTCCACGATATTTGGCTGACCTGTCAGGTGATGCATTATCTGAACCTCCCTTCTCACATCCTCGATATCTTCCTTGTTCACGAGCTTCCTCTTTGCTATGGTCTTGCAGGCGAACTGATGGCCCGTGGCCTTATGTGTGCAAAGGTGGGTGACCCCGAATTGGCCGCGACCGAGCTCTTTGCCCAACGAGTACGAGGCCTTGACATCTTCCATGGGTCGGCCCAAGACAGGTCCGATAGGGCCTTGTTTGGTTGCAGGTGGAGGAGAGGGAGGGGCGTGTTTGGACGCAGGTGCAGCTGAGGTTTCAGCGGCTGGATTGCTCTGAGCCGTGGCTCCATTTCCGGGTGTGGGTTCGTCCGTGTCTTCTGGTGATTCTCGTCCATGAGAGCAACAATTCCCCATTGTTGCAGTAAGGCGAGAGGGGAGGAGGAGGAGGAAGAGAAAGAGATGGTTTTTTTTTCCTTTCTTTTTTCTTCCTCTGTTTTCGTCTTATTGGTTTCTTCTTTAGCAAGAAATCTTTAGGAATTAGGTTTGTGAATGGGCTATGAATAGAATGTTACAGTTTGGTTGTTGGTTTTTTTTTTTTTGTTCTGTCCTTTCGGTTTAAGGGAATATAGGGTTTTCTGATAGGGAGGGAGTTTAGGGCCAAAGCTTTATATGCAATTTTGTTATTTAAAGAAAAAAAGAAAAAAGAAAAAAGAAATTTATTCAAAGGGATTTAGGAGAATGGCTGAGAGCATTTCATGGGGGATTTTAAGATATTCTTCTGTTGTGAAACCGTGTCGTGTCCGAGTAATCTGATTGCTGTCGAAATTTTTATCTTGTGACGTAATGTAATAACACATATGTTATGATAATCTTGCTTTGGTGTAACCAAGAGAACGAGTTATGATAAATAAAAATTTACCAATTCAATCATTTGCTAGGAATCGATGCATGTATCGACAACTGTGAAATGGTAAAAACCATCAATTAGTTATATGCCCTATGATATGTCTCGTATCACATTTTATTTTAAGATATTATACCAGATAGCTAGATTTCGACATTAATTGTTATATCGAATTATTATTATTTTTTTCTCAAAAGATACAACTTTTCATGGCTCATGCAAAATAAAGAACCAATGTATATTTGGAAACTTGCATCATCCATGTTTTCTAGAGGAATTCCGAGGTAGGATAATGGGGAGTGATCGCCGGTGCGGAAGACATATATAAAGAGTAGTTCTCCGAGTACCGCTAGAAAAGAAGATATAGGAATGAATCGAACACACTGGAACGAGAGAGATACAATTGTTATATAGTTTTTATGATCTAATATAACATAAAAGAATTAGTTGGACTACTCATATCAATAAAGTGCATATATTTTTTCGGTTGACGACTAGAACTCTAAAGTTAAGCGTGATGATTTTGGAAGAATCTGACCTACTGGAAAATGTCTTGATATAAGTGTATGTGCAAGTGAATGACAAAACACGCTGAAAGTTTATGAGAGCAGTTTCGATTTTTTGTAGCGGTGGGAGGTGTAATCATTTTGAAAAAGTGAAAATGAGGCATTTCTAGTTTTTTCCCTTTCTAAATATTTTGTTTGACATTCCATAACATTGTTTTGTATGATTCTTGGAAAAACCGAATTCCATTTGAATAAGAAAGATCATTTAAGTTTTAATTTGCAAACTTGTGTAGACCAAACAATAAGTATTTATCAACCACGATATCTAGTTTAATATTAAAATCTAAAATCCAAATTATGTGCACCAAACAAACAATGAACCTCTAAACAAAATTGAAAGGGTAAACTGAACACGAAGGTTCTGAGTCAGTCTTACATCATTCATTTATTTTCCATGTTATGATATATGGTCGTCGAAAGCACTCTTTATATAATACATTAAGAATTCCTTTTTTTTTTTAAAAAAAAACTCTTTATTACATATATTTTAATTCATCACTTTTTGCGTGTGTAAATGTATTACTCTCCTAATATTGCATATGAAACATTTCAATGGATAACTATAAAGCTTTTAAAGTTTAGGAAATTTTGAAGTTCACAACTACATAATTATCATACTAGTTAATACATACATACATACATACATACATACATACATACATACATACATACATACATACATACATACATACATACATACATACATACATACATACACACACATACGTACATACATACATACATTGACGCAATAAATTCACAAAATGAAGAAAGTAAGAACACATTAAAAAATTGGAGAAAGGAAAACAAAAAAGTCCAATATCAATCATTTCAATTTTCCATCCTTGTCGTAAGGCAAAAAATTAAATCTTTCGGTCGATATTTATAATAAAATAGAAACTTATTGTGTTGCATAATTGTAAAATTTTCCATTTAAAATTTTAGAATTTCCAAAAAAAAAAAAATATTGTATCCAGCCCCTTCCTTCGAAGGGAAACCAAGTTATATGTAAAGGAAGAAGAAGAAGAGAAGAAGAAGAAGAAGAAGAGGAAGAAATCGAGAGGAAGGGAGGCGATGAACAGACCGAACGTCCCCTCGATGAGTCATCCATGTCCGCCGCCTTATTCCGCTCCGACACGGCGGCTACGTCCCTCATATCTCTCTCCGCGGCGGTTCAATGGCGATGAAACCCCTTCCTTTGTCAGGTTCCCACGCCCTCTCAAATGCTCTTCCTCTCCAGCTCCTCCTTCTACTGCGTTGAATGTAGATTATCGATCGTTGTCGTATTCTTCTCCGTCGTCATCATCATCATCATCATCTTCTTCTTCTTCTTCTTCTACCGTCGGCGTCGCGGCTGATTATCGATCGTCATCGTCGTCGTCTTCTTCTGAATCCCGGTCGAAATACGATGTGTTCATCAGTTTCCGAGGAGAGGACACGCGCAAAGGTTTTACGAGCCACCTCTATCACGCTCTGCGTAAGAAAGGAATTGAAGCTTTCATGGATAGCGAAAAGCTCAGGGCAGGCGAGGAGAATCCTCGGGCGCTGAAGGATGCGATCGAGCAATCGAGGATCTCACTGACGGTTTTTTCTAAGAATTACGCGTCTTCCTCGTGGTGTTTGGACGAGCTGTCAACGATAATGGAGTGCAGGAGAACCAAAAGCCAAACCGTGTTGCCAGTCTTCCTTGGGGTTGAGCCCACGGAGGTTCGGAGGCAGACCGGTAGCTACGGCGTGGCATTTGCTAGGCATGAGAAGGCTCCTGAGGGGTCAGAAAGGGCTGAGAAAGTGAAGGGGTGGAAAAAATCCTTGACGGAAGCATCCAATCTCTCCGGATTTGTTTCCTCTGCTGTGGAGTGAGTTGAATTCGTCACATGTTTTTAGTTTTTGTTTTGCTTAGATTCTTTCTTTTGTTGATTTTGCTTTGTTCTCTAGAGTGAATACCATTTCGAGAAGAATTCACCACCGGCATTGTTTATAGTTTGTCTGAAAAGCTTAGAGAACATGGCCATTTCAAGGGGAACTAATCTGTGCTTAGTTCAATTCAGAAGACGGCTTGTGTTGTTTGGTATTGCGATCAGAAGTAAAGTGCTATAAGGAGTGCAATAAATTTGAGCTCTGGGTCCTAGAAGGTTCATGAGAAGTTTTTCGATGTTTTTAATGTTCTTACTGCAATAGAGTTGTTTAATTTTTGTCTTTGCTTCCACAAAAAAAAAAAAAAAAGAACCAAACATGGGCGTCTTATATTGTTTTCCCTGTTTCTTATTAAAAAACATCTTCTAGGTCTGAAACAAAGCTGATTGATCAAATTGTTACCTGCATCTTGGAGAAGCTAGAAAGCATGAGCTTGCATGAAGAGGAGGGGTTGGTTGGAGCATATTCTCAAGTGAAAACAGTAGAAGAACTGCTGGAAAATCGGCCTGATCATGTTCATAGCGTAGGGATATGGGGAATTGGTGGTATTGGGAAGACTGCTATTGCAGAAGCTATCTTCAATCGTCTATACCGTCAATTTGATAGCTATTGCTTCCTTGCCAATGTCAGAGAAGAATCTGGAAGACATGGACTTACTAGTTTAAGGAATGCACTTCTTCGTCAAATCCTTTTTCAGACAGATATTAACATAGCTACTCCTGAAATCAGGTCCAGTATTTTAATAGATCGTCTACGTCGCAGAAGGGTTCTTATAGTTCTTGATGACGTGAGCAGTATTAGTCAACTGGAATTTTTAATCAAAGAACCAGCTTACTTTGGTCCTGGAAGCAGAATCATTGTTACTACACGAGACAGAAATGTAATCAAGAACCTTGATGAAATATATTCTGTAAAGGGGCTAACTGAAGTTGATGCTCTTGAACTATTTTCTCATTGTGCATTCAAACAGAACATCCCTCCTGAAGATTATTTGCAGTTGTCAAGGAAGTTACTGGATTACGCAAAAGGGATCCCTTTGGCTATTAAAGTTATGGGATCTTTTCTCTGTAAGAGAACTGTAATAGAGTGGGAAAGCGCACTGAAGAGATTTCAAAAGTCCCTTGATGAGGGAGTCTATGATATACTCCGTGTAAGTTATGATAGACTTAATGATGAAGATAAGCAGATATTTCTTGATGTGGCTTGTTTTTTCAAAGGGGAAGATCGGAGTTCTGTAACAAATCTTCTTAATGGTTGTGGCTTCTCTGGCGAAATTGGAATACAGTCACTTGTTGAGAAGTCTCTGATCACCTGTTCTGGAGATAAGCTGCAAATTCATGAGTTGTTACAGAACATGGCAAGACAAATTGTTTTACAAGAATCAACTCGGGATCCCAGCAGGCGCAGCAGGCTGTGGTCTAATGATGAAGTCCAGGAAGTCTTAACAGAAAATACGGTAATGTCCAGATCTTATATATTTCACCTGAATATTGAAGAGCTATACTACAAATCAGATAGAAGCATACTGTTATAAGAGCTATCCACGTGGTTACAAAGAGAGAATGGTGAACATTGTATTTAGGCGACACATACCATTATAACTTTTCTCTTGTTTCTTTTCATCAGGGAACTGAATACATTGAAGGTATATCCCTTGACCTGTCAGAAGAGGAATCTGTTCAGCTAAGTCCTCAAGTTTTCATGGGGATGCGGAACCTGAGATATCTGAGAATCAAGAACAGTTGGTCTAATGAAAAAAACGGCAAAGTCCACCTTCCGGAAGGCCTTCAGTTTCTTCCTAGGAAGCTGAGGCTCCTTCACTGGGACACCTATCCTTTGAGAACTTTGCCAGAAGAATTTCGGCCAGACAACCTTGTCGAAATTTGTATGCGTTATACCTGCCTCGAACAATTGTGGGAAGGAAACAGGGTACAGTTTCATATGCAAAGCAATGCATTTTGTTTCATAGTCTCTAACATGAGATTTTTTTTATGAGAATTGATTCTTGTACTAATCCCGGTTCCTTTGCAGCCTCTTGGTAACTTAAAACGGCTTGATCTCAGCTATTCCACATCTCTGAGGGTACTTCCAGACATGTCAAATGCTCATAGACTCGAGTGTGTTATTGCCAGAGATTGTACAGATCTAATAAGCGTCCCGTCTGTTGAAAAAAAATTGGAATCACTTGAGCTGGTCGATCTCTCTGGATGCTCAAAGTTAAAGGAATTCCCAGAGATCTCATGGAATGTAAAAGTTTTGCGTTTGGCTGATAGTGGAATAGAGGAAATCCCACCGTCAATTGAGAATTTCCATCGGCTTGCTGTCCTTGATATGAAGAACTGTAAAATGCTTAAGTGTGTTCCTAACGCGATTCAGAAGGTGGAAAAGTTGGAATTTCTTGATCTATCTGGTTGCTCTAATGTGACAAGTTTTCCCCTAATCTCTTCAGAGTTAGAAGTTTTACTTCTCAATGAGACTTCTGTAGAAGAGATCACCTCATCCATCAAGTGCATGGAAAAACTAGAGTTACTGGAACTAAAGAACTGCCCTAATCTGAAGAGTCTTCCAAGTAGTATTTGTAAGTTAAAATCTCTGGTGGAGCTTAATCTTTCTGGATCTTCAAACTTCAGCTGCTTTCCAGAAATCCTCGAGACCATGGGCATGCTAAATTATCTTTCTTTAGATGGAACGGGCATAATTGAGCTACCTTCTTTGATTGAGAACCTGACTGGCCTTTATTCTCTTGATCTCGAAAACTGCGAGAGTCTTGTCAGTCTTCCACATGGTTTATGTGGGTTAAAGTTCCTCGAAGATCTTAATCTCTCTGGCTGCTCAAACCTTGAGAGTTTGCCACTGAGCCTCGGGAATCTTGAATATTTGCGGAGGGTCAGAGCATGTGGTTGTAAAAGTCAAGTTGTTGATTTTCTAGTGGGTAACTTGCGCTCAGTAGAAATTCTACACTTGAGTAAATGTGGAATCATGGAGTTTCCTGATGCTTTAACGCACTTACCTTCACTGACAGAGCTAGATTTGAGCCATAATTTTATTAGGAGAATTCCCTCAAGCATTAAGCGGCTTCATGCACTCCAAAGTCTCGATTTAAGCCATTCCCAGGAACTGCAGTGTTTATCGGGGCTTCCAGCTGGCCTAACAAGGCTAATTGTACTCAACTGCAGATCTTTGGAGATGGTTGCCTTCAGTGAATCTTCTGAACTTCGACTTTATCCATTGGAAAACGTCGAAACCTATGTGTTTGCAAATTGTCCAAACCTAAGCCAACATGCACTAGACAACATCAAGGCATTTGCAAAACGAAGAGTCCATGTCCTGGCATCTCATCTGGCTGTTGTCTTAAATTTTAGAGATTGCCTCTCTCGTAGTGGATGGATCACACCACAACAAGTGGGGTACTTGCTCTCTAGCATGTATGGCTATGGGAATTTCTACGAAGCATTGAGAGGATTACACAAAGCATTTTTCAGCGATGAGCTCATTACTGAGGTACCTCAATATAGCCTACTTGGTCGCATACTCCACGACTTCCAGGACCGGTTTATGCTAGATATTCAAGGTTTACTAGGCTTTTTCTCCTTGGTTGCACATCTTTACTTGTACTACCAAGGAAAGCCTTCCACCAATTTCTGCTTACCTGCGACCGAGATTCCTGAATGGTTTTGCTATCAAAATGATGGATCATATATCGCCACATTGGTTCAACCCCCTGAGCAAACAAATGACTGTTCTACTTTGGCAGGTTTTGCTATGTCTGTTCTTGTTGCCTTCGATGACTACAGTGATGATAAGGGTATCAGTATTAAATGTGAATATTATTTCTATTCCAACCATCTTGGCGCACGTGATGGAGCTACATATTTGAGGGGCTGGGATAGACAAAAGGATAAATCCTTGTTAGTTGAAGGGGACCATTTATTCTTGGGCTATGACTCCTCTCTTTTGTTTAATGCTGCCAAAGGAATCAAAGAGTTTGTTGGTTATTCTCAAGATCTTGTTGAAGTCGCCTTTAATTTTCATGTGGTGGATGAGGATGGTAATCCCATTGACTCTTGCACGGTGAAGAAGTGTGCGATCCAACCACTCTACATCAATGACACGGTATCTAGTTCGTCTTCTGATTTATATGATTTATATACCCCGATGTCTAATATGTTTATGTGATACATGTATATTCACGACTCTAGTAGTATAAATATATAGGTTTCTGTTTCATAGTTTGTCTGTCAACTTTTTTGTTTTTGGGGTTTTCCCTTTTTCCCTTTTCAAATCATGCGAAAGCTGTCTTATGATGTAGGCTTCTTATTCTACAGATACAAATTATCAAACTGGTGCTTCGTTTTTCCATCTGAGCATAGCATAGATAATTTATGGTTACCATTTTGACTTGTTTTTTGTTGATTGACAGGCCAAGTCCAGTGAGGAACTCTTGTGCAGACAGGGCATAACCAAAAGATTGAACAAAACTTTTTCAGGATATCTCGGAGAGGTTTGTGTCTACTTCATACACTAAATGTATCAGTGATACCCTTCTACGTTTGTTGAGTTACTGAAATTCAAGTTTCTCCTAAACCTGGATTGCTGGGGCTAAGTAGTGATACATTCTCTGGCTTGATGTTTTTCCAATTATTTTCTCTCTCTAGACTATGCAATCTTCATTGATAACTGCTATTTTGATTCGTTCATGCCTAGTAATAAGTCAGTTGCTACAGGAGTGAGGCTGTTCCAACTTGAGTACTTCATGGTTTCAGGTGTTTAGCAACTTGGACTTATTCTGTGCAATCTCATTAGGCATCTTGAACGTTCTTGGTGATTTATCAGTGGATGTTGTCCATCAGGTACGTTCTTAGAAAGATTTACAATCCATACAAGCATACGTTTCATTTGAGTAGCCGTCTAAGTTATATCATAGTCATTGCTGGCCCGTGTATGCTTATGCAACAGGTTTACAGAAGATTGTCTATGAAAATGCATGTTTATGTATGCTGTTTATAAAATTTGCTGGATTGCCTCGTCACATAAATGGTACTTAATTTGGGTGCAGGGAGGGTATGTCTGTATCGTCATAAAATGCGAAAATGCAGGTCTGCCTGTTGGACTTCAAATATTCAACATGCATCTCGGGACAGTACCACTCTCAGGTCAAACACATAGATCCATTTTATGCTTTAATAATCGATATTTTTCTGGATTCCTTCAAAAAGAAGATGACATATTTGGCAGTAGGAATACTCAGTTATCATTTTTATGCACTGTTGAAATGTACCTTAATAGTTGGGCATTTGCATTTGTTTGCCAATTTAATGTGCTCCATAAAGTTTATGCTGCAGGGCTGCATATATTGGCTGATAGTGAGTGTTATGAGTTTTGCCATCTAAATGCCCTTTACCTCGTACATGTTTCTGGAGGATGTGATTCTTCTCCATTGTTTTGTACAGTCAAGCTGATTGAACAGCCTCAGCATTCTCAAGATCAGAGGGCAGTCTCATTTGAGTACTCGCATGTGGATGGCGAAGGTAGCTGTCACAGATACAAAGTCAAGAAATGCAATATCCGTCCGTTGGAAAACCATGTCATGGTAAGCAATCAGACTTGCTATTGTTTCTTTCTTTCTTTTTATAGGTCTTTATTAATCATAGTAGCCCATTTGCAAATCCTCAAAGAAAGCTTTTTAGCTGTTTTTTTTTTTGTGAATCACTAACTTACCTACTTCTCAATCATAGATCTGAGTCCCTTACAGTTGATCGACAGGTGTGGCGTCACGTGAAGTGGCCAAGATGAATATGAGTTTCGATCCTTATGTTCCCCATCACTATCACTAATTGCCATGGAGACAGATCGATTTTGCCATGAGCGACATTCTACAAACTCCTTTTTTTGGGTCAGTGAAATCTCTGGTAAGTGATCTAAAAGTTATAAGTTTGGCATCCTGGCAGTAAAAAAAAATGTAACCACCGTAAAAACTTTGCATTTACAGGTAAATCCCGACATATTTCACATGTGCAGACGACACACGTGCACATAGGAAATGGTGACTAGTTAACAACTTAAATCTCTGGAGCGAAAAAAGCATGTGAAGCTCAGCAGTTATGGAATTTAAGTAGCTGTCATGTCATTTACTTGTTATATAATTACGTATTTCTTCATGATTGAAGCGGAATTCAAGAAACTATACAGAAAATTCTCCATCTGATCTTGTTCTGTTTCCCTGCTAGTTTGAGTTAAAACCTGTACGTGGATACGCATTCTACAGAAATTATATCATATGTACTTCTTCGATTCTTTTAGATTCCTATCTGAAATTTTGAAATCCTGAAGTGAAGCGAGAAGGCACTGCAGAAGGAGAAGAAATTCGCGAAAAGAGCTTTGAAAATGGAAATGGAGGTTGCGGAGGAATAAGAAGCATCAGGCAACGGGCATGGCCGCCTGGGTGAGAGCACAATACCACTCTGCTCTTTAATATCGTGAGCTCTGTTTCGCTGATCTCGTGGAAGTTGCAGAGGAAAGGTTTTTGACCTGCAAGTCACAAAGCCCTTCCATGCCAGACGAATAATAAGTCAGCAATCTGAGAGTGATTCAACAGTTTATTTAATAATCTTTGGAAAAACTTTACTTTTTGTAGGCAGAAATCTGTAAAAAAAAAAAATAGTTCTGAAGCAGAAATCCGAATGTGGCAAACATAACTTTTATTAACTTGAACAAAAAAGCTTAGATTAACAAAATTAAGAAACAGAAAATGTTAGTTTACTAAATTCATACAAAAGAATATGTGCGCTTAGCTATATTTTTTTTTATTTTATCAATTTGGGCAAATGTAAAATACTATTTGCTTTTTATCTATTTTAAGAATAAAATTTTAAAATAAATGCTATGGGATAAAACTAATTAAACAAGCACAGGGAGCGTCTGCCCTGAGTTCATTAAAAGAAAAACACAGCGCACCAAAAGTATAGCACCCTGAAGATGATCACCTCCACAAAGGAACCTCACAGTCCGAAAGAAGTTGAAGAACAAAGTTTGTTCTTATTTTCATAAGTCATTTCATATCGCATGCTTCATCAAATTTTGCGACCATGTGGTTCTTCAGTATGGTAGTAAATCTTGTTTTATGGTTCAATACAGTGAACAAGGACCAAAGGGTACCTGGATGGAGATACGAAGCTGTTTTGTCAATTCACAACAGCTTACTGTCAGGTTACAAGGTCCAGCCATGTATGAAACACCATGAAAGTCCAAAAAAGCTGATGGCCTGTGAAATTGGGATGTCATCAATCTCAGAGACAAAATTCAAGTAACTGCTGGTGAGGATCCATTTCTGAATTCGTCCAGATGAGTGCAAATTCGGACAGAATGACCTCAAATTAGGAGTACGATGAATCATTGACGCAGAAAAGATCGTACCATAAGTTCAAGATGGAATTGCAGAGAATAGGGAAAATGCAAAAAACTCACACATAGTAGGAGCATCCACCAGTTTATTGCTTTTCCACCTTTGTCCTGTCGATTAACCAAAACCAATAGTTGGTACGCAGTTTGAAATTGACCTAAAGAAGATAGACAGAATATGGGATTAGCAAATGAAAGGGTAAAAGAAACCTTACCCCGAGACCGAGTATGTCCCTCACCCTTTGATCCATGAATTGGTCGATTCCACCTGATGCACGTATCGCAATCCGAAGCTTCTCGATGTATTTGGATCGTGAGAAATGTTCTTCGTCTTTGGAAGGAAGAAAAATGTCACTGTCAGACGAAGTGATTTTCTGGGCAAAGACAACCAAATTCCAAGAAACTCAAAGTACTGAAAACAGGCTGCAGAGACAAGTGATAAACCTGAGACACCGAATCCTATGGGGAAGCAAACTATTTTATGACCCGCGAAATTGTACGCAGCGGCAAGAAAGATACTCCCATTCTGCGACCATGCTCCACAAACAGATTACGATGTGAGAATTTGGACCTCCTTTGCGAGCAAACTATTTAAAACATGCCAGTAAAAATAGATGTTGATATAATCCAAAGATAAGGTAATTGGATAGGATTATGTTAGCATTAGGACTACAAACCTGGACTTGAGTAAATCATTCACGTTATAGTTTCATTGTTTCTCTGAATTTGACGTAATAAACAACCGAAACTAGTTAAGGAGTTCAATTAGAAAACTAAGGGAAGAAGTACAGAATTTCTTTTTAGTAAGAAGTGTTAATCTGGCTCAATGTGAAGTTACAAACCAATTTTTAAAAAAGAAAAGAAAAAGATATGTATGCAACAAATAATGTTGTCAAACCAATTAAATTTGGAACTACTGCAGCAGCAACATGTATGCTGCAAGGGCATGAATAATATATCTGAGACAGATATGTTGTCCTGTACCTTTTGATCATGAACAAATTCAAATGAAATATAAACGTAGTGCTTGAGAATGCTCAGCAGTAAAATACCACCTCTGAAGTCCTGATACCAAAAAGATCGCATCGAGTATGAAAAAAGAATGAAATATAGAAACGCAAGGAGAAAGACTTTTACACATCATTTCTCTCCAATTATGCCAAGATGTAGCTTTTATTCCGAATTAGATCAAATTGATCAATGTAGTAGTAGTAGTAGTAGCAGCAGCAGTCATGTAATCATAAGAGAAATTCCAAAAGAATAGGAATTTTTAACCTCTGAAGTTGTTTCAGCAAGCTGAAGCTAAAGAGTGATGCATACTGATGCTAACCTCAAGTCTCCTGCGTTTGTCATCTCTGTCCAAGGTTTCCTTCTCTGATTGAATCTAGTATGCGATAAAAGAGATGACCAACAAGCTGCGTGAGAAAAATATACACACCAAACTTTTCCGCAGATGACTATCAGGCCTAACATAATTACTTGGGCGGACTCAGAACAATTGATAAACTGGATTTAAAAGAGAACTTGGTCACGGTGATCGATTTAGCCATGACAAAGCGAAAGTTATGAGTTGTTTCACCAGAAGAACTGAGTAAAAATTTATAATGTACCAAATGAACTATTAAATGAAAATAAAACATGTATCAAAAGAAAACATTGGGTGGACAACAAACCATGTCATGGAAATAGAGAGGGAGCATTCCGCACTTTGTCACCCTGCAGCAGTTTAATGAATTGCCATCCCCATCAACCGCAAAGAATTCAAACGAAACTTCACGGAGATTCTGAGAATATTTTAGCATCCCTCTAGTTCCTCTAGAGGCTTCAAAGATTAAAGAAAAGTCACAACCCAAGAACAGATGATCCCCTTCTACCAGCATGGCTTTACCCTGTTGACCATCCCAGCCCCTCAAATAGCAAACTCCATCATATGAACCAAGTTCTTCAGTCTGGAGATGATACTTGCATTTGACACTGCAACCGTTGTCTTCATTGTAATTTTCAAATTCAACAGCAGCACAAACAGCAAATCCCACACACAGACTATGAGCATCTGATGGCTTACCAGGTTCAAAAGTCATGGTAATAAATGAACCGACATTTTGAAGCTTAAACCATTCTGGGAGATTGGATCCTGGAAAACAGAAGTTGGTTGAAGGCTTGTCCAGGTAAGAAAGAAAGAGGATGGCAATCCACGTAAAAAACCCAACCCATCCGTGAAAGTCAAGCCTAGAGCGTTTATGGACGGCAACTATAATGAGATACAGTATATTAAAACGACTTTCAGCTGGAGAAGGTTCTTCATTGAGTAGACCTTGATAAAGTCTGCACAATGCTTCATCAAAGTTCTTGCATTCATGCCTTGTAGAAAAAATGAATCTTATCTTTTCCTCAGGCATCCACGTACAGTCTGATGAACAGTCTAAAAGATTCAGCGTCAACCCCACATGTGACGTCAAAGAATGGATTCTTCGTTCAGCATATAGCAAGATAGTGTTCTGTGCGTCTTGATTGAGTTTATGGCAGTGTGTAAACAGAAAGGTCTCCAGATGGTATGAAGGGTAAACATTCTCAGTCACAGAATGGCTATTGCTCATCAGCATTTCGAGTGATGAGCAGTTATGTGCAACTAATTTTCTTAACGAACTTGGAAGCTCAGGTAAGGAGAGAAGCCTCTCACAATAGCTTATATCAAGACTTTGTAGATCAGTAAGTTGCTTAATGCTGGGAGGAACTTTCTCAAAATTGTTCTTGCTGATATCAACCTCCACCAAGGATGTCAAGAGAGTCAAGATGTCCGGAAACTCTAACAAGCCACACTCACTTAGATGGAGAGTTTCCAATGAGAATAAGTTCTCCGATAGCAAGTCTATAACTTGACCATTACATCTATTTGCTCTCAACTTCCTCAACGGCATATAATAACCTGAGCACTTGGGAAAATTCTCGAGCCCAAGGCATCCGGAGAGATTAAGATCTTTAAGGAACTTCAACTTGCAAACTTCATCAGGAAGACTGACCAGATTTTTGCAGTTCCCAAGGTCCAATGAAGAAAGCACACTCAAATGCTCAATTGATGAAGGGAGCTCCTTAATGGCTGTTCCATTTAAATTGAGACAACTTAAAGCATCCATTGTTTCATGGATTTCTGGGAAGCTATGAAAGCTTGAACATCCAGAGAGATTGAGCTTTTGGAGAATCTTTAAATTGCATATACTGCTCGGAAGACTCTTGAGCTGTTTGCAGTTCTGCAGATCCATAAGAATAAGTTTTTCAGGAAAGATGACTGATGGAGGAATCTCATCTATCTCGGTCTCATTTAAGATCAACTTGTGCAAATTCCTTGAGATCTCTGGAAATTTTGTGACTTTTGAGCAGCCGGAGAGACTGAGGTACTCCAGCGATGCTAACTCATAATCAGCGCTGGAAATATTCTTGAGCATTTTGCAATTACTCATGTCTAATCTAACAAGTTGGTGGAGTATCTAATAGTCGGTGGAAACTCCTCTATTGCAGTTTCTTCCAAAAGCAATTCCTTTATGTCCCACGAAATCTCTGGAAATTCTTTCAGACTCGAGCATCCAGAAAGTACTAAAACCTCAAGATGTTTTAGCTTAAATCTGATACTAGACAGGCCCACAAGTTTTCTGCAGCCCCTCAGAAACACATGCTCAAGCTTTGGTGCTCCCGATAAGTCAGGCATGTGCTTCAGATTCATGGAATGGCAAAGATCAATCCACCTTAGGTTCTGGAGACCCTGAAATCCGAAGAAAAGAACACATGGTTATGCTTATTTATGCAAGCATGTAAGACATGTCCTACCATACACAAAAGCTGGTCTATAGTTTTCAGCAAGTCAAGTATGTACCTTGGATCCATCCCACAGTCGCTCAAGAGAACTGTAGTTCATAGAGAGTTTTACAAGGTCCTCGGGATAAAAGTTTGGTGGAAATGAATTTAGAGGATAGCTGTGCCAGTGGAGATATCTAAGCTTGTTGGATAGAAATTTAAGACCTTCAGGAAAATGCACTTTACATTTCTCTTCAGAGCCTTCTGTAGTGTAAAGTTTTAGAAATCGGAGATGAGACATATTTTCAAATGCTCGGGGGCTTAACTGCATCTCCTTCACTTCGGATAAGTTCAAGAATATGCATTCAACAGCATCAGTTGCCTGACATCAAAAGAGACACATACATGAGTACATAACGTATAACTATTGACACGTGTGATTCATTGCAGTTGAAAGTTCTTGCAAAAGCTTTTACCTTATCGTTTGTCAGTACTTCATAGATTTCATCATGATTCCACAATCTGCTGCGTCTTCCAGGCTCTCTAGGTGCCTCTCGACGAACAATTTCTTTACCCATGTCTTGGATCAAATCATGCATCTGCAGCCTATTTTTGGATATAGTTACCAGTGACTTATCTATGAGTGCTCTTATTCCAATAATTGCAGCAAAACCACAACCATCAAGCATACTTATGACGAAATTTGTATCTTCACCGTTGAAGAAACAAGCAATATCAAGGAAAATCTCCCTCTCTTCCTCATTCAGATCTTCATAACTTATTTCCAATATTTGTTGAATTTCTGCGTCAGGGTATTTCTGGAGTCTATCACATGCACTTTCCCACTCCTTCAGATTTTTCTGATACAGAAAAGATCCCAAGACTTTAAGAGCTAATGGATTTTGGCTTGCATATCGTAAAACCCTCTTAGCAATTCGAAAATGATCTTCGGAGGGATGATTTTCCTTCAAGGCACATCGAAAGAATAGCTCAAGAGCATCATTATCAGCTAATCCTTTTACCTCATAAATCACATCAACACCATGCTTAAGTACATCCTTGTCTCGAGATGTAATGATAAGTCTACTTCCAGGACGAAAATAACGAATGTCCTTGATCAAAAACTCTAGTTGTCTCAAGCTACTCACATCATCAAGCACTATAAGGACTCTTGTGCGTCGGAGTTGGTCTCTCAGAAACCTTTGGCTAATATCAGGAGTCTCTATATTTATATCCTTCCTATCAAGAATCTGTTGAAGCATTTCGTTTCTCAAGCTATAAAGGCCCCGATGTTTAGATTGTTCTCTAACACCTGGTAAGAAGCAGCATCCTTCAAATCGACCACATATGTGGTTAAAGATAGCTCCAGCAGTTGTTGTCTTTCCAATACCAGCCATTCCCCATATTCCCACACACCGAAAATCGTCTTTCTCATCACCGAGTAGCTTTTTCACTGCTTCTATCTGAGACTCTGCACCAACCAAGTCATCTTGACTACTCATCCATAAATCACCAAGGCTCTTCAAGATGCAAGCCACGATTTCCTCAATAAGTTTGGATTCGGTCCTGCCAATAAATTGCAGTTTAAGTAAACGGGTCCGATGAGCTTTCTTCAAGAGAAACGATAGACAAATCTCGATCATTAAAGAATCTTAGCTCTGGTTACAGATGCTCATAATCTCAAAAATGTCTCTCCAGAAAATGCCAAGCAATTCAGACTGAGAAACTTATTCAACCCAGAAGATGATTTGGATCAATAACGAAATTTCTTAATGCACATTGAATTTTCATGTCTATCAATCTATCAAGTGTTGCAGAGAAAAAAACAAGTATCCGCTAAGTTATGGGTTTCGGAAGAACCAATCATACCTTACGACCTTGGAATCGAATCCAGATAAATTCGCCGCCTCCGTCAAAGCAGCTCTCCACTGCTTCACCTTTGCCGACGCCGCGGGCGACTTCCTCTGGTAATACTTCTCGTGTGCGGCGAACGCCGGCGCGTAGCTCCCTGTCTGTCGTCGAATATCTGTGGGTTCAATGTCGAAGAAGACAGGCAACACCATCAACCCATTTTTCTTCTTGCATTCCAGAATCTTCAGAAGCTCGTCTAAACACCACCTCGAAGACGCGTAATCCCTAGAGAAAACCACGACGGCGATTCTCGATCCCTCGATCGCTTCCAAGAGCGCCGGGGAGATCTCTTCGCCTTGTCGGAGCTTCTCGCTATCCAGGTATGTCTCGATCTTCTCGCGACGAAGAGCCGTAAACAGGTGGCTCGTGAAGCTGTTGCGCGTGTCCTCGCCGCGGAAACTGATGAACACATCGTACTTGGAAGGCTTCGAAGAAGGAGGAGAGGTCAAGGGAGACGACGACGAAGCTCCAGTAAAGCGTTTCGAGCCCTTAAAACCAGTGAATGATGGTTTTCTCGGGAATGTGGAAGCGAAGCGAGTGGGGATTGGTGCAAGTGAAGAGGTTCGTGAGAAGAGCATTGTAGGAGCTAGAGACGGAGATTGTGGAGGAAGACGAAGAAGCTTCGGGCATGGCGGTCGCGTGAGAGTAAAAGGCCATTCTGCTCCGAACATAGATCTCTATTTCGCTGCTCTCATGGAAGCTAAAGGAGAAGGCGGAAAGGTTTTTGACTTGCCACCCCCAAGAGCACTTCATTCAATAGAGTGGAGTGGCTCGCAAGCTCTTTTGGAATAATAAATAATAATAGTTGTAATTTCATTTATAAATCCTAATTATACTCTCCATCCACGTGTAACAGAAACATACGTACTAAACCAAATCACATCTATTTGACGAGGTTTCTTGACATATCATTAAAGCCCATGTAGATCATCGATCATTGTCGTGTTCTTCTCCCTCATCGTCTCCTACCAGTGGCGTCGCGGCTGATTATCGATCGTCCTCTGCATTGCCGTCAGTCGACTTGGGTCGAAACACGATGTGTTCGTCAGTTTCCAAGCACAAAGGGCCTCTCTACGATGTCCGGGGTAGGAAAGGAATTGAAGTTTACATTGATAGCGACAGGCTCAGGCCAGGGCGAGGAGAGTCCTCGGGGGCTGATGGATGCGTGATCGATGATCTCACTGGCGGTTTTTTCTAACAAGTACGCATCTTCCTCGTGGCGTTTGACAAATATGATGGAGTGCAGGAGATTTTTTGCAGCTGTCAAGGAGGTTAGTGTGGGGAACAGGGATCCCTTTGGCTATTAAAGTTATGGATCTCCCCTTTAGACTTGCTCGGCCGAACAGCTTGTCTGCTCGGGCCGAGCTAGCATTTAGGACAAAACTTACTTGATCAAGCAGAACGTGTCTTCTCGGGTAGAGTAAGATATCTGCACAGAAATCACTCGGCCGAGTAAGGTGTCGCTTGAGCCCAAGCAGTTTCACAACTCGATCGAGTAAAGGTTGATTCTGACCGAGTTGACCATCTGAACATGGATTTGCGACCACGCAGTCCAAAAGAGGCAGAAACAAAGTTGAAGAACAAAGTTTGTTCTTATATATTCATTAGTCATTTCATATATCATGCTTCAACACATTGCATTTATCTATGATTCAGTAACAAATCTGTGGCGCGACCATGTTCTTCTAGGTACGGTAATAAATCTTCTTCTCTGGTTCAATACGGCGAACAAGGACGACCAAAGGGGTACCTGGATGGAGATTTGAAGCTGTTTCATCAGTTCACAACAGCTTACTGTTCGAGTAGAAGGTCCGTCCAACCGTGGATGAAACACCATGAAAGTCCAAAAATGCCAATAACCTGTGAAATTGGTATGCCATCAAGTTCAGAGACAAAACACAAGTAAACCGCTTATTGAGGATCCATTGCACAACTTGTACAGGTGAGGAGTGCATATTCATATTCTGGAGTAGAATGAATCGTACTGTAAGTTACAGATGGAGTTGCAGAGAGTAGGGAAACAGCAAAACTCACACATAATAGGAGCATCCACCAGTTTATAGTTTTCACATCTTTATCCTGTCAATGAACCAAAACCAATGGTTGGTATTCAGTTTGAAAAGGCCCCAAAGAAAGCAGACAATAAAAGAAGCTTACCACGACACCGTGCGTGTCCCTCACCCTTTGATCCTTGAATTGGTCGATCCTGTCCGACGCGTGCAGGGAAGTCAAAAACTTCTCCATGTACTCAGCACGTGAGAAATGTTCTCTGTCTTTGGAAGGAAAAAAAATGCAATGGTCAGAAGAGGAAGAAACTGTCTGCGCAAAGACAAACAAATCCCAAGAAACCCGACTACTGGAAAGAGAAGTGGTAAACCTGAAACGGCGGGTCCGATTGAGCGGGCAAATATTTTTTCACCCACAAAATAGTGCATATGCGCAAGATAAATACTCCCATTCTGCAGGCAATGTTTCACAGAAACATGACTAAGCATCAAAGCTTTTGTCTATCTAATATCAAATGGAAGACACTACTGTTCCCTGTTTCCTCTAGCGTACAGAATTTTCCTCAGTCACAAACTCGAAAAAGAAAGACTAAGAAGTGAGATTATGAACCTCCTTTTGCGGGCAAACCATTTAAAATGCCAGCGACACGAAATTTCTTGTATGATTGTGTTAGCATTACAACTATGAATCTTGTACTTAAGCAAATCATTCATGCTAATGTTATAATTTCAAAGTTTCTCTAAATTTGACAGTAATAAGCAACTGAAACTCAGATCATTAAGGATTTCAACTAGATAACCAACTTTTTGTAGCAAGAAGTGGTAATGCGGCTCAATGTGAAGTTACCAACCAATTCTTAAAAAGAAGAAAAAAACTAAGGATGCAAGAAAATAAGTTGTCAAACCAATTAAATTTGGAACTACTACAGCACCAACATCAAATAAGTTATTCTAGATATATAGGGCATGAATTGTATATACCTGAGAGAGATATACAGTACCTTTTGATCGTGAACAAATTCATATGAAGAATAAAGGTAGCGCTTGAGAATGCTCAGCAGTAAAGTATCATAACCTCTGGAGTCCTGACACCAAAAGGATGGCATCCAATATGAATAAAGAATGAAATATAGGAACACGAGGAGAACAAGCATCGTTTCTCTCCAGTTTTGTCATGACGCAGCTTCCATACTGAACAGATAAATGTAGGAGCGGTAGTGGTCGTAATGTAATCATACGAGAAATTCCAAAAGAATAGGAACTTAAAACCTCTGGCATGGTTTCAGCAAGCAGACGCTAAAGAGTAATGAAGATTGATGCTAACCTCGCGTCCCTTGCTATTGTCATCTCTGTCCAAGGTTTCCTTTTCTGATGGAATCTAGTATGTGATAAAAGACACGATCAGGAGCCTTCCATAAGAAAAATATACGCGCTAGGCCAGACATAACGATCTGCCTAGACTTAGAAGTTAGAACAATTAACAAACTGGCTCTAAAAGAGAATTTTGCCTTGGTGAGCAATTTAGCCATGACAAGGACAAGGTTATGAGTTGTTTCAGTAGAAGAACTGGCTAAAGATCTATAATCTACCAAATAAATCATAAACTGAAAATATAGAACCTATCAAAAGAAAACATTAGGTGGACAACGAACCATGTCACGGAAATAGAGAGGGAGCATTCCGCACTTTGTCACGCTGCAGCACTTTAATGGATTGTCATCCCCATCAACCGCAAAGAACTCAAATGAAACTTCACGAAGATTGTTAGAATATCTTAGCATTCCTCTAGATGCTTCAAAGATTAGAGAAAAGTCACAACCCAAGAACAGATGATCCCCTTCTACCCGTATGGGTTTACTCTGTTGACCACCCCAGCCCCTCAAGTAGAAAACTCCATCATATGAACCAAGTTCTTCAGTCTGGAGATGATATTTGCATTTGACACTGAAACCATTGTCTTCATTGTAATTTCCAAATTCAATGGCAACACAAACAGCAAACCCCACAAACTGACTATGAACATCTGACGGTTTACTAGGTTCAAAAGTCATGGTAATATGGGAACCGACATTTTGAAACTTCAACCATTCTGGGAGATTGGATCCTGGAAAACAGAAGTTGGTTGAAGGCTTATCAAGGTAAGACAGAAAGAGAGCTGCAAGCCACGTAACAAACCGTAATTGTCCTTGAAAGTCAAGCTCACACCGACTAAGAATGGTAAATACAACTTGGATCAGTATCGTTAAACGACTTTCCACTGCCAAAGGATCTTCATTAAAGAGAACTTGGTAAAGTCCTCCCAATGCTTCGCCAAAGTCTTTGCATTCGTGCCTTGTAGATAAAATGCATCTTATTTTTTCATCAGGCATCCATGCATAGTCTGATGTACAGCCTAATAGATTCAACGTCAACCCCACATATGACGTCAAAGTATGGATTCTTCGTTCCGCATATTGCAAGATCATATGTTTTGCATCTTGATTGAGTTTATAGCAGTTTGTGAAAACAAAGGTCTCCAGATGGTACGAATAGTAAACCTTCCGATTCTCAGTACCATTATTTCTCAATATTACCTCGAGTGATGAGCAGTTATGTGCAACTAATTTACTTACTGAACTTGGAAGCTCTGGTAAGGAGTGAAGCCTGTCACAATAGCTTATATCAAGATTTTGTAGAACAGTGAGCCGAATAATGCTGGGAGGCACTTTCTCAAAATCGTTTTTGCTGATATCAACTTCCACCAAGGATGTCAAAAGAGTCAAGATGTCTGGAAACTCTAACAAACCACACTCACTTAGATCCAGAGTTTCTAATGAGAATAAGTTCTCGGATAGAAAGCCAATAACTTGACTGTTGCATCTATTTGCTCTCAACTTCCTCAATGGCATAATACCTGAGCACTTCGGCAAGTTCTCAAGCCCTAAGCATCCAGAGAGATTAAGATCTTTAAGGAACTTCAACTTGCAAACTTCATCTGGAAGACTGACCAGATTTTTACAGTTCCCAAGGTCCAAGGAAGAAAGCACACTTAAATGCTCAACTGATGAAGGTAGCTCCTTGATGGCTGCTCCATTCAAATTGAGACAACTTAAAGCATCCATTGTTCCAAGGATTTCTGGGAAGCTATGAAAGCTTGAACATCCAGAGAGATTAAGCTCTTGGAGAGACTTCAAATTGCATATACTGCTCGGAAGACTCTCGAGTCGTTTGCAATTCTGCAGATCCAAAAGAATTAGTTTTCCGAGAAAGATTACTGATGAAGGAATCTCATCTATCTCGGTCTCGTTTAAGAGCAACTTCTGCAAATTCCTTGAGATCTCTGGAAATTTTGTGACTTTTGAGCAGCCAGAGAGACTGAGGTATTCTAGAGATGCTAACTCATAATCGGTGGTTGAAGCATTCTTGAGCATTTTGCAGTTTCTCATGTCTAATCTAACAAGTTGGTGGAAGTTTCTAATTGTCGGAGGAAGCTCCTCTATGGCAGTTTCTTCCAAGAGCAGTTCCTTAATGTCCCACGAAATTTCGGGAAATTCTTTCAGATTTGAGCATCCTGAAAGATCCAAAAGCTCAAGATGTTTTAGCTTACAACTGATACTAACCAGGCCCACAAGTTTTCTGCAGCCCCTCAGAGTTACATGCTCAAGCTTTGGTGCTCCTGATAAGTCAGGCATGTGCTTCAGATTCATGGAATAGCAAAGATCAATCCACCTTAGGTTATTGAGATCCTGTAATCCGAAGAAAGAACACATGGTTAAGCTTATTTACGCAAGCATGTCAAACATGTCCTATCGATATGGCGATACACAAAAGCTGGTATATAATTTTCAGCGTGTCAAGTATGTACCTTGGATCCATCCCACAGTCGCTCAAGAGAACTGTATCTCATAGAGAGTTTGACAAGGAACTCGGGACAAAAGTCTGGTGGAAATGAATTTAGAGGATAGCTGTGCCAGTGGAGATATCTAAGCTTGTTCGGTAGAAATTTAAGGCCTTCAGGAAAATGCACTTTACATTTCTCATCAGAGCCTTCTGTAGTGTAAAATTTGAGAAATCGGAGATTATACAACTTTTCAAATGCTCGGGCGCTTAACTGCATCTCTTTCACCTCAGACAAGTTCAAGGATATGCATTCGACAGCATCAGCTGGCTGACATAAGAAAGGACACATACATGAACATATAATGTATTACAATTAACATTTGTGATTCCTTTCGGTTGAAGGATCCTAGCTCCTCAACATAAGATAAGCATGTGAAGTACATGACTGGTGACTTTGTTGCTAATCATAAAAGTGTCAGGTGTAATTGAAATACACATGTACATTTCAAAACCATTGGCGTTTCTTTCTTATGTGCAATTGAAAGTTCTTGCATCAAGGGTTTACCTCATTTGTTGTTAGTACTTCATAGATATCATCATGATCCCACAATCTGCTGCGTCTTCCAGGCACTCGAGGGGCCTTTTTACGAACAATTTCTTTACCCGTTTCTTGGATCAAATTATGCATCTGCAGCCTATTTTTGGATATAGTTAGTAGCGACTTATCTATGAGTGCTCTTATTCCAATAATTGCATCAAAACCACAACCATCAAGCATACGTGTGACAAAACTTGTATCTTCACCGTTGAAGAAACAAGCTATATCAAGGAAAATATCCATCTCTTCCGTTGGCAGATCTTCACAACTTATTTCCAATATTTGCTGAATTTCTGCGTCAGGAAAATTCTGCAGTCTACCCCATGCACTTTCCCATTCCTCCAGAGTTTTCTGATACAGAAAAGAACCCAAGACTTTAAGGGCTAATGGGTTTTTGTTTGCATATTGTAAAACCCTCTTAGCAATTCGCAGATGATCTTCAGAGGGAAGATTTTCCTTCAAGGCACATCGAAAGAAAAGCTCAAGAGCATCCTTGTCAGCTAATCCTTTTACCTCATAAATCGCATCAAACCCATGCTTAAGCACATCCTTGTCCCGAGATGTAACTATAAGTCTACTTCCAGGACGAAAATAACGAATGTCCTTGACCAAAAACTCAAGTTGTCTCAAGCTACTCACATCGTCAAGCACTATAAGGGCTCTTGTACTTCGGAGTCGGTCTCTGAGAAACCTTTGGCCTATGTCAGGAGTCTGTATATTTATATCTTTCCTATCAAGAATCTGTTGAAGTATTTCGTTTCTCAACGTAAAGAGCTGTCGTTGTTTTGATTGTTCTCTAACATCCGCTAAGAAGCAGCATCCTTCGAATCGACCACAGATGTGATTAAAGATAGCTCCAGCAATCGTTGTCTTTCCAATACCAGCCATTCCCCATATTCCCACACACCGAAAATTGTCTTTCTCAGTACCGAGAAGCTTTTCCACTGCTTTTATATTGGATTCTGCACCAACCAAGTCATCTTGACTACTCACCCATAAATCACCAAGGCTCTTCAAGATGCAAGCCACGATTTCCTCAGTGAGTTTGGATTCAGGCCTGCCAGTAAATTGCAGTTTAAACAAATCGTAATTTTAACAGTCTTCTGCTCTGGTTTCAGATGCTTATAATTTCAAAAGTGGCTCTCTCAAGAAAATTCCAAGCAATTCAAACAAACAGAACATTCTTCAACCCAGACGATGATTTGGATCAATGATGAAATTTCTTTATGCGCATCGATTCTTCATGATTACCGAACAATCAAGCGTTTTAGGTTTCGGAAGAACAAGTCATACCTTATGACGTCGGAATCGAATCCAGATAAATTCGCCGCCTCCGTCAAAGCAGCTCTCCACTGCTTCACCTTCGCCGCCGCCGCCGCCGACTTCCTTCCGTAATATATCTCGTGTGCGGCGAACGCCATCGCGTAGCTCGCTGTCTGTCGCCGTACGATTGTGGGTGTAATGTCGAAGAAGACAGGTAACACGATCAGCCCATTTTTCTTCTTGCACTCGAGAATCTTCAGAAGCTCATCTAAACACCATCTTGAGGACGCAAAACACCGAGAGAAAATCACGACGGCGATCCTCGATTCCTCGATCGCTTCAAAGAGCGCCGGAGGGATATCTTTTCCTTGTCGGAGCTTCTCGCTATCCAGATATGTCTCGATCTTCTCGCGACAAAGAGCCGTAAATAGGTGGCTCGTGAAGCTGTTGCGCACGTCCTCGCCTCGGAAGCTGATGAACACATCGTACTTCTTCACCTTCGAAGAAGAAGACGAAGGAGGAGGAGAGTTCATGGGAGACGGCGATGAAGATACTATAAAGCGTTTCGAGCCCTTAAAAACTGCGAATGGTGATTTTCTCGGGAAACGAATCGAAATTGGTGAAGGTGAACAGGTTCGTGAGAAGAGCTTTGCCGGAGCTAGAAATGAAGACTGAGGAAGACGATGAAGCTTCACGCATGGCGGTCGTGTGAGAGCAAAAGGCCACTCTGCTCTGACCATAGAGCTATCTTTCGCTACTTTCATGGAAGCGGAGAAGGCGGAGATGTTTCTGACTTGCCAGTCCCCAAAGCACTTCAATCAATGGCCCGAGAGGAGTGGTTAGCAAGCTTTTTTGGTAAACATAATTTATACCGAAAAGGCGGCAATAATAATAATAATAATAATAATAATCTTATATATAATGAATTATATATACACTCATACGGTGAATTGTTGCAACATTTTGAAATGATATTAATAATAATACACTCATACGGTGCATCATTTTGGTAGTTGACGTGATATTAACCATGTGACAAAAAATTAATATATTCTTTAGAAACTTTTATTAATTTATATTCCTCGATGTATAAATTAAGAAATTAAAAAAAAATAATGTAGATTAAAATTAATGTAGTAAATTAATATAGAAGTGAAATTAACTCATAAAATTAATATATATTTTGAAACTTCTATTAGTTTATATGGAAAACGTATAAATTAACTATGGGAAAAATTAATGTAGATTAAAATTAATGTTAAATTAATATAGAAGAAATTATTCATATTCTTTGACACGTGTCAAACATTTGTAATACCACTAAATTTAAAGAAGTAAAGATGAAAGGAACATGAACATAAATATCAAATATATTAAAGTTGGTGTCTTTTTATAATTAATAATTAATGAATATAAAATTAATTGAGAAATTTTGATAACTCCGTCCTCGAGGGAGGAACTGTACTTTTACATATGAGAAGATTTATAAATCCTAATAGAAAGTAGAAACATACTGAACCAAACCACATCTATATGAACGACCTTTTGTTTAAACTGATTGGATGCCCATTTTTCGTCAAACATGAAAGAAATATTAACTTAACCAAAGAAATTCAATGAAAATAAAACTAATTTTTAAATAAAATAAAAGAATTATATTGAATTTGAACAGGACAGAAAGTTAAAAAAATCCCATATAAATTTTTTTTTTGAAGGAAGGGCTTGAATTCAGGAGTTATCACGAGAAAAATAGAGAGCGAGATGCATGATTATACTAGAACCGGTTGTTGTATTCATCGTTTGATTGCTTCAGTCACAAGAAACTTGTATTCTCGATTGTCAAACGATCAGGATTCCTCGTCCACTGGGTACCCGAGGAGAGAGCGATGAACGACGAGAAAAGAGATGAGCCCGCGAGGAAAATAGGCGAGCCGCGAGAAGAGAGACGAAGGCGGAGGAGAGATTTCGGATACCTGACCAGCCAAAACCGAAATCCGAATACAAACCCAAAGATGGGGTTCTCGTCTACGATAAACCCGTCAATGGACAAGAAACCTCACTGATGAATCGAGCTATTAACCAAAAGAAAGCACAAATGGGGATGGTATTGGATTGGTCACTCTTCTATCGACAAACAAAGCTACAACAATACACCAACCTCTTTGTTGGCTCAGCCACTACTTGGAACCAGTTCTTGTCTGAACCACGCATTCGTCTTCCCATTGATAGTAAACAAAATAGGCCTAAGAGAATACAAAAATTGCTACATGAATGCTCTCTTTTTTTTTCGCTCTCTTCTTTTTATTTCCTGGTTTTTTTCCACGCGAGGAGAGATCAAACCAAGCCTACGAGGTGATGGAATTCAAGCCAGGATGAATATATGCTGGTGTGTGCTCGGAGATGGTGGTGGAGAGAAACTAGGTGGAAGGTGCCGAAGGGATTACGGAATTGGGATCGTTGGATGGTGTCCAAGCGTATATGAGCATTCCTAGTACAAGTATGAAGGTTCCGGCTACAAATCCCGTCGGAAGTGATGACGCAACACCAAGGTATGGTAGGGGAAGTGTAAACATGTACACAGCTATCGGCACTGCAATTTGTTTTTGGTACACAGCAAAAAAATGGCAAACAAGACATTGGGGTTAGTACCATATTCTATCATTCATACAATGTTCGAGCTCTATCACTTAAGGAAGATACGAAATTTTGGATCAGAAACATTTAGATAGACAAGATCAACAAATAAAAATTTGGGAAAAGGGTGCTGACCAAGAGGCATATGGAAATGTATATATTTATTACCTATAGAGGTCGAATCTTTAAAGGATGCAAAATTTAACTAGAATCTAAACCTCTGCATTTTCAATCATCTTCAAAGATATTGGTAGAGGGAAAAGTGATTCATAAAATGATCAGAGAACAGGGGTCTTTGTTTTTCTCCATTAAGGCATGTGATAAGTCTGAAGAGAAGGAATGTGTACCTGAAACAGTGGATGCCAGACAAGACACAACAGCGGATGAGATCTTGATGAGGCGTAGGAGGGCGATGTTATATGCTATGTTGACAATGACAAACAACACTGGAAGAAGCGGTGCCCCTTCACATCCTGCATCAAAACCGATTTCGGGAGCAAGCATGTGAAACAATACACGCGGATGGACAAGTGTGTAAAGGAATGGAAATTCTAACGTGCACTTACCCATTGTCATAGTACCAATGTTCATAAAGCAAGCAGCACCATCTCTGAGATAGCTGAAAAGTTGGTTAAACGGAATGCCCCATAGTTTTGAGAGAAAGGGAAGAAGCAAGGCGATGCAGATGGCCTGGCATAACCAAACAGAAGAGCTCAGGAGCTGGAAAATAAAAGTTCACTGAAGAAAAGAACCGTAGTTTGAAGGTATAAGTTGCCAAGAACAGAAAAGATTGGGCACTAAGAACAGGGGGCTTGATAAAGAATACCTACTTGGAAAGCTGAACCATACGAGTTCACGATAAACAGATCAAGCGAAGCACCCTGTAATAACAAGAGCATATGTGTTTCAGTATTCCAAACTGCAGATTTCGTTAAAGCATTTTGAGTTTTTTTAACTATTGAGTTTTAGTTTCACAACACCATTATGTACCTTTAACCGCTTTGCGTAATCTATGAAGATGACTTCCTACAACAAAAAAAAAAAAAGACATTTACCGTTAAAAGAGCAGCAATAGAGGAAAATCTTGTATTCTGGTTCTATAACTGGAAATTTGTTTAACAAACCTTCAATACTGTATCTGCTCCTTGAAGAAGAAAAGAAAGAACCATCAGAAGACTCCAAAATATCCCTGCTTCCTTTAACGAATGAGCTGCACCAGATCCACTGCAGATGCATGAAAATTGTAAGAAACATTCAATTCCGGAATCCCAAAGATCGGGGTGAAACAACCTGGCCCCATGCTTGTGTGGATGCCAAATATTGGCTGATAGAGGAAAGAACAATGTGTTTTTCTATTCTGATCCAGGTTCAATTAATAAAAAGATAAAGTGCAACTGACAAATTGAATATTTCTCCAACTAACCGACTGATTGGACTGACTAACCTTGCTACACTTACGATAACACCAAGAGCAACAAGAGCACATCCAAATAGTTGATTTATGCTATATCTCCTCCCAAGAAAAATAACAGAGAAGAGTATTTGCCAGACAAGAAATGTCTGCAAGGAAACAAACAGAAAACATATTATGTTTAACCTTAATTTTGCTGTTACCACCTTGCAAGAATATTAAGAAAACACAACTTAAAGAAAATCTGACAGACCGAAGAAAATTTCAGGCAAATTAATTTTGTACTTTGATCTCATATAAGCAATAAAAGGAGCCCTCCATGCTTTTGTTTCTCACTACATTATCCTTAAGTAAAAATATAATATGGCATATTAATGACTAAAAACTTAATCAGAGCTTCTTACCTGAGATAAAACTGTAGTGGATGGCCCCGAAAGATTTGCTGAGTCAAGAAAGGAAAAACAATAAGATGAATAAACTGAGTCTCATGCAATGCTTACATTTCAAATTTCATAGTATTCGATCTTAGTGATAAGCTCATCAAACAAATCAAGAATATAACTTACTGAAGACAATATTCAGATGGAAAAAAAAAGGGGAAAAAAGAAAAAAGTATGGTTAACAGAAAATATGTGCCGATGTTACCTGCAGCAGCCATTCCAGCAGCTGCAGCTAGAGCCTCCAAGACGCCAACAACTAAAAATGGCATTTTTGGCACGGAGAGCATCTCATCTGTAACGGTTCCAGAACGGTGTCGAAGGTACAAGATAGCAAAATATACAGCAACATACCTGTACGAAGGAAAAAAGTAGAAAACAAAAAATTAGAACTCTATGCAAATTCTAAACAAACATCCAGTATTACAATGGCATCAAGTAGTCATATAATATAAGAAAGTAGCAGTCATTATTTTCACAGTTGAAGAATTGTAGTACACAATTAGAAATAAAAATATAACAGGGGAATGTTTATACATTCGACTATAAAGGACCAATCCCGTTTGTATACCCAGGGGTGCTAGGAAGGGAATATACTATGCAGCCTTACCCCTACATTTATGTAGAGAGGTTGATTCGAACCCGCGACCTCATACCCCACGGTAAATGCGTTTACCGGTGAGCCAGGTCGGCCCTTCACATTCGACTATGAGAAGAAGAAAAGATAAACCATAGAAGGTCCAAACAATATATAGAGAAATGCATATACATTGAACCTATTAAGCAAAAGACCCCGGTAACTAGTGATGTGAAATTCAGCCCTCAAAAAGACAAGTTGTTATGAGGCCAAACAATCTGCAGAAAACAGAAATTTCATGATAAACTTATGCCTCACGTGACTTTTGATTACTTGATGGTCCAAAATGCAAATACCAGAATCCTATTCCAACTCAAGCAAGTACAAGGAAAACATGTCTATGTTTTACAACATTGCGATCCCTCGTATCTTTAACCTAGGTTCCCCCCAGTGAAAAGCCAATGGACTTCTTCCATTCGTAGACCATTTATATGCCGTTAAACACAAGTTCATATACTAACAAAGTCCAAAACCATACAAGTTATCTACTTTCAGTTTTAGGCGTCTTCTTCAATGCTCAGCACACCCAGAGAAACGAGTGCAGATAATAGAAAGAGGCAGGCCCATCGTGGAAGTCCAAAACTGTGACCCATTGGGCCCATGGGAAATGTCAAGTACCTCTAAGATTGTGCTTTAGCACTTTTGTGGCTAACTTTGAGCGAAGGTATTAATGGACTTTAATCAATATGGGCCCACCAATTTACAAAGTGCTTTCCACTTAGCCTATTCAGGGATTTTAATTTAGACCCTAAATAATATTTTTTTTTTCCCTCCTTTACGCAGAATCAAATGGTCCTTTTTAAATGATCAAAATTCTAATCACTTTCACAATATTCCAAAAGCTACGTCTAAAACTCAATCAATGGAAGAAAGGAAAAAGGCGTATAAAAGAGATGCATTTGTTACTTAAAAAGAGCACACGTATAATTAAAAAGAAGACAATCAAATGGAATTAAAACGGATCAAAATTTGAAACTAAACCCTAGAATTGGCAATTCACCTAATTCTTTACATGTTATATTACACAATTGATTTCCATGTTCAAATCGTCGATATGAACATTAATAATGAAAAATATCAGATGAAAAAAAATTATTACATACAACATAAAAAATGTATGTGAAACTAAAAATCAAAAGAATACCTTTCTGATCTATATTTAATATAAATTGCGCGTTCTTGCATACTACCCTTTAAATACAATCACATATACGTGAATTATGTGAAAATAAGAATTGATTCATGGCCTAAGGAAACGTGCTGGGCGATTATGCAAGAAGAAGGTCGCGAACTTAAATTAAATGTCTATAGAAAGCATTTTAAATTCGAAAATTTGTCAATAAATATAAGTTTCTTACAATATATATTATATGGAGACTGAAAAATGCCATGGAAATTATAGGTGAGCACGTGAGAAAAATGGTTGGTGAAGAAGCTAACCAAAAAAAAAGGCCACACATCAAGTATGACCGAAATCTTTATTTCGGCCAATTGTATCGTAGACCCATATATTTAAAAAGACTCGGAATTTAGACTCGGAATTTCAAAACGGTCAAGATAGACCCCTACGCTTTCCATAAATTTAACTATGGAGAAATTTGAAATCACAAAATATTTTTGACACGCGATTTGAAAAGAGGGGGTTAAAATAACCAGCCAAAACCCACAAATATAAAAGCCCGTGTATGTTTGGTACATAACAATCTTATACATAATCAATATATTGCTCAAACTAAATTTGAAATCATAATACCGTACGAAAATGATACCCACTACGATCTTTTTAAATTGATGCATTATTTTTTTTATTAAAAATGATTATTGTATTCCTCGAACGAAATAGTTTGTTAGACGAATAGCTTTCGATAGTTTTTTTTTTTTCAAATTAACGGTTAAAACCACAATGACAAAATTAACTGCTAAAAAAACACAGACCTAATTCTAGGAATTGCACGAGAAACAAGGAGATCGGAGAGAGAGGGGGAGAGTTACCCGAAGGTGGAGAACTGCGCGAGGAAGAAGGGGTAGTGCTTGAGAGGAACAAGCGCGAGCTTATACATCACGCGGTTCCCAACGCCCAGGGCGGCCGTGGCCGCAGCCGCAATCGCCACCTCCACGACCCGGTCGAAATTCGTGTCGACCACATGGCCGCCGCTCCCGCTGATTTCCTTATCGCCGATCGCGTAACCGCACGCGCCTCGCCTCTTGATTTCTGCCGCCTCTCCGATCCCGCCTTCGGATCTGTTGTTCCAGGGTCTCGCCGGCAGCATCGCCTCGACCATCCATAGCTTCGACCTCCGAGAAGAACGCAGAGAGATCGGAGGAAGACGATCGATGTGGTTTCGACGGATTAGGGAAACGGATTGAGCTGGCTTCGCATTTCGCAATTGGAGCGGACTGGTCGACGCCGTCAAACCGGCGGTTAAGTGGCGGGAAATCGTCGCCATGGAAGATCAGGTGGGATCGCAATCAAAAGTCCTACTTGTTTAGAGAGAGAAACAGAGACGGAGGGAGACGAAGTGGCGTGGCCTGTATATATATATATATATATATATGTGTGTGTGTAGCAGACGATCTGTCGTGCTATTTTGTTTGTTGCTTTTAGTTGTGGTAGTCTTTTTTTTTTTAATTTCCAGATCAAAAGATGATATAATTACCATTTTCGCATATCAAATTGGCATACAAAATTTTAGGGAATGAATGTTAAGAGGGAATATACTTTTGTTTTTGGGAATGTTTAAAAACATGAATGAATTAGGATTCCCGGACCCTATAAATTTAAAATTAGATCCAGGTGAGAGTTATATGAGCCAGCCAATTCAAAGAATCTTTAAAAAAAAAAAAGGTTACCAGATGGAAAATATAGTGTGATAGAAGAAAACCCTAATCCCATACGAAATTACACGTATATAAATCTATATACTGAGATTTGCAATGTAAATTATATAATAGAAAATCAAGTCATATTTGCTGCTATTATTAGTGAATATATAAAATTCTATGTTGCAAGAGACGTTAACTACTGAAAAGCCGCCAAAAAAGAAAAGCCCCAGAAAGTGCAATTTATTTTATTATATGTTGCTTTGGCAAAGTTCGAATTGAAGTTCTCTAGTGTGTTTATTTTCGAATTGTCTTTTTTTATTCAAATACTTTTATTTTTTTTTTAAATAATATCAATTGAAATCAATTCATCTAGGTTTATATCAAATTGAAATTATTCTCAAATGAATTTTTTCAAATATAGTTAAATGTTACTCTTTTCGCGTACATTGACTTTGCTAGACAAAACACTACGTTTAACCCCAGTTTTGTTTTTATTTTTTTTGCATACTTATTGCGTTTTGTTACATGTAACTGTGTATTCCATTGATCACTACAAATGGAAACTAAATAGTGTTGCAAAAAAAAAAGTTTTACACAATAATCACTATATTTGAATAAAGAAAACCTGGATTATCTCTAAAACTAGCCAAATCAGACAAAGCGGTTAAAACGCCGCTTGGAAATTGTCTGATTTGGCGGCTGTTTCACGAATTAGCCAACCGCTTTTTTTAACGCTGTCTGGAAAAAAACGCAAGTGCGTTCTGATACGATTAAACGTCACCTAAACGCATATATGACTGAACTCGTTTTTTCTTTTATTAAGAAAAAAGAAGTGTGCTGCTCTAATACTGTTTGAACGTTAACTACGTTTTTTAAACTTGGGAGATTTCAAAGCAAATTGAAACCATAAGAATCAGCGTTTGAAGTTTGCAAACACCAATGATGGGAAGACTTTTGCAAACGCAAACGCAGATGCAAAAGTGTCTTACGACCCCATTGTTTGTCACACGACCATCCGCTAACGCAATATCTGCGATTTCTAGTTGTCGCAAAGGATTGAAAAACTTATTGGTTTAATCGCAATGATCCATAATCACAACAAAAAAAAAACATTGGAAAAAAAATATAAATGTAACTTTTTCTTTTACAATTTGT
Organism: Tarenaya hassleriana; assembly: GCF_000463585.1. Classification (NCBI taxonomy): domain Eukaryota; kingdom Viridiplantae; phylum Streptophyta; class Magnoliopsida; order Brassicales; family Cleomaceae; genus Tarenaya; species Tarenaya hassleriana. The sequence goes on along the minus strand of NW_010968505.1, from coordinate 2,389,935 downwards.
GAAGTTTTGCTAAAAAGACCAAAATGCCCTCACTTTCCAAAAATTTTAAAACTCTAAATAGCAAACACTTATTTTTGGTAATTTACATCAAATTGCAATTGAAAAAATTATCAACTAGTCACCTTTGAATCTCAACAACCCGCAATCGCTATCATTATCAGTTAATATTAACCAGTCAACGTCAATCACTCACAATCGCCAGCAAATTCACTGAAAATGTCCAGAATCACTGTCGCAAACGCAATGATATACAACTAATCGAAACCTTAGTGTCTTTAAACTCACTACTCATAGCAAGTGTTTCCCTAATGGCACAGTCTTAGACATAGATCAACAACTATCCCAATTCGGTACAATCATTCAAATCCTAGGCTGCAATAGTCCAGGATCAAAGAACTGGATAGGATCCAATAGAAGATAAAGACACTAACCTCTTCAGTGCCATCAAGGATTTGAGTGTTCGACGGAAGCAGCATGAGAATGTTTTTTTATCTTCCAAGTTCCAATCACGGTAACATTCCCCGTGTGGTGCCATGCTTGTGTCACCTGTTCTGATGCTCCAATAACAGCAATAACCATCTGAAGATCTATGATGGAATTGCCACCATGCATATTTTTAGCATGAGTCTATCTGCTCTGCATATAACATCATTGGACTTTTAAATTCAGGAAAGAAAATAGCAAGGAGCCCAAGAGATTAAGGAGAAAATCATGGACTGGACCGGTCAGGGTTGCTTGAGTGTGGAATCTGATGGCAAGAAATTCATTTAGACTGACCACTGAACCAAAGTCTAAGATATATGCCCTTCACTCAAATTAAGTTTCAAAACAGGTTTCAGTCAACACAGGTAATTAATGCTTTTGATCCTCTCGGATTTTTACCATCACAGCTACCGAACAACTGTGACCTCAAGGAAACACGAGAAAATGACATGAAACTATGTGAAGGATATGCATCTATCCTCTATCACGAGTTAGCAATGTGATCAAATGAAAGGGCATAATAGCTTGGCCAAATAAGAGCATTAGAAAATGATCAAAGTATGAAACAAACAATAATTATATCAGTTCTAGTAAAATTCAGAAGAGTCGAGCACAGGGTGCTTAAATTTCTACGTGATGTCAGAATACTTAATTAAGAAGATCAATCCTTAAGACATCTCATGTGTAAAGGAGCGACCCTAAGGAAAAAGGGATTTTAATTTTTAGGAAGTATTTTTCCAAAGAGCAATGATTCAACAGGGAAAAAAAAGAAGTGAAGGAAAGAACTATCAAGACCTCAATCCAAATTCGCTTTCTGTTCTTGTTTATTGATCTTCTTCAGACAAATCCTCAGGAGGGTCATACACGAACATTCCAGGGAAAAGCTCCAAGAAGTCTTCTTTCACCTTCTCTCTTAGTTCCGGATAAGAGATGAGTCCTTTCAGAATAACTCGAAAAGGTAATGATAGAGGTGGGTCAGGAGAGGCTCGCATCTCTTCATATATTTGCATAGCCTCTACAGGAAGTCCACTATCCAAGAATGCTCGTATAATGTCTCCAAATGTATGCTGGTCAAACAGAACTTCCTCTCTCTTTAGATCTCCCCAGACCCTCCTGGCCTCGTCCACTTTTCTGTTCCTTGCAAGCACCATAAGCATGTCCCGGTAGAAGAACATGTCTGGTCGATACCATATTTCTTTTCGCACAACATCATACAGCTGGAGAAAAGAGATTGCATGTCAGAATTCTAAGGATTCAGGTATGTCTTCGCTAAAAGTAACAAATGTAAAACCATAAACCAGAAGAAGATTTAGCAATGAGGTTTTTTCAATTGGCAATTACGTCACATCCTAACCATCTTAAGGTTTTCCATTCCAAATCATACAAATGAAAGACGTTAAGGCCACCATATACTGTTCATTCTTCAATATTACAGTAGACTCGGTGCTTAATGGCTTCAGTTCAATCCAACAATGCGGCTAACAGTGCCCACATCTTCACAAATATTAGGCCCCACCAAATTCAATCTTGGTTTCTCATTCCAAGTCAGCATCTTACCCAAATAAACTTTTATGTAAAAGGAGAAGGATAAAATGGTTAGGGTGAGGGATGAGGAGGATCACAGTCAAATTTCCAAACAGTTAAACACAAATCCGAAAAGTCAGAACATAGTTCCAAGAAACAGATAGTCAGTCAGAACAATACAGGATATAAACAGTTGAATGGTTTACAAAACAAAAGGACAGACCATTATTTTTCATCTATAAACACCCACACCTTTCCATCTACAAGTAGGGATTAAGGTGCCCTTTGTCAAGAATATTAATCTAACAAGTTTAATACAAGAAGAAATGCTCTTTGTTACCTTAAATTAGACACACTAGCTGACTCCTTGGGTGAAGGCTCAGGCTTATTTTAAGGTATCATGTTAAGCACAAGATCAGAATCGTCAAATTGACAAAGGACACGAACAAGCATGTGAAACAAGCATATATAGACAGTCAATTAAATCAAGCGATTCGAATTGCGGACCCAAAACATAGAAACGATGGTTCCATTTCAGACCATATAATCTAAACTACATCTGCAGCAATACAACGAATGTGAGCAGTGAGATATATTCTACGGCAAGTGTAGCTATTTCACACATCAAAATGAAAATGGAAAACCCATTTTCAAGTTAGAAATCGAACTCGGGAATAGGAGACCCCATACCTTCATGCAGAGGAAAACCTGGTCTTGCCTCTGGAACTCCGCAAGAACAGCGACGAGATCGGACTTGAGCAGGCGAGAGACATTGAAACGAATGAATCGGTCGAGTCGGAGCGAGTCTAAGCGGAGTCGTTTGAGCTCCTTGGCAGCGAAAAGGCCTTCTTTGCTCATCTCCTTCTTCCGTCTCCATATCGACAAGCTAGGGCTCGAAGATGATCCCGACACGAACCACCGAGCCGCCGAATCGACGGTGATATCTCGGGGTTCGATCCGTCCATGTAGTGGAGGGAAAATCTGGAGATGGAGTGATTTAGGGTTTGCAGCTGAAACTCGTCGGAGAACACTCGAAACCCGAAACATAAGAGAGACGTTTGATCTCGAAAGAGTTTTTTAATTTTTTAGTGGTGACTGAAAACCCCAAACGCCAATCGACGTTAAGCGATTCGGGGCGTTTGGTGGCGCGTTTCAGAGATCGCAAACGCTAGGAAGTTATAAAGTAAAAGACGGTTTTACCCTTCCTTCTATATGATAAATACAGCTTTGCCCTCCCAAACAATTGGAGAGGGGGAGAGGACAACGCAAGATTGCTGAATGCTATTTTGTCAATCTCTTATCCTTCGTCTCTTATGAACCGGTGAGTACATCAACAGATCATAAAACAAAGTATTTTCATCTGAGACTCATGGGTTTTTTGGTATTTACGGTATTTTGGATATAAATACGTAGTACGAACAAAATTGAAAACGGATATAACAAAATAAAAAATTAAGGATGTCAAATGAGTCATTTCAGTGTCAACGAGCCATCATTCAACTTGATACTATTCGATTTGGGGCGAACTAAATATTTTTTAGGCCTACAAAACTGAACTCGAAATCCAACCTTATAAGACTTGGGTTTGGATCGGATGATCGGATTGGGTTAACCCATTCTATTAGATTTTTTTTTCACTTGAATCATTTTTTCACAAATTTTTTAAAAACAGATTTTCGGACAGTGTGAAATCCGTTGGACTTACGATATGTATAAATCGTTGTACAAATGCTTAAAGAATTGGAAAATGTTCAACAATTTTAAAAACCTAAATCGAATTCTATTTCAAAGAAAAAACAACAAATCGTATGCTATAACAAGCCTTTGCACCATTTTCTTTTCTAACTTTTTCTTTTTCATTTCAATATAAAAACAAGTTTTAAAACCAATTTAAATATCGTTCTAATACCGAGTTGTATATATAAGGGCAAATATGTCATTCCCAATTGTTAGGGTTTTGTGTATATATGCCACATGTATTTCAGACTTGTGAATACGATTGATATTTTTCTCTGTGCCGTTCGTCTTTTAGCATGGTATCAGAGCAATACCCTTCGATCGTGTTTTGATCTCTGGTTTTTCTGGTGCTTTCATCTGTTCTTCGTCTCTACCGTGTGCTCCGACGACTTCACGTCCGTCAGAGTTTGTGCTCGAGATCCTCGTTCGAGTTTTGTTTGTGTTGTGAATCTGTGACTTGCGTCCTTCTCTTCTCTGAAACATGTCAGACGACGCGTCAAAGAAGAAGACAAGTACATCCACGATGGGTCCGCGCAAGACCATCAATCCGTATGATTTGTCGGCGAGTGATAATCCCGGTTGTCTTATTTCCCAAGTGATTCTCAATGATCACAATTACGTAGATTGGGCTCGGGAAATTCGTACTGCTTTACGCTCGCGCAAGAAGTTTGGCTTCATTGATGGTACCATCAAAAAGCCTCGTGATGATGATGATGATTTGGAAGATTGGTGGGCCAATAATTCTCTGATTGTATCATGGATTCGTAACACTATGTCTTCTGATCTCCGATCACATGTTTCCCACTTTGAGATTGCAGAGGACCTTTGGAACGATATTAAGCAACAACATTCTGTGTCTAACGGACCGAGGATTCTTCGCCTCAAATCTCAGCTCTACTCATGCAAACAAGAAGGTTTAACCGTCCAAGCATATTACAATAAACTTAAACGGCTGTGGGATGATCTTGACGTGTATGCTCCGTTGCCCGTGTATGAATGCAATGCATGTACTTGTGGCGGTTGTACATGCAACCTTGCTTCTAAACTTCAACAGAAGCGAGAGGAGGACAAAATTCACCTATTTCTCCTTGGTCTTGATGATACGCTGTACGGCACAGTCCGATCGAATCTTCTGGCTCATGATCCTCTCCCTAGTCTCCAAAAAGTTGTGGCCACTGTTGTTCAGGATGAAGATATTAAACCCGAGGGCAAGTCGAAGGAAGCTCGTTTTGAGACAATGGCATTTGCGGTGAAAACCGATACCAAACCAAAGGGTCGGATCGAAGCTCGAGACCATTCCATTCTCTGTTCTCATTGTGGTCGGAACGAACATCATGTGGACAAGAGCGTAATGGACCACGCCCTTCTGGTCGTGGAAATCCTCGAGGTCGTGGCGCTTCTGGGTCTGTTTCTGGTGCTGGTCGCGGTCGAGGCAACTTGGTGCGGGTTAACGCAACTCCCTTACATCAGTCTCCTTCACACACTTCGGCTCAAACCATCACGGACAGTGACAAAATCGGCATCAGCGGGGTTACGAACGAGCAATGGAAATCGTTACTTGATCTTCTCTCCAACAAAATGGGAGCTAATGAGACTATGACTGGTAAGCCTTCACAGGTATCTTGGATATAGACTCTGGTGCTGGCAATCACATGACAGGCTGCCTTGATCTCTTCACCGATATTTCTGATATGCCTACTTGCTATGTCGGACTTCCCAATGGCAAGAGCACACTTTCGACACGCAAGGGAACCATTATTTTGTGTGATGCTATCAAGCTTCACAATGTGTTTTATGTTCCTGATTTGAGCTTCAATCTTATATCGTTGTCACAGTTCTTGGGTGATACAGATTGTGTTATTCAGTTCACTGACAGACTATGCCTTATTCAGGACCGCACTACGAGGACGCTGATTGGCGTGGGTGAACAACGTGAAGGGCTTTATTACTTCAAAGGTGTTGTGAATGTGGCTTCAGTTCGTACACGATCTTCGTTTGATTTGTGGCATTTTCGACTTGGTCATCCGTCTTCTCAAGTTTTGAAATTAGTTTCTGGTGTTGATGTTGAGTTTTCTTCGTCGGCTTTACATAATAAGACATGTGAGGTGTGTTTACGCGCCAAACAAACCCGTGATTGTTTTCCGCTCAGTAATAATAAAAAGTACAAGCATTTTTCAGTTGGTACATTGTGATGTGTGGGGCCCTTATCGTACTACGTCTTTCTCGGGAGCTAGATACTTTCTTACCATTGTTGATGATTATTCGCGTGGTGTTTGGTTGTACTTGTTACGGACGAAAACGGAAGTCTTCAAATATCTTCGTAGTTTTCTTACTATGGTTGAACGTCAATTCGACACTCTAGTCAAGACGATTCGAACCGATAACGGAACAGAATTTACCAGCATGTCTGACTTCTTTTTGCAGCAAGGGATACGGCATGAGACGTCATGTGTTGGCACACCGCAACAAAATGGTCGTGTCGAACGTAAACACAGACATATTTTGAACGTTGCACGAGCTCTCATGTTTCACTCTGCATTGCCCGTCGATTTTTGGGGAGAATGTGTTCTTACCGCCGGTTATCTTATTAATCGTACTCCAACACCGGTGCTTAACGGCAAAAGCCCTTTTGAGGTACTGAACGGTTCTCCTCCATCACTTAATCATCTTCGTATTTTTGGATGCCTGTGTTTTGCTCATAATCAGAAACACCAAGGCGATAAGTTCGCATCTCGCAGTCGCAAGTGTGTGTTTGTTGGATATCCTCATGGTCAGAAAGGGTGGCGTGTCTATGACCTCGAACGGAAGGTTTTTCTGGTGTCTCGTGATGTGGTATTTATTGAATCTGACTTTCCGTATCAGTCCCTGTCTGTCTTTGCGTCTGTTTCACCACCGTCGACGTTGCCTATAGCTCCGGCGTTTGACGATGACTCATCTGATCTAGCTCCAACTGAGAATACTGTCGACGTCTCTAATTTCAGGGAGGGTTACGCTTCGATATCGTCCCATCCCCCTATTTTATTGGATGCTCCAGCTGTGGTCTCTCCGATGACTGATTCGACTACCGCGACACATGCCACTTCCTTGTCTTTGTCTTCTGGGTCTCGACTTGATGACCAAAGTTTAGTTTCTGCTCCCTCTGCTGCGAATGTGCCTTCCAAGACTGTTGTTGCTGACAGTTATACTGAACTTGGTTGTGGTATGCGTTCTAAACAACTTTCCACTCGTCTTCGTGATTATGTTATCAACACAATGCCTGTTTTGAGCCCTTCATCTATTCATCCCGCCTCTTCTGCATCCTCTGGTACGCCATTCCCAATTGCACGCTTCATTTCTTGTGAAAAATTTTCTACGGCACATCGCACTTTCCTTGCTGCAGTCTCTACGCATATCGAGCCTACTACATATGCTGAAGCAGCTCGTGATCCCCAGTGGCGTCTTGCTATGCGTAACGAGATCGATGCTTTACATAAGAATGGTACTTGGACTTTGGAACCACTTCCTCCTGGGAAGAAAGCAATTGGATGTAAGTGGATATATAAGATAAAATATCGGTCTGATGGTTCCATTGAGCGTTATAAAGCTCGATTAGTTGTCTTGGGTAATCGACAGGTTGAAGGCTTGGACTATGATGAAACGTTCGCTCCCGTTGCAAAGATGACCACTGTTCGTGTATTCCTCGGAGTGGCTGCAGTGATGAATTGGGAAGTGCACCAAATGGATGTTCATAATGCGTTCTTACATGGCGATCTTGTTGAAGAGGTGTTTATGAAATTGCCTCCTGGTTTTCAAACATCTAGTGATAATCGTGTTTGTCGACTCAAGAAATCTCTTTATGGCTTGAAGCAAGCGCCGCGTTGTTGGTTTGCTAAGCTTGTCGGTGCTCTTCAACGTTATGGATTTACACAGTCGTTTGCCGACTATTCTCTCTTCTCGTATCATCATGGTCGGGTTCGCCTACATGTGTTGGTCTATGTTGATGATCTCATCATCTCTGGTAACTCTCCGCTGGCCATTTAACGATTTAAAGACTATTTAAACTCTTGTTTTCATATGAAGGATTTGGGCGTTCTCAAATACTTTCTCGGTATTGAAGTTGCACGGAGCCCCGATGGCATTTATTTGTGTCAACGCAAATACGCATTGGATATTATTTCTGAGGTGGGTCTCCTCGGGTCGAAGCCTGCGACATTTCCTTTGGAGCAAAACCACCGTTTAGCTCTCTCAGCCGCATATCCTTTTCCTGATCCCGCTCACTATCGTAGACTCGTTGGTCGTCTCGTCTATCTTGGGGTAACCAGACCTGATTTGTCCTACAGCATTCATACTCTGTCACAATTCATGCAAAGTCCCACAGTTGAACATTGGCAAGCCGCTCTTCGTGTTGTTCGCTACCTTAAGCTCAATCCAGGACAAGGTATACTTCTTCGTGCTTCTAATGACTTGCAAATTTCCGCCTGGTGTGATTCGGATTGGGCTGGTTGTCCACTTGACCGAAAATCCGTGACCGGTTGGTTCATCCAACTCGGTTCCTCGCCGATCTCTTGGAAGACGAAGAAACAACCAACACTTTCTTCCTCTTCTGCTGAGGCTGAGTATCGTGCTATGACCATGACCGTTCGTGAACTCAAGTGGCTCAAGAACCTTCTACATAATCTCGGGATTTCTCATTCCCGACCCATTCATCTTTATTGCGACAATCAGGCTGCTTTACACATCAGTGTCAATCCCGTCTTCCACGAGCGCACGAAACACATCGAGGTAGATTGTCACTATATACGCAACGAAATCGTGTCTGGAGCTTTGGTAACCAAATATGTTTCTACTCATCAACAACTCGCAGACATCCTAACTAAAGCTTTAGGCAAGAGAGAATTCGATGTTTTTTTGTCCAAGTTGGGCTTGTCAAATTTGCACGCTCCAACTTGAGGGAGGGTAATACCGAGTTGTATATATAAGGGCAAATATGTCATTCCCAATTGTTAGGGTTTTGTGTATATATGCCACATGTATTTCAGACTTGTGAATACGATTGATATTTTTCTCTGTGTCGTTCGTCTTTTAGCACGTTCAATTAAAAAACAAAACAAAAGGATATCAAAGTAAATTAAAACTTAACACCAAACCGAATGAATATATTTCTTTAAAATAAAAAATCAAACTCGATCATAATAATTATGAAAAAAATAAACAAAATGAATTTTAAATGAATACAAAAATTTAATATGTAAAACTACCGAATGAATGAATATGTTTTTTAAATAAAAAACGTTATTGGAAAATAATAGAACCTAAACCCGTTATTTCGGTATATATATGTATATATATAGATCTCGGACAGGGGAGTTGAGGTTCTCGGTTTGTACAATGTCGTTTACATGTAATTAGCAGTTTCAAAGCACCGGACGCAGATAAGATGAAAAAGATGCCAATTCGTTTGTCACAAGCGAAGTCGACAACACGGAACTGACCTGTCATGTTACTGTAAAAACTTTTCATATTTATATTTTCTAAAAGAAAAATACAAACAGTGTTTTTTTTTATATATCCATGATCGATTTGTTGGATTACTTTACTATGCAACTCGTATTTTATTAATTTAATATGAAAGGAAGTTATAGTCTATCGATTTAAAAATCTAATATAAACAAATAAATGTTTGATTTGACCGATATATAAGAACAAAAAAATAAATAAAGCTGTGGTAGATCATCTATCAATATCACATGATACAATATTTAATCAGGATTTGACGATATCTTCAATTTTTTTATAAAATAATCTTTCTATCCATTTCCCAACAAAATCTCGAAATTTACGCACTAACCAAACCACAACAAATTCCCACCAAACATATAAAAAAGAAACTCCAATCGGCAATTCTTTTAATTTTAAAATTATAAAAATGAGATTGGAATTCTAATGTTTATATTTTTAGTTACTATATTTTGGTTTCATATGTATAATGACAACTTGTTTGCATTTTCTAATTAATGTATTGTCTTAACAAGTACTAGATGGGCAGAAATAATAAAATAGAAACGGTTCACCCTTTTTACCAAAAAATAAAATAAAAATAGAAACGATGTTGTTAGAAAAAATATTCTTGAAAATCAATTTTGTCGAATATATAAAACAATTAGAGAGAATATTTTATTTTAATTAAAAAAATGTATATAGCCTAGAAAAAAGACATCATATCCATGTTTGCATATATATACAAATCTTACTTGTTTTTAGGGACACAAATCTTACTTGTTTTTAGGTCATATCATTACAAATCTATACATTTTTTTCTTTGCAAATTATACTTTTTTATAATTTTTTGATAAAAATATCTTACTTTATTATATAATTTTAATATTACCATTTAGCATCCCGAAAAAATGTGCAGCATAAAAAGCAGATTTTTTTAGAAACTGTGTTATTCGGGGAACTGTTTTTTTATCCGGGATAACTGTTTTTCATTCGGGAGAGTCTGTTTTTTATCCGGGAGAGTATTTTTTTTTGTCCGAGAGAGCTGTTTTTTGTCCGCAAGAACTGTTTTTCGTCTGGGAGAGTCTGTTTTTCATCCGAGAGAACAATTTTTTTTAGAGAGTTGTTTTTCGTCCGAGAGAGTCTGTTTTTTATCTTGGAAAACTGTTTTTTGTCCGGATGAAAAATAATTTTTCGGATAAAAGATAGTTCTCCCGGACGAAAACAAGTTCTTCCTCATGAAAAACAATTGTTCCGGATGAAAAACAGTTCTTTTGGATAATACAGTTTCCAAAAAAATCTGTTTTTTATACAACATATTTTTTCGGAACGGTAAATGTCAATATTGAAAATAGACAATAAAATAAGGATATTTTTGTCAAAAATTTATATAAATATAGTTTGCAAACGAAAAAAAAAAAGTATAGATTTCCAATGACATGATATATTTTTGGTACACTGGCATAAATTTTTATTGAATATTTTCTCCACTTGATTTCCCCTCTTCTTTTTTATGTTTTTCTGTAACGATATTTTTTGGAATTTTTTAAATAGCATAAATACCACATAAACCCATTGTAAAAACAAACAATTTTTTTTTTGGTGATAACTAGGTTATCAACCATCAAATTTTGAACCTAGCCGTTCTTAAAATAGCAAAATATACAGACACAGAAAGAGATTTAACTATTCAAACATTACACTTCCGAGGAAAAAAGCAAGAACACATAATTTGGATGATTTTGAGAAATCACCCGTTATAATATGAATATTTCATCCAATTCCACATTTTATAACATTTAATTATATATGTGTGTGTGTATGTATGTATACGGTATACCATAGAATGAATATAAAACAATACTATATAATTAAATAATTGTTAACTCAATTTGTGAACCGATAATGACTTAGGTAACTTTTATAATCTTACATTGGTTTGAAAAGCCCCATAATTCGTCAATCTCCCGATTTTTTTTAACTCTATGAAATATCGATCCACAAAAAAAGAGCAAATAGAAAAAATACACAATTCTATAGATTATTTCATAAAATTTATTATAACATCATATTTTGATAATTCAGTTAAAAAAACGGAACCACATAAGGTATTGTTCAGTCATAAATCGCAAAGAATGGAAATACTTGGGTACTATGCAGTCAGATTGAAATAGAAAAAATACTGAAAAAAAATGAATTGTTCTTATATTATTATTAATTGAATGTAGAAATATAATATATATGATCTAAGTATATTTTGTAAAGTGATTTATATATAAAATATAAACGAATTTAAATAAATATTGTAAATATCAAATATTTTTAAAAATATAAATATATTGTATATCCTCAAACAATACATGATTAAAGGTGGAGAGCAGAGGATAATGTAAGAGATTATACGGTTCGTATGTAATTAGAGGCTAATCGCAGGACATGATCAAGGATCACTCAAATGCCATGCCAAGTGGAGAGCAGGAGGATTACACTTGTGTGTTGCTGACGTGGCATTCTCGCATTGGTCGGAGGGAATAATACGCTACGGTTTACTCGCTGGACCTGACCCGTGACTTCTCCGACACTCATAACCCATCTTCCCTTTCGCTCTACAGACTACAGCTGAAGTAGGTGTAAAGCAAAGCCTCTTCCCTTTTTTTTCTCTCTAGCAAAATCTCACACAGGATCGGGTAAACATCCCGTGAGTCGCGGGGAAATGGGAGAAAATTGATTGCGGGTTTTCTCTCCAGTGCGTGATTCTTCAATGCTGTTGAAGAGAAAGATTGGAAATGGAGAGAGAGAGAGAGAGAGAGTAGCCTGGGTTGGTGATTTGTGAATTGTAGTTTATCGTTCGTTGTCTTGTTCTTCCTTTTTTTCGCATCGAAGAGGAAAACCCTAGTTTTGGGTTTTCTGGATCGAACTGGATTCCGCTTCGAGGTTGAATCCGTGATTATGCATTTGTGGAAATGGAGACTTCTGTAGCGGCTTTGGAGCGGCCACGAGGTGGAACTTCGAATACGGTAGTGAAGTTTCTGGGCTACAACAGTTGTCGTATTTGTTTTCTCATTTTTCTTGCTTGGTTGCGGAGTAAGTGAAGTGATAATGGCAGAGAGAGAGAGAGAGAGTAGATCGCAAAATGTTTCTGTAATCTGGGAATGTGCTGATAGTGGTACTGGAATTGTATCCACGATTCAGTTTCTTCGAATCTCAGTCCGACCGTAAACATCCAAAGGAAAAGTTTGGAAATCTCTGTTTAGTCTCACTGTAGTGTAAGAAAAAACCTGCATTATGATTGACAGGGGCTGTTCTTGGGAACTTTGACATTGCATTGAGCTTGACCTTTGCTAGGCCATATCTGTTTGTTGTTTTTGGTACATGTGGTTGGAGAACCGCGATGGTGTCATATGAGGACTTTTTTTTTTAGTGGTAATCAGTCTTGGAAGCCTATATCACCAACCTGGAAGTTTTTCGGTGCATCTTGACAGAATTTATGGGATTGGTGTTGGGTACATTACCAAGACATCAAAAGAGCAACTAAGTTGATGGACAGCTGCTTTTGTTAGTGATTTGTGGGGATTTATTAGATGTGTATTTTAGTTAGTGATCGGTGATTCCACATAATTCCTTTTCGTCGAATCCCTGGAATTGAATTGCTGATTTCAGAGGGAAAGTGGACAACCATAGTATGCAAAGTTTAAGGGTTTCTGTATTTGAATTTTGATGGCATTTCAATTAACCGATGAGTAGTGCATGGACTTTGATCCTGGCAACAGAATGGAGAAAGATTTCAAGCCTTCTGTTGATTTTACAACCCATCATTTGGTTCTACCTGTTTTCTCCATGTTTTGAAATGTATATTTGATTGCTGAAACTTATGTTGATCATTAATGTTATCTATCCCATTTATATTATGGCAGGTTTTTAAGAGTGGTCCGCTCTTCATATCCTCAAAAGGTAATTCACAGGGACTTTTGATTTGTTTTATCTACCTATTTTATGTTCAATTTTCAATCTTCACTGTATTTTTTCTATCAGTTACTGCAGAAATGAAACTATTTCCTTGTAGCAATCGATCTTCAAGTCCATTGAAACGTTGCTTCTGATATTCTGCTCTACAGGGCTAGGATGGAAGTCTTGGAAGAAGCGCTGGTTCATACTCACACGCACTTCTTTGGTCTTCTTAAAAAATGACCCTGTTAGTATTTGCTCTCACTTTGCATATTTGCTTACACCATGGGAAAAAATATTAATTACCTTCAGAAGTCACATAACTCCGTGCATCAGAGATAACATAGATATGTTAAGAAAGAATGTGGTTTGAGTTGTCTAATTCGTTTGGAAAGTTATTCTGTAGTGTTGAAGTCGCATATATTTTCTCATTGTATCAGACTAAGTAACAAAATGTACAATGTGCTTCTATAACTTGTATTGTAACCACAGTTACTTTACATGGTATAACATGGTATACAGGCAACACTTTTATTTGGGTCTAAGATTTTGTTTTTCTATTGGATCCCCCTCTTTGGGGATTGTTACCTAGAACAGCACTTTCTCTTAAATACATGTAAAAGAATGCATAGACATTCCTGTATTCAAGTTATGTTTCCTAATGTTTGTTATCTTGGCAAATGTTTGTGAGCCCCCAATATAAATGGTTCCTGTATTTACATGGATCTGTATTTGTGTCCTTGCAAATGTAGGGTAAGGTTATTGTAATGGTGATCTAGGAAGCTGATTAAAATGTTTTGCAGAGTGCATTACCACAAAAGGGTGGTGAAGTTAACTTAACGCTGGGAGGCATTGACTTAAATAATTCTGGGAGGTATGTAGTATACTTCCAGCTGTTTAGAACAGAGTCCATGGAATTCTACTTACACATTCTCGTTTTCAGTGTTGTGGTGAGAGAGGATAAAAAATTGTTGACAGTGTTGTTTCCAGATGGGCGTGATGGGAGAGCTTTCACTCTCAAGGTACTTCAATATCCACATAAGAATCTAATCTCATATCGTATAGACATTTAATTTCAGCATGGTCTAGTTACCGTGGTGGCTGCTCCCTTGTCCGGTTTTAATTTCTCTTTTCATTTCCAATCTGGATCATGTAGGCTGAGACATCAGAAGATTTGTACGAGTGGAAGGCTGCTCTCGAACAAGCCCTCGCACAGGCTCCTAATGCAGCACTTGTCATGGGTCACAATGGAATATTCCGTGCCGATACCAATGAGTCTCTCGAAGGATCCTTTCATCAATGTTTGTTCCAACACATCTTACTGCTTTTATAATCACTAATTTATTTCCCATAATCTGTCAAACTTTGCCTACAATTATTAATGGTTTCGGTCACTTAGGGAGGGATAAGCGTCCTGTTAAATCCTTGGTTGTTGGAAGGCCAATCTTGCTTGCTCTTGAAGATATTGATGGAAGTCCCTCATTTCTTGAGAAAGCTCTCCAGTTCCTTGAGAAGTATGGTATGTTTCTTGGCCATCATTGTGCTTTGTGGTTTGCCTGTTATGCTCAAGGTTTTGATGGTTAAATGCCCCTTTTGATTCCGAAGGCCCCCACTCCGTCTTTCCTGTCGTGGGCAGTGTCCTTCCAGTGCTTAGATTCTTTGGTATTTTTGGGTTCTCGTTATCTCGTATGACCAGTCTCAAAGTTTCTTCTAACATTCAGGAACATATGAATTTCCTTTTCTTTTGCAAATGTGTTCAGTTATTTAACCGCTGCTTTCTTTTGGCTTCTTGGTTTTTTGCCCCTTCAGGAACAAATGTTGAAGGAATTTTAAGACAGTCTGCGGATGTCGAGGAGGTGGAACGTAGAGTCCAAGAATACGAACAAGGTATATCCTTCGCAAATTGTTTTCTTGCTCGATAAATTTAATTATGTTATGTCGGGGTTGGGCTTATGTTTATATCATCTTACACTTCCCTGGTAATTCTGATGTGTACCCATGCCAATGAGTTTTTCACCTTATTTCCTTCTTTCTCCAAATAATTTTTCATAGGTAAAACAGAGTTCAGTGGTGACGAGGATCCGCATGTCATTGGAGACTGTATTAAGGTAGTTTCTTCATGTCTATGTTGCAATGTTCAATTCCACTATTTAGTACATGTTTAGCCAACTTTACTTTATCTGCAGCATGTTCTGAGGGAATTGCCTTCTTCTCCGGTTCCAGCATCATGTTGCACTGCTCTGCTGGAAGCATACAGTGAGTTCCTTCTTTCTGCTCATTCCTTTACAATAAAGACTATTTGCAGTGATGTATATATGTTAAGTCTTTGAAAGGAATTCTGTGACGTTAACACCTTTGCTGGCAATTTTAATTTTTTTAATCAGAAATTGATTCTAAGGAAGCTGGGATTAGTTCACTGCGCTCTGCTATAGTGGAAACATTTCCTGAGCCTAACAGACGTTTACTACAACGGTATGTTTCCAGATGCACTTTGAAGCCTTTTTTTTGCCATCTATCTGATTCTGATATGGTGAAATGTTTATAATATTCAATAGATGCTGCATACAATTTTGCTTGTTAATCATTTGCAAATTAAAACTGCTTGACCACTTCCTAGTCAGTTTATCTGCTAGATGTAATCAATCTGGCTTCCATGAGCAAGGATGCTTGAGAACCCTTTCTGAAATTTCTTCAGAAACGCTTATGTTTAGCTTGATATAATACTATGCAGGATTTTAAAGATGATGCATACTATCTCATCTCATTCTCACGAGAATCGAATGACAGCATCTGCTGTAGCTGCCTGCATGGCTCCATTGCTCCTACGTCCTCTAGTAGCCGGTGAATGTGATTTAGAAGACGAATTTGAAACCAGTGAAGATAATTCTGCTCAGCTTCTTGCTGCTGCTAATGCTGCTAATAATGCTCAATCCATCATTACAATTCTTTTGGAGGAGCATGATAACATATTTGATGTAAGATAGGCTCAGAGTCAGATCATTGCGATTTCGATTAAATTCCTTCGATGCAACTGTATTGCTTATCTGTGATCTTTCAGGAAGGGAATGTACGAAGATGCTCAATTTCTACTGATTCACATATCGGAAATAGTGGCCCTGATGATTCAAGTGATGATGAAAACTTAGACGTGAAAGTTGGTGGATGTCATAATGTGGAGAATGATGTCGAGCCAGTAACCGATGATGATAATGAACGTGCACTCAGTGGAAAAATGACCGAGAGCAGTGGTTATGCAGGCTGCGATCTCTACGACTACAAGGTTCATTTCGTTTTGCCCAACTTGACCTCCCTACCCCCTCAATTAATTCATGCATACATGCCAAGGTTGTGTGATAATATTTGTTCGTCATATTCCTTTGATATACCGAAATGCCTCGATTTTAGAGTGATACTCACTGTTGGTTATGATATGGATCATGCCTTCCTTAGCTATCTGCAGCTGTACGATCTCCTCTGTTGTGGTTAATCTTATTTGGGTATTGTTCCATGGTATCACATAATTGAGAGCTGTATGATTTTCTCAATTGTATGAACTTTTTTCGTAGGGATTTATTGCTGATGACTCCGATGTTGAATCACCAAGAGATATCACCGGTCGAATTGGGCATTCAAACTTGCAAACTGATCCTCTTGTGAGGAATAATCATATTGCCCGTGCCTTGGGCCAACTAGCTAGAGAAAAGAAAGGAGATGATGGTCCAGCCATAGACGGGGAAAATTCATGTTTCTCACACATTGGCACTCCAGGGACGACTCTGGCTGCTCCTGGACTTGAATCATCGAGTGGTAAATCCACGATTAAGGGTACAGGCTCCTCTGTCAACACAAAGCGGACAACATTCTGGGGTCGGGGCAATGTAAGTGTTCAGTTATCTTGTAAAACAGTTAGGATTTTTGTACTTCATGCAGCTGATTTGACGCACAATATAAGTGTGTGAATTAAGAAAACTCCAACCTTCTTATTTTCTCTGGTTGTAACTTGTGTTGAGGAGGTTTATTAAAAAATTCTGTCATGTGACTGTAGTTGTTCTGATCTCACTCGACCATAGAAGAGTATAGGCCAAAAAGGCTCTGTATTCTTGGGAATCTTGTATAACCTTTGTTTTGTGCAATTTCTTTGGCACAGGCAAAAAAGACGCCTACAAATGGATCATTTGATTCTTCAGGAGAGGATGAGTAAGACTTTCGCTCTTGATTGTATCCATCATCTCTAATTATTTTTCTCTGTGGTTTCATTTGGTGATTATGCTACTTTTATCTATGTTGTCTCAAATGGTTAATCCATTGTGTATAGGCTTGCTATACAAAGGCTGGAGATCACGAAAAATGAATTGCGGCAAAGAATTGCAAAGGAGGTAAAATAGTCTGCTGCTGAAAACGTTGAGTTATCTGCTGAGTTATTAAAGGTGATAACTCCACTGTTATTATTTGTAATAGGCGAGAGGGAATGCGATATTACAGGCTAGCTTGGAAAGAAGGAAACAGGCCTTGCATGAACGTCGCTTGGCACTTGAACAAGATGTACGATCTTTTTCTATGTTTTTAAGTTAGATGAAAAAGGAATTCATTTACAGGTTGAGCTTACCTTGTGGAATACTTGAATAGGTGTCAAGTTTACAAGAGCAGCTGCAAGCCGAGAGAGATCTCCGGGCTGCACTGGAGGTCGGTTTGAGCATGTCTTCTGGACATTTTAGCTCACGTGGCATGGATTCTAACGTAAGTATGAACCAAATTTTGTCCTTTTCCAGTTGAAATTCTAGCTATGGTAAAACACTCTCTACCATTATTATTGTGAAGACAAGGGCTGAGCTTGAGGAGATTGCTCTGGCTGAGGCTGATGTGGCCCGGTTGAAACAGAAGGTTGCAGAACTACACCATCAGCTTAGCCAGCAACGCCAGACTCACTTCGGAACCCTCTCCGACACACGCGATAATAATCGGTATCTCCACAATCAAAATCGGCAAATATGAGTTGAATTACTTTGTCTTGTACTTCTTCCCCATTTTATCTTTAGATTTTAGAGATGACTCATCCTTGGTATGGTAAGCTTTGATGTTTTGAACTTTATTTCATCAGTAGTCACTTCTTTATTGATCTCAATGAAGATCTTACTCTTCAGATTAAGTATACTATACTAGCTTATCGATCACAAGCTCTTTTAAAGTTGAGATGATTACATTCGATCTTTTGAGAAGCCTGTCACGTATGTGCTAAAATATGATTAGTTTTATATTTTTCTTCGTTAAAATATGTCCCATTTCTGCAGGAGGTTTCTTCAGCAAGATTTTGATTCCACCCTTGCCTTTGTAAATAATGAAAGAAAACAAAGAACCGAGGTATCTCTTATTTATTTTTAATTATTTATTTTTTAGATTAAACTATAATTGTCCAAAATTCTGTTAAACTGTAGGAGAGTTTCCTAGGGACAGAATGGAGAAATAGTAGAGCAGCGGGATCTGCAGGTGTTGGGCCTGTTTGCAATAGCAGACAATCACCTCGTCAACAAGTACCAGAATCAACGAACTTGATTGACTCTGTGAACATTGAAGCGTCCTTGAATATGCCTTTGGATGAGCTTCCAGCCATAGATTCCCCATCTGTTCCTTCCACTTCAAGAACAGTAGATGTAAGACCTTTTCCTCTTTGCTTTCACCAGTTCTCTTGATCAAGGGTGATGCCTTTTTCATCATTAGCTATTCTTCGTTAGGTAGAAGTAAATTAGTCGAGGATGATGCGTTTGGACTGACAGTATAGTCAAGACTGCAGAGCAACTCTTTCTGCTTGGCCGTAGACTGGTTAGTTTTGGTGGTCCAGTTGCAGTGGATAATGGCCGAGCTCACTGTACGTTTGATAGGAACAAACCCTTACCCATGGTTTGGAGTCTAGTACTAACTACAACCACAACTTAGCAAATGAATTGCTCTTCATCTTTCCATTGGCTAACAATGTTCTGGCACTGACCAAAATGGTGGAACAACATGATTAGGAAAGAGGCTTCGGAATATTACGAATAGAGATTCAAGTGTGTAAAGCAGAAGAAGCCGTACCCTTTTTTGGCTTTTCTATCTGCAGTCGACAGAAAACTGAACTTATCGAACCTTTTGAGACTAGAACTGATTGAACCCTTTGAGGTCTCAATCCGCTGCCGAGTAACAACCCCTTTTGAATTGAAGTCTGTCTAGTAGAAATCCTCTCTCTCTCTCTATATATATATAGATAGATAGATAGATAGATAGATAGATAGATAGATAGATAGATAGATAGAAGTCCAATACATTAACTTGCAAACCATTTAAATCTAACAGTTAGGATGTGGATAATTTATTTCAGCAAGGCACACCAACACTTAAAAAGATGAAATTCCCCGCTTTATTTCCTTGGGCTATGGATAACTCAAATGTTTAACCATGACATGTGTTGCAGATGACAGAATACCCGAGGCTTCCATCTGCAGCTCTGGTGGAGTTAACGACACGTCTGGATTTCTTCAAGGAGCGACGTTCGCAGCTCATGGAGCAGCTCCAGAACCTCGACCTCAACTACGGCTCATCTTCACAAGATTTCATCCACAGACCATCATCTTCTCCACCTTGGAACTAAACTAACTACTAAAGCATGTCCCTCCCATTTATCCACTCAGTCGTCCTTCTCTGCTCTGTACATCCTTTTAAAGATTCCAGTATAGTTTTCTCTTCTCTTGTGCTGCTTCCTCTTCCTCTTTTCTATGATTCCTCACATAACCCTGAAATTCCATTCTTCTCCTCCCGCAAGTAATAATCGGAAAAAAAAAAAAAGAGGTTGAGTTCTGTTTGGAGTATGACCCTTTTCATGAGCCATCATTCTGTGTATGTAATCATCTTGTAATTGCATTTTCTGTGTGAGAATATATGGTTTGTTCTTGTAAGTGGTTTTCTAAGGTAGGAACCAGGCGCTAAATGTCATCCCATTTTCTCCGAGTTTTCAAAGTACAGGGACCATTGTGTAAATTACTCCAAATACTTTTTTTTATCTCTCCGTGCAAATTACTCCTCCTTTTGACAGTCGAAGCGAAATTGGCTTTTGAAGTGAAGATATTTCATCAGATATTGTTAGTTACACCTTCACTTCGCATCACATGGACGCTCCTTTCATGCTAATTTATAAACATATAGGGATTGGGACTACAAATTAAGTTGAAACTATCTAACATTTCAGATTTCTCTCATTTAGTTTTGATTATTTTCCGATTCCTTTTTTTTTATTTTAAAAATTAAAAGTGATATATTTGGATTTCCTTCGTACTTGATTTTTATTAAATTTATTTTATTTATATTCTTTTTTTTGTTTTTATATTAGATTTAGATTTAGTTAAAATTTGGTTACAAGAGAATTAATTGAATATAATTGGGTTCTAATCTTTTTGTAGATTTACATATTTGAATGTAACTATCACCTTTTAATATAAAAAACATACAAATAATTAAATATTAAGAAAATCTCCAAAAAAATACTGAAATTTTAAATTTTGACAAAAAAAATACTGAATTTTTTATTTTATCAAATAAACATTAAATTTTTTAATTTTGACAAAATAAACACTTAACTCTTCTACGATTATCAAAATAAACAAAACGAATGACGTGGTAGGGTGGGCAAAATAACCAAACCCGAATAACCGAACCGAACCCGACCGATAAATACCCGAATCGAACCGAACCGAATAAAATTAAATAACCGTTTGGTTATGATTTTTTGAAACCCGAAATAACCGAACCCGAACCGAACCGAATCGATTAAAAATTATTAACCATTTGGTTATAAATTTTTATAAACTGAATTAACCGAACCGAACCGAACTGTTTGTATATCTTCATTTATATATATTTATATACATATATGAATGTTTATATTCTTGTTTTAATAATTGTTTTATTATATTTTAAATGCATTTTATCATTGTTATTATTGTTTTTAAAGTTTGTATGATATAAACATTAGAAAAAAAACGATCTTTATTTATTTAATAGTTTTATATCAAAATATAAATTTAAATATTATTATTTTATATGTTAAAATAATTATGATAATATTTTATAATATATTATATTTGAATATTTTTTAATTATAAATGAATTGATTTTTTAAATATTATAACTGAATCGAAACCGAACCGAACCGAATCTTTATTTGGTTATAGTTTAGTTATAGTTTTAAATAGACAAAACCGAACCGAACCGAATAAAATTAATTAACCGTTTGGTTATGAGTTTTAATAACCCGAAATAACCGAATCCGAAATAACCGTAACCGATTAACCCGTAACCGACCGTTCAGATTATTTTATTTAGTTTTTTTACAATCGAAAAAAGTTTATGTATTTTTTTTATCACTAATAATCGTAGAAAAATTTATGTATGTTTTGGATCATTTAAAAAGTTTAGTGTTTTTTTAGATTGGTTTAAAAAGTTGAATGTATATTTAACCCAATATTTTTTTATCAAAATTATAAAGTTAGAGTATTTTTTTTGAAATATTTAATGACATCACGGAATTTAAAATTACACGGCAGAAGTTAAAATGATCTGTCGTTGTCGTGGCACGTTTTTACTGGTCCGATGCACAGAAATAGACTACACCTCACTGTACCTGACCCTCATCTTCTCTCTTCAGCTGCAGTTGCAGTTGGCCAAAAGAAAAAGCTTCTCTGGTTTCGTTCATCTCTCAAGCGGATTTGCTGGGCACCAAACCACGTTGATGTGCGAGAATTAACTGAAAAAATGGCGGAAATCTGGGGAGAAGCTTCGATGTAATGGGTATGGTATGCTGTGTCTGTGGAACCGAGAGGAGAGAGAGAGAAATAGAAAGTAGCTTGGTGGTTTCTTTTGCTACTGGAATCGGAAATGAAACATTAGGTTTTGAATTTTTGTGAACTCCTGGGGTTGGTTGATGCTTATTTACTGTAGTCCGCAATGGAGGTTTCTTTAGCGGCTCTGGAGCGGCCACGACTCGGAGCTTCGAATACGGTGAGTGGAGTCTCTGTTTTGATTTGTTTCTGCTTTTTGTTATCTGTTTGGCTGCTGAGAAAGTGGGATGTTGATGAGGAAATGTGTTGGATCTTGTCCGAAGCTGGTAAATCTAAATAGTGTACTTTGTAAATCTGTGATACGAAGAAGTATACAAATTGAACAAATGAGCTCTCGATTAGTGATATTATTAGAGTCAGATTTCCAAATTGGTTGTCGTGAGTTGGAAACTCAGTTTGGAGCCAATGACTTGAAAGAGAACAAAAACTGTAGACTTATAATGCCATATAGATTGTGGGTTTAAACATTTTTTGTGTATTGTTTCTTTGAAAATCAACCTTGGCTTGAGTACCAGTAAGCTTGTGAAACCCCAAAGTATTTGTTCAAATCTAGTCAAAAGCACATCATCCAGAAGGAAAACCGTATTCGTATATGATTAAAAACCGTGCTTATTATCCCTTCTCGAGGCTGTAGACTTAGTTTGGGTCATTTAAGTATTTTCTACTAATCATCTTCATCAGGATATCCTTCGGTAACTTCTCTCCGCAACTGGAAGCATGTATCTGTTTTCTGTAATTTGTTTATGCAGATGCTTATATGCTGTGAACCCATGGGGCAAAGAATAAAAGGAACGAATAAGTAGCTTTGAAAATTTGTGAGAGACATTATTGGTCTTTCGGTTATGTTTGTTGCTATTTATCTCACTTATTATGCTCTAATACTTTATGGCAACAGATATCCCTGTCATTTTTAAACACCTGGCTTAGGTAATTGAAAACCACATATCTTTTAGGTTCTTTAGCTTGAAAGGAATGGAGAGACTTCCAGGAGTTGAAGGGATATGCTGTTAAAGGAACTCTTCTTTTTATTGGAAATGGTGCCTGATGTTTGAAAGACAGCTTTTGTTTAGATGAAAAACAGAAGCAGATAATGGCCAATTAACTTCTGTCAATGTCGTTCATTGTAGCTCAAGCTAAATTTCTTTTCCAGATAACCCTAGAAGGAACTTGAATTCTTGTATGAGTTTGAGACTATGAGTGCTGTTTACGTCTGCAGCTTCAACTAATCTATTTGTTATTTGAAATAGGAAATACTGTGAGCTCATGGTCATCTCTTATTTAAATTAACATTACTATTTTGGCAGGTTTTTAAGAGTGGTCCTTTATTTATATCCTCAAAAGGTAAGCTCTTGTTTTTCTCATTATTCATTAAGACTCAAGTTTGCAATGCTTGTCTGCTTCAG
The DNA here is from genome assembly GCF_000463585.1 of Tarenaya hassleriana. Lineage (NCBI taxonomy): Eukaryota > Viridiplantae > Streptophyta > Magnoliopsida > Brassicales > Cleomaceae > Tarenaya > Tarenaya hassleriana. The sequence goes on along the minus strand of NW_010968505.1, from coordinate 2,366,504 downwards.
AATTGATTCTTTAGCTATTGCCATCTTGTGGTCTGTTTGATATATCGTTTCTCGCATTTTGATTCAAAGGACTAGGTTGGAAGTCTTGGAAGAAGCGGTGGTTCATCCTTACAAGAACTTCTTTGGTCTTTTTCAAAAATGATCCAGTGAGTATTTAATATTGGATGTTATGCTGTAATATCGGATGACTGTCCTTTTCTTCTCATTATTCGACAACTAAAACATGATTACATTATAGAAAAGCCTTTGGTCTAACTGTGTGGCCTCCCTCATAGCTAGATATATCGGCATAAAGCAACGTTTTTGCTGATTCAGATACTGTGTTATTGAAACTACCTGGCCTTACCCTCTCATGGTGATGGTAGTAGAATTTTGTATTGAGTTATGTCAATTTCATGTTTATTTCCAACTGTAGTTTTTTTATTTATTTGAGGGCTGCTATTAGAAGATTCTGTAGGATCCAATCTTCACTTATAGTGTTGTAAGCTCTTAATAATAAATTCTAGTTTTTATACAGCATTACAGCAAAATCCTTGCTGATGATCACTAAGTTCTTTTCAATGTTTTGTCTCATGATTATGCCCTACATTACATGTAATCTTCCAGTTGTTACTTTCTTCATTATATATGTTTTCTTGTCTCTCTTTCC
>NW_010968505.1:2337206-2365676 GCF_000463585.1 Tarenaya hassleriana | reverse complement strand
CTTTCCCTTCCTTCTGTCATCTAACAAACCTGGGTGGCCTATAGTTTCTATTTTTATGTTCGAAATCTCAATTATTTTACCTTCCTATATAATTATTATATAGATCCAAATTTTCTATATGAGGACATTTGTTTTGTTTCCTTCAGTTGCATCAACAATCATTCTAAAACTTCCAACCTAGGAGCTTACCGAGAGTCTTGATATCCACTGCATCACTTCCTTCTTGGTGTTTTCTTACCTCTTACTTATTGCTTCGATTATTTTGCAGAGTGCGCTACCGCCAAAGGGTGGTGAAGTAAATTTGACTCTTGGAGGCATTGATTTGAACAGTTCAGGGAGGTACATACTGTTAACGATTTCTGTTTAAAAGACTATCTCCAATCTTCTAGTTTACAACTGACATCCTAATCTGTAGCGTCGTGGTGAGAGAGGACAAGAAGTTGCTGACTGTTTTATTCCCAGATGGTCGTGATGGGCGAGCCTTCACCCTCAAGGTGCAGGGGAAACTCTAAATACTTCTTTTCAATCTTGTTTGTCTCCTTCTTTCATGATTCGTCTGTGTTGCCGCTATGCTTCTTGTTAGCCTGTACAAAATCCTGGGTATTTAAATCATGTAGGCTGAGACATTGGAGGACTTGTACGAGTGGAAAACTGCCCTTGAGCAAACCCTTGCACAAGCTCCTAATGCAGCTCTGGTTATGGGTCACAATGGAATATTTCGGACTGAAACAAACAATTCAATTGAAGGGTCTTTCAATCAATGTTTGTTCTCATTCATCTCAGTTGTGTTCTTATTTTGACAATTTCACTAAGTCGTGCCTTTCATATTTCATATGACATCAAATCATATCCTGGTGTGCAGGGCGAGATAAGCGTCCAGTTAAATCTTTGGTTGTTGGAAGGCCAATATTGCTTGCTCTGGAAGATATTGACGGAAGCCCATCATTTCTTGAGAAAGCTCTTCAGTTTCTTGAGCAATATGGTGAGTCTCAGTTTCTTAATCTAAAACTGTGCCCAATCCCTGGATCACTTTTACCTGTTTTTTTGTATTCTCCTGTAGAAAGCTGACTTGTGTTATTCCCTTCTGTGATATTTCTGTTTGACTCGTCTTGTGTTCTATCATATGATCAAGGGTATGGTTTTCTTTTTATTTTGCAAAAGGAGATTACTAAATGTTTATTTCTTTATTTTTTGCTTGTACGTTTGCATGTGCACAGGAATCAAAGTTGAAGGAATCTTAAGACAGTCTGCAGATGTTGAGGAGGTAGAACAAAGAGTTCAAGAATACGAACAAGGTAGCTGTCTCTTACCTATTAGCTTTCTCTTTTTGTGTAAAACTTTAAGTAAAGGTAAAATTAAGTACTGCCGAGGCTATGGCTCGTTTCTTATGTTTTCCCTTTCTCCTCAAAATATTGCTATCTAGGCAAGACAGAGTTCAGTCCTGACGAGGATCCACATGTTGTTGGAGATTGTGTCAAGGTATTCTACTACCATCTGTGTCAACTATAATGTTCAGATGACGATTTAGTTAAAGCGCTCAGGCCATGCTATTTAATCTGCAGCATGTCCTGAGGGAGTTGCCTTCTTCTCCAGTTCCAGCATCATGCTGCACTGCTTTGCTAGAAGCTTATAGTAAGTTTTTGTGCATATATGGCATCTATGTTTTTACTGGCATGTTTGCTTGTGTTTCCGTGCACATAAACATACATATTTGAATATTTGATGCTTCTTCTGTAAATCTGACTTCATTCTTCACATGTTTTGGTAGAAATTGATCATAAAGAAGCCCGGGTTAACTCACTGCATTCTGCGATAGTTGAAACATTTCCAGAGCCGAACCGGCGGCTTCTACAACGGTACTTTTCCATGTTTATTCTATGGGATGTGTTTGGTAGTGTTTTAAACATCAAACATAAGGAAACTTTTTTCATTGATCAACTGCTAGGTATTAAACAATGTATGTTGTTCTCATTGGTAAAGACACTTGAGACTCTGTTATTCAGGTCACTTCAGACAGCTCTATTCTCATCTTGGAGTTGTATTCTGCAGAATTCTGAAGATGATGCATACCATTGCATCTCATTCTTGTGAGAACCGGATGACCTCATCTGCTGTAGCTGCTTGTATGGCTCCGTTGCTTTTGCGTCCTCTACTGGCTGGTGAATGTGATCTAGAAGATGATTTTGACATTAATGGAGATAATTCTGCCCAGCTACTTGCTGCTGCTAATGCAGCTAATAATGCTCAAGCCATTGTTACGGCCCTTTTGGAGGATTATGAGAACATATTTAATGTAAGCTGCTCTTAGCCTCTTAGGTCATACAATTTGTTTTACTGTTGTCAACATTCATGTACACTCATCTATTGGTTTCTCAGGATGAACATCTTCAAAGATGCTCGATTTCTGCTGACTCGCACATTGGAAATAGCGGGCCTGAGAATTCAAGTGACGAAGAGGACATAGAGGTGAAAGATTCTGGCTTCCATAATCTAGGTGATGGAGTTGGGCGCGAAACAGACGACGATAATGAGGTTGTGCTGAGCAGAAAATTGAATGCAAGCAATGATTATGCTGGAAGTGATCTCTATGATTACAAGGTTTGTTCTTGGTATCACACTCAAATGCATCTCAATTCCTACATTCATTAATGTAGAAGTTACTTGCTGCTATTACTGCATATGATGTCTTGGTTATATCCACCTGCATTTCATATTCTGGAAATATGAGATCCTGTTTGTCATGCGTCTTTCCTAAGGGTTATGATTCCTTCAGCTATCAGGTACCGTCTACCATCTAGTTATGTTTGCATCTGTGTCTCTGTAGGCTCTTCTGTCTAAAAAATAAATTGTCGCATGTAGTTGCTGCTTGGTTTTTGAACACTAGTTCAACTGTTGCCAAAAGATCTATTATTTAAATATATCTGCTAGAAAGTTTTGCCTAACCTGTCCTTTCATTGAATGTACTATCTTAGGGATTTGGTATTGAAGATTCTGATGTGGAGTCTCCTAGAGACATCCATTGTTCTATTGAGAGTTCAGACAAGAAACAAAACGAAGAACAAATTAGAGATATTGAAATTTCTAGTGTCTCCCCCATTAAAAATTGTCATCAGCCAAGGAGAGAGATACTGCCATCATTCAACCCTGGTACTCCTCTTACTGCTGGATATACATCATCAACTGAGACATCTGCAAGTAAAATTACAGGCTCCACGATAGTCAACGGAAAACGTTCAACATTCTGGGGAAGAGGCAATGTAAGTTTTCCATTCTCTGCATGAGGTGATTGTTCTGGTGCGGCTGATTTATGGTGCATGAATTGTGGGAAGTTGGTTTAAGTCGTTTATTCTATTTGTTATCTTATCTCGCCATACATCCTATATACAATTAGGCCCATTAATGCATTTAATAAAGTTTTTTCCCCTCATCTCTTTTGTTGTAATTCATGCTGAGATCTCTCTCTCGAGTCTCTTTTTTTTCAATCAATATGCTATGGTAAGATGTGATGTTGCTTCTGTGCTGAACCATGGAAGAAAGTTAGATGCCATCATCGTCAAAGGAGGCCTGCTGGTTTTGGCAGTCATATATATCAATTAAACTTTATAAATACTTGTAGTTTGCTGGTATCTGATACGGAAACTTTGACCAAGAAAAGAATTCTTGGTAATCTCTGGAATCCTTGCTTTATTGGCTGTTGTGCAGGGAAAACAGGCACCTGCAAATGGGTCATTCGATTCTTCTGGAGAAGACGAGTAAGATATCCAGTCCTGAATATACATTTCTCCTTCTAAGTCAGATATATTGATTCTGTTCATGGAATACATGTTTCAAAGCATATTTGTCATTCTTAAAAGTATTCCAGATTTTCATAGTAGAATGATATAGTCGATAGTATTTGTTTTCAACTTTTTCTGATAATCAAGTCAAAAGCTCAAAAGCTTTTGCACTCTTGATGGGCCATCTAGGATTCCTTTGGTTGAACAGGTCAAAAACCCAATGCATGTGATAAAGAATGGTCTGCACCACCTTAAAATCGAAGAAGAATAAATTTGAGTTTTAGCATATGTTTTCTGTGCTTCTAGAACTAAGCAAAACCTTTTAAATCTACTTTTTCTCGTACAAGCATGCCTTATGTTTGAGCATATGGTTCATCCAATGCTTGTAGGCTTGTCATACAGAAGCTCGAGATCATGAAGAATGAGCTTCGGCAAAGAATCGCTAAGGAGGTATTCCCTCTGGCACTAGGAGTATTGTTTGCTTATTCAATAAGTTGTCATTATTGATGAAATAGCCTTATTCGTGTGACAGGCAAGAGGAAATGCAATATTACAAGCTAGCTTAGAGAGAAGGAAGCAAGCATTGCATGAACGTCGTTTGGCACTTGAACAAGATGTATATACCTTGTCATCTCTCTGTATTATGTTTTTATTCCATATCTGTCCAACAAGGCAACGATAATTGTGAAATGAAATGAACCTTCCATTTACTGATTAAGCTTCCCGTGGAACTATCAGGTGGCCAGATTGCAAGAGCAATTGCAAGCTGAGAGAGATCTCCGATCTGCACTGGAAGTTGGATTAAACATGTCTTATGGACAACTTAGCTCGCATGGTGTGGATTCTAATGTCAGTATGCAATTTAATGGGACAAAACCAACTATTGTTTTTCTATTGTGGCAAAATCTTTTGTTATAACATAATTCTTACGCCACGGTGAATGTGCAGACAAGGGTCGAGCTTGAGGAGATCGCTCTTGCCGAAGCTGATGTGGCCAGGTTGAAGCAGAAAGTTGCAGAACTACACCACCAACTTAACCAGAAACGCCATCATCACTTGGGTTCTCTCTCAGAAACTCATGGCCATCATCAATATCTCCAGAATCACAATGCTCAGCTGTGAGTTATTCTAATTTACATGGTTTCAGATTTTATTTTGAGTAGAGTTTTAAATGTATTCACCTCAAAGTAGACTAGATAGTAATCAACCATCAGATTCTCTAAAGCAACACGCTCCACGAACTCCTTGCTTGTTTCTTGGTCTTGAATCTGGAGAACCGAAACTTTTGTCAGCGATGATATAAAAATAGCCATGGATCGACATACATATAAGCCTCTGGGCTGTAATTAGTTATTGTCTCAGAAGAGGTGCCACTGTAGTAAATTTAAGTGAATGATCTTCTTCTAAAAGCAAAAAAGGCTACGGACTAAATTCTGGTCAGAAAACCAGGTGAAAAGCACATCCTTATACATCTGCAGTTTATACTTTATGCTCTTGATTTTTTCCCCCGCTTTTCAGATAGTATTTGTATCTTTCTTGTCTTATATTCAATTATTTGCGTTGTTGCAGGAAGCTTTTTCAGCAGGGAATGTACTATCTTAGGGATTTGGTATTGAAGATTCTGATGTGGAGTCTCCTAGAGACATCCATTGTTCTATTGAGAGTTCAGACAAGAAACAAAACGAAGAACAAATTAGAGATATTGAAATTTCTAGTGTCTCCCCCATTAAAAATTGTCATCAGCCAAGGAGAGAGATACTGCCATCATTCAACCCTGGTACTCCTCTTACTGCTGGATATACATCATCAACTGAGACATCTGCAAGTAAAATTACAGGCTCCACGATAGTCAACGGAAAACGTTCAACATTCTGGGGAAGAGGCAATGTAAGTTTTCCATTCTCTGTCAGCAGGACTTTGACTCCACTCTTGCTTTTGTTAATCACGAAAGAAAACAGAGAATGGAGGTACATATCCTGACTCCTGAGCCATCAACGCCTGCACACAGGGCTCCGTAATTAATCCCCTTGTACCGATCCAACATATTGTTCTTGTTAAACTTGCAGCAGGAGAGTATTCTAGGAGTGGAATGGACAAACGTTAAAGGTCTGGGATTTGAAGGGGGAAACAATACACAACCGCCATATGGGCAAGTACCGGAATCAACAGACTTGGTGAGCGTGTCAATGGACGAATTCTCTCCAGAAATTTCTCCGTCTGCACAATCTGCTTCAAGAGCAGCAGATGTAAGTTTTTATTTCTCTTTATCCCCCCCCCCCCCCCCTGTCTGCTTTGACAGTCTTGGTCTCTTCAGGAATAAAATTGTCTAATGGTCAGCTAATGTACTTATATCATCCACTCAAATTGAGAAGGCTCAAACGGATCATTTTTAAGGTCCATGGGTAGAATTCACTCTAAAAACTAACTTATTGGGGATGGTATCCATGGTCTTAGGCATCAATCAATTCCATTTTTTACCGATGTGGGATCCTAACAGTTTTGCTATCATGGTCATGCAGATTACAGAGTACCCGAGGCTTCATCATCATCATCCATCAGCAGCAGCATCTGCAGCGCTTGTGGAGCTAACGACCCGTCTGGATTTCTTCAAGGAACGGCGCTCACAGCTTATGCGACAGCTCCAGAATCTCGACCTCAACTATGGCTCTTCATCGTCTCAACCATTTATGCACAGACCGTCTTCTTCTCCCCCATGGAACTAGCCGGTAAAGACATACCCTCATTGGTCTATCTGTATATAACATCCTCGTCTTCTTTCATGTGTGTCGTGTGTGTGTTTTGGTCTTCAAGTTTTGTGGACAAGCAGACAATTGAAAGTGGCTTTGATGAAACCCTAAACCCCCATTGTAATACCATGACATATTTGGTATATTTTTTATTTACGATTTTATCCCGACGCCATTTGTATGCATTCCATTGTTCTCTCACAAGTGTGCATAATACCTTCAGATAGTTTCCTCTTCAGAAAAACTACTGAATAAATGGGTTTTGTGTTATAAATATTTTCAACTACATTTTTTACCAAAAAACTACAAAAGTATCTCATAAAAAATGAAAATTTCAAAAATAAATCTTAACTCTCGCATCTATTAAAATAATTTTTATTTTAAATTTATTACAAAAATCATCAATTTTTAATTTTGTATATAAAGACAATACTTTTATTTTAAAAAAAATAAATGTTTATCCCTTGGATGATTACTTTATAGACAAATTATACAATTTCTTATATTTCATTTATTTAAAAAAAATCATATCACTGGTGTAGAAAATCTCAAATAGAAATCAATCACCCATATTAATAGATTTTTATAGATAAATATCAATTCAATCAATAAAATACATTCACCTTATATTTTTATTATCATATGAACTAAAAAATATAAATTATTTTATTTTTTCTAATAAAAAAATAGTTGATAATTGTTTTTTTCTTGAGTTTATCCTGAATATGAGAAAAGGTCAAACTCAAACAGAAGTCTTTAAGCAGTCGGACAAGCGAAACGGTAGCGTTTAGAGTCCTTAGGAAACACGCCGCCTGCGGCAATGCAATTCCAATACCGACACGGAAAACACTTTGAAATTAGTGTTCTCTTTAAATATATATATATACATAAATATATTTTATATCCCTGCGGAAAAGTCGACGTCACGTTTTGCTTCACCATCTCTTTCTATCTCTAAGAGGGGAAAAACCCTAGTTTTCAATCTCCACCGTCCAGTTTTTCCTTCTGAGACTTCTTGTCTGATAGGGCATTCGCAGATCTGGTGTTTCCTGTGAGTTTTCTTGTTCTTCCTCGTTTCGATTTCGGTAATTCGCCCCTATTATTGGTGCTCGTCGCCTGATTGAATTGGCGATCGTTATGTGGTTCGATTTCGGTGTTCTTTTTCTTGTTTACCGCTTATTCTTGTTGATTTATGGATTTGAGTGATGATTATGTTGTGAATTGAAACGAAGGTTGGGTCATCTCGGTTCTTTTATTCTTTTTCATGTTTTGCAAGTTGAAATCTTTCGGCAGAACTTGCGGTTTTTATGTTCATTGGTTGTTTTCTGTTTAATGATCATGATTAATTTTGCATATCTCGTTTATGGGTCCTTTGGAACCCTTCTCCTTTTACTTTTCTTCTTCTAAATGTCGATTGAAATTCAATTGTATTTTTTCCGAAGATTTCAATATTCCCGTAATCTGTTTCCTTATATTTAGCTTTAAAGCTCCAGAATATATGTAGATTTCAATATTTCCGAAGGTGTAGTGTTGTTTGGGCGTTAACCTTTCCTCTTTTCTGCTGAGATTTGGGTTTTTTTTTTTTTTTGTAATGTGTAGGTTTCATGTGAGAAAAGTTTTGTTGAGATTGATGGATGATGATCGGGCAGATGGATAAGACATCTGATCTTTCGTCAAGGGAGCGTGCACAGTCCATACTCGATAAGGTTCTTTCTTTGGCCTTTTAAATTTCTATCTACATATGGGTTGTCCTTCTCACTAGGAATATTTGGACTCCTGTTATGGGAGAATAGCTTCTAAAACTTGCAATTGTTACCTCTTTTCTTCTTATATCCATTCTGTAGGGTAATGTATAGGTTATTTTTTCTTCGTATCTGCTACAGGACTCTGGAAAATTTTGTAGTATATGACAATGAAAATGCAAGTTTTTTGCAGACTGTCAAGTTGGAAAGCAAGCGTCGGAAGGCTGCCCAGGCTCGACTTCCATCTGATCCAAATGCGTGGCAGCAAATTCGGGAGAATTATGAAGCGATAATTCTTGAGGATCATACTTTTTCTGAGCAGCACAGCATCGAGTATAATTTATGGCAGTTGCATTACAAACGTATTGAAGAGTTCAGAGCACACTTCAATGTCCTGTCTTCTGGCAGCTCAAATACAGCCCAAAATGTCAAAGGTCCCATCAGACCTGACCGAGTTGCGAAGCTCAGACTGCAGTTTAAAACATTCCTGTCAGAAGCAGCTGGGTTTTACCATGATCTTATTTTAAAAATTAGGTCAAAATATGGTCTCCCCATGGGATATTTCTCTGAGGATCCAGAGAAGTCAGCAGAAGTTAAGAAAGCGTTCGTGTCTTGCCACCGGTGCTTAATATACCTGGGTGACCTTGCCCGGTATAAAGGATTGTATGGGGAGGGGGATTCTAAGAACAGGGAGTATGCTGCTGCTTCAAGTTATTACCTGCAAGCTGCTTCCCTATTGCCAGCCAGCGGAAACCCACACCATCAGGTTTGTCTGCACTTTTAATCTCCCCTTTTCATGATGTTGGGAAGACGATTGCTGCAGTTGTGTGGCTGTTTTAAGTAATGAACTTTGCTTGATGTTTCAGCTTGCTATAATATCCTCTTATTCAGGGGATGAGTTGGCGGCTGTTTATCGTTATTTCCGGAGTTTGGCTGTGGAGAGCCCCTTTCCTACTGCCCGTGACAACTTGATTGTTGCATTTGAAAAGGTTCCCCTGCAAAACTTGTGTTTCATGATTATGCTGAAGGCTTAATGTATTAGTTAGCATGTACCATAGACCTTTGCCTGGCGTTTTCTGGCTATCCACCATCTGGAAGTCGTCATGTTACAATGTTTTTTCCATGTTCAAGTTTTTGTATAACATAAGCATGTTATGGAAGGTGTATCTTTTTATTGGCGGTGATATAACGGTAGCTGGTAGTGTTTGGTTCTGATAGTTACAGCTTGTTATATCAGGATAACCTGGTTTGGTTGGGTTCCTTCTGTTTAATTTTTTGTTTGATATTATGTTGTTTTCCTGGTATATGATCTTGTGTTTTTCTGCCATTTGCTTTTCATACAAGGTTGACTCAACTGTCTTTTTCTCTGATGTTGAGCAGAACCGTCAGAATTACACTCAGCTGCTTATGATGGTTAAGGATTCATCTAGAAAGCCAAATGGTAAAGGAAGACGCAAAGGGGAAGATCTTTCATTGAAAGATGCAAATTTGGTAGTTGGTCCTGAGAAGGATATAATACCAAATGCAAATGAGATGCTCAAAACATTTTGCACTAGATTTGTCCGCCTTAACGGGATTATTTTTACTCGTACAAGGTAACAATGTGTGTGTGTTTTTCCCTAGTTTCAGTCACTGGTTTATTGGTCTGGTATTATATTTAGTTTTTGTCTTTTTCAGCTTGGAGATGTTCTCTGAAGTTCTTGACTCCACTATCAACAGCTTACAAGAGCTGCTTTCTTCAGGCCCAGCGGAGGAGTTGAATTTCGGTGCAGATGTCACTGACAATGCAGTTTTCATTGTTAGACTTGTGGCGATTCTGATATTCAGCGTTCATAATTCAAAGAAAGAAACAGCAAGTCAGACGTATGCAGAAATCGTACAGGGTGCTGTGCTTGCCAAAAATTCCTTAACAGCATGCTTCAAGTTACTTGGACTAGTAGTAGACCGGTGTGTTCAGCTTCGCGAACCTTCATCAAGTTACTTCTTGCCTGGTGTCCTAGTCTTTGTTGAATGGTTGGCATGTTATCCTGATATTGCGGCGGGCAGCGATCCAGATGAGAAGCAGATTGCTGTTCGGTCTAACTTCTGGAACCAGTGCATTGCCTTCTTGAATCGAATATTGTCGCTTGGGCCGATGCTTATTGATGCTGAGGAAGATGAGACTTGCTTCTCAAACATGAGCAGATATGATGAAAGGGAAACTGAAAACCGACTTGCGCTATTTGAGGACTGTGAACTAAGAGGATTCTTGCCATTGCTTCCTGCTCAAGCTGTTCTTGACTTCACCAGGAATCATTCCTTTGGAAGTGAAGGTCCCAAAGAAAAGAAAGCTCGTATCAAGAGGATTTTGGCAGCAGGGAAAGCTTTGACCAGTGTGATAAAAATAGATCAAAATCCTGTGTACTTCGACTCGAAGAAGAAGGAATTTCTGGTTGGTGTAAAACCGTCAGACAATTTCTTGCTTGATTCATATCCAAGCCTGCCAGACGCTAATAACACTCTGCAAGATCACCAAATGATCATGGATCTGAATTCATCAGTGATGCAACAAGGTCACCCCTACCTGGATGAGGAGGATGAGGATGAAGTAATTGTTTTTAAGCCTATGGTTTCTGAGAAGAGAATAGGTGCCCCTGATCAAATATATGAGCCAAATGTGAGCATAAGAAAACCTGATCAAGGTGCTTCAATTGGGGATCTGAAATCTTTGGGTGGTTCTCGCTCAGCTTCTCATGACAATCTCCTTGTACAAGCCAGTGCCAGCACGAGTTTCCAGTTACCTGTATCTGTTGTTGGGTCTAACCTTCTGGCTCATCTTCAACCTGCTCAGTCGCAGGTTCAGCATCTGCAACAGTGTCAAACACAAGTGATGCCTCAACTGCCAGCACAATCGCAGGTTGGTCATCTTCAACCAACCCAATCACAGATTGCACACTTTCCACTATCCCATTTACAGGCCTGCAAGCGGTTACCAGAGGATGCTGCTTCTCTTGCTGGAAATCTATCAGGGTTAAATCTCATAGGTAATGGTCATATGATGAATGAGATGCAAGGGAATCATGGCATTTCTTATCACCCTGCTCCTTCATTGCCGATTCACCAGTCCTTCAATGTCAATAGTATAAGTGGTGTGCCATATCCTCAATCACGAGCTACTGAAGCTGTGCTGATGTCCAAAGTTGACGCTGTTTCATCTTCTGGGGTTATTGCTGATGGTATGGGTGTCCATACTTCTCTAACGAGAAAAAATCCAATCAGCAGGCCCGTTAGGCATCTTGGGCCTCCGCCTGGGTTCAACTCAATCCCTTCTAAGGCGCCAAAGGAGTTGATGTCTAGTTCAGATCTGTCTGGCAGTAATCCGCTGGTTGATGATTATAGGTGGTTGGACGGATATCAACCTCAATCTACCAGAGGTGTTGGGCTCAGTAATTCTTTGAATTACCCTCTTCCTGGGAAATCTGAATATGTAAGTATCAGCAATGGCCTGAACGGGACTGTCAATTTCCCCTTCCCTGGAAAACAAGTTCCAACGTCGCAGGTTCAAGCGGATATTCAGAAAGGGTGGCAGGCTTATCAGCAACTTCAGCAACAGCAACTTGTGAACGGAAACCAGCAATCATCAGCTCAGCTCCCTGAGCAATATCAAGGACAGTCAAGCTGGCCCGGTCGTTCCTTTGTGTGAGATCGGTAAAGAGTAAACACGGTAACATCAGAACTTTCATGATAACTTTTGGTTTATGGTTTTGGGATTAGTTTTAGTTTGGGGCTTTTGACATTTTTGCTTTTAAAAGCCAAGAAAACCACTGAAAGTTGGGCTCGATTTGTTGGCTTTAACTAGGCGGTAAAGCAAAAAGCCACAAAAAAGTTCCTCCGTATTCAAGAAGACTCTAAGCCCTTTGCATGGTCAATTGATTGACGAAGTTTTGTTCAATGGTGTGGTTATAGGTTATGTGGGAATGATTCTGGTGAGTGTAACCTGAATGTTTTTGCTACCAAACTTCAACTCTGATGAGCCTTGTTCTGCTGGAGTCATCTTATGGCTTTTGGGCTTATTGAGGGCACTTGCTACCGGACTGGGTGAGTCGCTTTTCCCCCCCTTGCCTCTCTCTTCATTCTTTGCATATGAAATTGTGATACTTTGAAACAGAGGGTCCATCACTTCAATTGCATAGCCGCTCAGGCAACATGAATGCCGCATTTTTAATCTGTCTTTACATCCTGTTTAAGCTCTGATTTTATAAGATGTAGCAGAGACTTGAGGACAACTCATGTTGGTGGTTTGGAGGGAGATTGTGGGGAGAAGAAGAGGACACATTCTGCATTGGTCTTGCGTGCGGGAATTCATTTAGGAGTAAAAGTTGCCTTGTCTTGTTGCTACCCCCCCGACATGTCAGTGAGAAAGGGATCGTACCCCCCACACTAGCCCCCCCGATGCTCTCAGCGAGTTTGGGGGTGTGGGGGACTTGGAACCATATGGTGGCTTCACCACACCAAATGGGCTTTATCTTATTTAATACTCGCAAGAGAGAAAAAAAAGTACACTTATTAGCTATTTCGCAAGTCATGGTCACGCCCAACTCTTTATCTCCCTTTTTTTTTGGTCTTTCGTGTGTCGTCGTTGCTGGAAGCTTAAAGAGCCGTATGGTATGGCTACCGGATTGATGAATAAATGGTGGTTTGTGGTCTTTGGTTTTTTTTTTTTTTTTTTGTGTGGGATTTGTTACTGAAATTGCTGTTGGAGATATGGATCGTCTTGTGTTTCTCTGAGATTTGGTAATAATGCCTGTTTCCACAAAATCTTTTTAGTGGTTCCAAAAAAAATGAAGAGCTTTGTTTTCAGGAAAGAAATTAAGGAATGTTTTTTTTTTTATGGTTTTAACTTGACATGTTTTACCCCCCCAAAAAAAAATTATTCACCTAGTGTTTCCCGGTCATCATCATGCTTGTAAAAAAGATGTGATTTTGTTTTTAACAATTATACCTTTTACGGTATAAAAAAAGGGAACGATGTGAACCTTATATATATATATATATATATATATAAAACATAATCTGAGTATATCATGGATGTGATCTCTTGCATCTCACTCTTACATAGGAAATCATTGTGCTTATAATCTTTACACAGAACCTTTTATTTAAAAATAAATAATTTTTTTTTTTAATTTTACCCTCTTTGTTCGCCCTTTGAGGAATCAATTAAAAGACAAACTTAACCTAATAGAAAATTACAAACTGTTAAGGTTTATGGAATAAAAAAAAATTCAGAGTAAACTTAATCCTAATAGAAAATTACAAACTGACCCTATTAGAACACTAACACTGATCTTATTAGAAATATGATTTTATAATAAATAATTTTAACTCGCTATATTTCCCAATAGAAACCAAAGGTAGCAAATTTGAATGGAAATTTAAAAATAGACAAAAAAAAAAAAAGCTCTTCGCATATTTAAAAAACTCTTTCTGTAACCTGTAAAAATGGCTCTAAAAATAAAAAATTTGTATATAAATTTGGATTTGAGAGGTTTTTTTTGGTAAAAGAAAATGGAATATCATGGACTATGAGATGAGGTGATGAAGTAGCCAAGGGCCACCATCACAATGTATATGTCCCCCAATAACCAAATCTCTGTATGAGTTTCAACGAAGACCATCATTTTTACTTCGGTCCTTTTATTCAACATCTTCCATAATGACTTTCCCAATAATAACACTATCTATAAAGTTTCAATATCTTTCTAAATTATAATAAACATGTCCCTATACATACATGCATACATACATACATACATACATACATACATACATACATACATACATACATCTACCTAGCTAGCTATCTATCATGTTACATGTATGTATTGCATAGTATGTGTTTGTGTTGTATGAGGAATTACATCTAAAATTAGTAGACATTTCTGTTTCTTTTTGTTATTTTGTGATTTGGTTTTTTTTTTTGGTTTTGAAAAAAAAAATGTATGTCTATTCGATTTTAAGTTGGATTTGTAGTTCAATTCATATTCGACTTTTACTAAAAAAAATATTTTTTCTTAAAAATCTCAGTTTTTTCAATTATTTTTGAATCGGTTCTGATTGGTTTTGAATTCAAATAATTTAATTTTAAAAAATCTTATTTAATAGCTTGGATTTGGTATAGATACAATTACATATTAACGGAAATGATCACCCCTAATTCTGACAAAAAAAATTAAGAAAAAAAACTTCCGATACAAACAATACATTTTTATAAGAATCGAGATAAAGTCAATAATAAATGGATACAGAAACTGCTATCTGAAGTATGAATACATACATATATATATATATATATATATACACACAGACAGACACAATTAGATGGGAAAAAATATAAGAACGTGAAGAAGAGAACAATGCCGTTGCATCACCAAACTCGTTGGATTAGGTCTACAAAGATGATCTGAATCAAACACAGAGGAAAACATAACCCCAAAAAATAAAGGACAGAACCGAAGTGTTAATAATAAACTCATGTGTTATGTTTCTTAATAGAAATGTGATCTTTGTAGACTTGATTAGAAGAAGGCTCTGCTACCGTAAAAGACACGAGATCTGTCCTGTTTCTTTTCGATTTCCAATCCATTAGCTCGGTTCTGAATCTGCATCGGTGCATTACTGTTGCTGTTATTTCCGTTCGTGTTCTGATCTTCGTCGCGTTGAAGAGATGGCTTGTGATGAAGATCCATAGGAAGCTTCATTTTGGCCAATGATTCTGAAAACTGTTGCATACTTCTCATGTACATGTCGACGATCTGTTTCTGCATTGCTGTTTGCTCTGCTTCAAGATTCATGTCCCCTAAGAGCTGCCCTAATCCGGGTTTGTTCGCTTCTCTCTTGATCTTCGTCTCTTCCTGGTCTGTTCTTGCTTCTGCATTCGAAGTCGGTGTCTCTGGGCATTTACTTGAACTCTGACAAACCACCAAATGATGATTCTGTTTCTCGTTTGAATCGGCGGTGTTTCTGTCGTCGCTTAAGCTTGTTGTGGTTGAAGAAGAAGCCATGAATTCGGAGTTTTGGAAACTCAAGTTCGGAGAAAACATAATTCCCACTGCGTTTTCTTCTGAACAGACCATTGTCGTGTCAGAGTCTTTGTCGGTTTCGGGCTGATGAGAGGAACCGAGGCAAAGAAAAGAGGCGAATTCGGCAACTGGGTTCATGTTTGGTCTGAGATTCAATCCATTGAAGTACTCTGTAACCATCTGCCTGTTCTCGCTAGCAACATTCATATCAGGAAACTCAATCCTCGTGTACTCAGCTGCAGGGTCATCAGACTCGGCTTCAGAAACTTGCGGGTCAAGCAATACGACCTCGGAAGATATCGAAGTGTTGATGATCTTCGGATTCGAGAGACTGCTGATCGAGACAACGGAAGGGTTGATGACCGAAAGAGTGAGCTTTATGGTACCAGCTGGGGAATGGAGGAGATCAGTGGAGGAAAGGCTGTACTCATGAGTGACCGTGTCTTTGCCTATGATGTCTGAAACAGGGACAAGAACGAAACCCAGAAGCTGATCTTCCATGTAATGTCTGGCTCTGCTCATCATCCAGATTTCACATTTGAGGACCGCATCGATCTGGGTCACACTGATCATAAGCTTTTCGTTGAACTCCGGGTTCTTCCCGGCCCTGTGAACGACCCTGGTAGAGATGGTGTAATCAGGGTTGTACGTGAGAGAGAATTTGGCGTAGACGTCCTGATTGTCGTAGATGCAGATGTTGTGGATGTTCCTGGCATTGTGAACAAACACTTGAAGAAGAACAGTGGAGAAGCCGTGATGAGATTCAGGCGGAGCCGAATTGAGGCGGTAGCGGAAACCAGAAGAAGATTGCTCGAGAGATTCCATTTGGACAGATGGAGAAAAGCAATCAAGAAAGCAGATTGATCAAGAAAACGATGATAGGAAAAGATTTCGCCCTTTTAAAATGTGACCCTGAGAACTTTGTTGAGGAAGCTTTAAGTGTACAGTGGCATGGCCTCAAAGGAAAGCATCCAGAGAGAGAGAGAGAGAGAGAAGTGGTGGGGAAGGGAAAGGAGCCTTTCGCTTTGAGGGAATTCAAGAGATGGGCTTTGAAAGATAGGAGAGTAGGTGAGAATCAAAGGAGTAAAATAAGATGATTTGAAGAAAAAAAAAAGGAACATGATGATGACAGACATGATGATTGTGAAGAAGAAGGAAAAGAAAGGGAACAGAAACAAAATCCAAACCCAGCACACAAATATAAACCAAAAGAAAAGATTGAGACATTACTATATATAACCAAAGAGTTGCAAGATTCTTTTAATAAAAGATAAAAGCTCCTAAAATCTATTAGGAATATTATAATCCCTTGGCACAACAAGGAAAACTCAACTAATGATTCTATAGATTTGGGTTCTTGGTTAATGGGGTTGGTGAAGGATGTGGATTGCTGCTTTATTGCATCTCTTCTTTGCTTGACATTGCAGCCTCTCCAAGTCAAATTGAAGACCCCACACTCTCCCATCCCATCCCATCCTTTTCCTCACCCATTTTCTCAAAAGCTCTTGCAAGATTGTTAAAAATCTCATATCAGTGAAAAAGACCAATGATCAAGAAACTGCATGGTGGTAGTAATTAGACACAACTCTCCTACTGTAACCGAGCAATTCCACAACATTAGAACCCAATAACTGACTGTCCAGAGACGTTTAACATCGAAATCGGTGTTTTAGGATGTTGCTCACTCCCTTCCCAAACCTAACCAAATGAGAGTATTAGAGTATCTGAAGAATAGCAAAAGTGAGGTTGTAACAATTGACACAAAACTGCAACACTAGACAAAATCCACGAGACGTACCAATAGTAAGCATGTTGGCGGCCTATCACCATGGCTGTTGTTTCTTAAGAGGAATTTTGCACAGCCACCCAAAACTTGGTTCATGTCATGAATCTCCTCTTTGATGCTCTTGTCCCCTGAAACATGACACAAACACATTCTGACTGAATCAGACTGGAAAACCCACAAAATTGGAAAGAAAGTGCAGATCCAAGATAACATAAACCCGCCTAGATAACCCTAGACAAACGAACGACCGAAGCCATGATTTCAGACCCAAGTCATCAGCACGCATCTACTGAAAATAGCAAGACCACCTACGTTAAGAGCCCTAGCTTTTCAATCCGAACTCTACCCACATACGAAGAGCAAAAGAAAATAGCACAAGTTAATGACGATTATACACAACTAAGTGAAGAGATCGTATCCAAAACCCCATTTCTACGCATGGACCTATTTCCAAGGATAAAGCAGGAGTACCAAGATTCAGCACCAAAATCCGTCCGAAAACAGAAGCAAAAAGAGCAAACGAAGAATCAATCTTCCATGCACGTAGTTGGATCATTTGCTACTCATGGCGGAAACATGGATCTTACCAGCATCAACAAGACCAAAAGATTGGGTTTCGAAGAAACAAACCCTTCTTCCCAAATCTGTTTAGCAGGAAAAAAAGATCATTAGGGGGAATTTTTTTATGTTTAAGATTTTTCATTTTTTTTTTTGAGTTTATATTTAGTTTTCAAAAATTAATTATTTTAGAGACAAATTCGTGAGTGAGGGGAACAAGTCAAGAGAAGTAATAAATAATTTTTTTATAAAATTTATAGGGTTAACAGTTGAATTATATATAAAATTAACTATTTTGAAAAGTGTGTTAATTATTAAAAATAAGTTAATTTAAAAAATATCCTTTTATTCAAGTGATCTTAATAAATATTTATTAATATTTGTGGATAATATTTCTGGATAAAGTATCTAAATTGTTTCTAAACAAAGCTTTAAAAAATAGATACTACCAATTATTAGGACTGGGCATTTCGGATCGGTTTTTCAGAACCGAACCGGATCGAACCAAAAAACGGTATTTTTCTCGATTCGAATCGTTCCAAATTTCTAAACGGTATTATTTTTAGATAATCGAATTTTTCGAAACCGAACCGAACCGAACTTTAAAAAATCCTGAAAAAAACGAAAATTTTTAAAGAAAATATATATTTTTTTAATAAAAACCGAAATCGAACCGAACCGGTACCGAAACCGAACCGAACTTTAAAAATTCCCGAAAAACGAAAATTTTTAAAGAAAAACTATCTTTTTTTAATAAAAACCGAAACCGAACCGGTACCGAAACCGAACCGAACCGAACATAATATAAAACCAAAAAAATCGAACCGATTTTTGTAAAACTGAAAAAATCAAACCGATGTATTTCCGTTCCGAACCCGAACCGTTTCCCAAAACATCCATCCCTACCAATTATAAGTTGAATTATGGTTTAATTAAAGAGTAGAAGGGTGTGAAAGAAAATACAAATCTATATATATAAAAGTTGAATTTAAAGGCTTCTCGTGAAGACACCTAAGCATTCACCTCATTATCTATATAGCATTTTATTTTTAATTTTTCTATATCATTTAAATATTCATTAAATTAATGAGTAAATGTGTATAATTAATTCATTAACAGTTTTAAAAAATATGAAACAATATCATTTTTACTAGACATAAGGTGGTGGACTTCTGATATCCCAAGCTACGATGAAGGTTGGGAGTGTTTGCCGGTGCGATGGCACGATCAAGGTGCAACTCCCCAAGTACCATTAAGGCCAAAGGGATATATGAATGAATCGAATGCACCCGAATGAGAGAGATCCGATTGCTATATAAGTATGACACTATATGGTCTGAGATAACATAAAAAAATTAGTTGGACTACTCATAGCAATAAGGTGCACCTACCTTTTTTATTGACTATCCCGAGAGGACTCCAAAGTTAAGGATGCTGATTTTGGAGCAATTTCAGGATGGGTGACCTATTAGAAAATATATCAGTTGCGTGTAAATGAGGACAAAACACGCTGGAAGGTCCTGTGTTGTTGTGTGAGGGCAGTTTCGATATTTCGTAGCGGTCGCGGATCGTTACAATATTGAATATTGCATATATATATATATATATATTATTCTATTTTTTAATCTTTTTTGAATAATTATATATATATAATAATAATTTTTTAATTAAGATTGTACAATGAGACAATGATGATATTTTATTTTTTTTCTATATGCCAATGATGTGTTATCGAATCCGTTAAATAATTGACGGTGTTAGAACGAAAGTAGATTTATGAAAAAATTATTAAGTTTAAAATATATGTATTTATGTAGAATTTTTTGAAAGTTAATAATTTTTAAATTATTTTTCTATAATATATATATAATATAAAATATTATTATTATTATTATATTAAATCAACTGACAGTTTTATAATATTTATCTTATTATTATATTAGATTATTTAACATTTCTATGATTTTCATGATTAAATTGTTTTATCTTTCAACATATCGTCATACACAAAATAAATGTAAAACTCAATCTAATCAAAACGTCCCATGAAAATATTTTTCAATTATTTAATTTAAAAATATCAAACTAATTTTTATTGCGAATTGCAAATTGGTGAATACTGATGATCTCAATCTCTCCAAGATTAGAGCTGGTTAACGAAAGAATGAATACGATGATAGCATATATCGTCTTGGTGTTGTGCATGATCAAAATGATCAGACATAACCCATTACATTTCTTTTGTAAAAAATAATCAAAATATTGTGTCGAACTGAAAATCCACCGTCCTTTTGGTTCCGGAAGTTGTGTTCCCGGTGAATGATTGTTGTTGCGATTTGTACATGACATTAATAAAAAAATAAGTTTCATTTGAAATCTTCATTATACTTCGTTTTCCATTTTTCAAACTTAGAAACAAAGGATTTTTATTTTGATTTCGGTTTTAAAGCCTCCATTGCAGGGTCTACTGCTAGAGGAGGAGGAGAAGGGGACTTGGTCAGGTCTGACGATGGTGAAAGACTATAGGCGGAGGATCAGCTGGAAGTGAAGCGTCCTGTGGAGGTGGTGGGCTTAAGAGCAGTGGTGGAGGAAGAAGTTTGGAGTCCGATAGAGACAGAGGAGGAGATGACAGAGTCGGAGTCGGTGGACTCACGAAATGAAAGGAACAGAATCGGTGGGTGATGCTGATGACGAAGAACTCAACGAATTAGATGTTGTTGATTCTGACATTTTTGACAAATAAATTATTAATCTGAAAATTTTGTAAACTCATGGTTTTTATAGAATATTTTAGCTATCTCAATGTTTTTAATAAACAATAAAATAAATAGAGAAAAATTTAAAAATAACGATACGAGAAAAGCGTGGGTATAACGGAAGCAAATCGAGTAATAATATCATTGTCATTGTCTCTTCTTACGAGAAAAACCTTTTGTCAATGGGATCATACAATCCTACCGAGTTCAAAAACAAAACAAAAAACATAGATGTTATAATTGGTTAACCAATCAGTTAACCAACCTTATTCGGTTAAATAACCGAATCGAACGTAACCAATGAGTTATTTTTCAAATAACAACCAAACCGAAATACCATTATTCGGTCTTAATAACCGAAATTAGCGCCCGTTTGCTCACCCTACCCGTGGACCCTTTTTTACACGTTATTTACATATTTGCCCTCCAAATATATATTTACACCCACAGAGCAGAGCACGTCTATTGAAGCAGTATTGAAGCATCCGAGTATGGGAGCCGAAGCCAACACAGACGCAGAGAAAATCGACGACTTGCTCGAGGTCTTTTTTTATCTGCCTCTGCTTCTCATTTGATTTCCTTTCCTGGAAAATTTGAGCTCGTTTTCTTAGATTTTCCCCGTCTAATCTCTTCTGGGCTCTTCGTCTTCTGCTGAATTGTCGTCTCTAATAGGGGATATCAGTCTCCAGTTAAGTATGTGGCTTCAACTGAAGCAAAAGTTTGAATCTTTATTGTTAATCGTCGATTAATATTCGGTGGGTTGTTAATGAATCTGGAATTGGAATTCGGGCCTTCGATCACGGACTGTTTTGCTTTTCTTTTAATTTGAGTGTTTGATTTTGATGAACAGGCTGCGAGATATGATGATATTGATGATCTTAGGAGCTTGGCTTCTTCCGGAGTCCCTCTTGATTCCCGCGATTCACAAGGCCGCTCAGGTTTTTGAGTTTTTTGAATTGCTGGTCTTTTTTAGGGTTTCTCATAATTCTGGATTTCCTTGCTTCGTTTTTGTCATTGTCCGAGCTTCATTCTTCTGGGTTCCATGTCTTTTGTCCTGTGTTGGTTGGTCAGTTCAGTTCTGTAACGATGCTTGGATTGTATTGTGTGTGCCATTCCATGCTTTGCCTATATAGATGAAATTGCCATTCTGGTTTTGCTTTCATGCTGGTTCATTCTTCAGATGTATGCTACATTATAAAGAGTTGTATGCTTTGCTTTCGGTTCCAGGTTTTGTTAAATCTTCGAATAAGTTTTTTATCGGCCAGCTGATTTTGTAGCTTCTCTCTCTCTTTCTGGATGCTTAAGAAGACCAGAACGTTTATGAATATGTTCCTATGCATTTTCTCATAGTTCCCGATAACATAGAGAGAGTTCCTCTTTGGGCTCTGTTAAAAGGAATTCCCCACGGTCTCTGGGGATTTTCATCAGGGTTCTCCCCGAAATGTCGGAAACCTAACCAGAATAGGTCCTCAGTCTTTGTTTTTGAGTTGTTAAGTCGAGTGAATCGCTCAAAGATCATTGAGATAGCCAAGATTGTGTTTTGATCTCTTGTACTCTTGCCAGTGCCCATGGATGATAAGGTTCAAAATTTTGGATTACATGCTTTGATTTTTACGTGGTTTCTTATTTGTAACTTTCTCATTGCAGCACTGCATATGGCCGCGGCCAATGGGCACTTAGCTATAATCGAGTATCTTATCGGTGAAAGAGTGGTAAGAGAGCCAATCACTGTCTTTTGTATGTTCAGAAGGATAGTAATATATCTACTAACCATGTTATCATCGACGCCCCATCCTATCATTTTGATTTAAAACTCTTACCACCTGCTGTAACTTCGATTATTGTGACCAAGTTGGCAGTTGAATCCTAGTGCCATTCGTGAAAGAGATTTTATTTCCGTTTCTTGTTGATTCTCACTTAAAGCAAATGTTTGAATCTTTCCCCTTTGTTTTAACACTTTCAAGGAGCGTTAGTATATTATTCTTTCTTTTTTCTTGTTTTCTCCATGGCACACGCACAGCATTAATTTCTGATTTCTTATTATTCCATGGCCTGACCTCAAATAAACTTGGGATTAAGGCGTCGTTGTCGTTCTTACCATTCCATAGATCTAGATAGCAAGTATATGGATGGACGGTGGACCACACGTGCTAAGAGAGGTCGAGCCTTGTCTTTGTGCGCAGGATATAAACGCTCTGAACCATGAGAACAATACACCCCTTCACTGGGCATGCTTGAACGGCCATGTCGAGGTAACCACCACCACTCATCATTATCACCACCACCATTGTCATGGCATTGTTCCATTCATTTACTAACCAGTAGAAGACTGTTACACGGGCAGGTCGTCAAGAGATTGATCATTGCAGGAGCAGACCTAAGCCTTTTGAACCGGTTTCTCTCTCTCTCTCTCTCTCGTCAATATACATATATATATATATATATATGTTGACATATATATATATATCTTCTTTTGTGCGATGAGAAGAAACGATCCTTGAATTTCTGAGGCTTGTCGGGTTTCACAGGTACGAGCGGACTCCGATGGATGAAGCCATTAGTGGGGAGAAAATGGATATCGTAGACGCCATCAACGCAACTGCGGCACAAATGGAACTTGAAAACGCCGGTATCGCCTGAATCTCCGATAAGTTATCCCATATGATCATCTTTTTTATGACCCTTTTTTTAGCTTTTTGGATCTCTGGTTCATGATGAATCTTTGTAGAGTACCCTTGATCTTCCCATCGGCTTTTTAGAGATATATACGTACGTAGTGTTAGTGTTTGAAAGCCCATCCTCCTCCTCCTGTTTCTTTGGCTTTGGTCCCAATTTAATGCATCAGAACAAAAATGTATGCTTTTACATTTTGAAAACGTTATTATCTGAAATTTTAATTTAAATCAAAAGAAAAATATGAATGGTGTGTTTTCACTCGTCTCATAATGTTCTTTATGTAAGATTTCCTTCCGTTGTAAAAAAATCCTTTTTTAAAATATTATATTTATTTATTTTTCTTATATTTTCATATTTAGGGTTCATTAATTTGTTTTAAAGAAAGTTTCGATTTTTAGACTAAATTCGGTTATACATGATTGGATTGGATTTAAAAAAAAAATATTGTTGGGAAAACTATTCTTACCTCTTTTTGTGATGGAAAACCAGCAACCACAACGGCCAAGTTCGATGCTGCTTCTCGAGAGAGAATCCAATCTTCGAGTTTGAGTTCAGGATTTGGTCGGAAAATTATCCGTGCTCAGTATAAAACTTTAATAGGTATTATTTTTTTTAAAAAAAAAAAAATTGAACCGGACGGAACTGGAAATAAAAAAATAATGGAATTTTTTTTAGAAAATATATTTTTTTATCAATAAAAATAAAAACCAAATTGATTTGTATTTTTTAAACTGAAATTAGGTTTGATTCGATTAATTAATTCTAGGTTTTGATAGTTTGAACTCTTTTTTTTTACACAATAAAAAATGTTAGTTAAACAACCGAAAAGATCATGTAATATATATATATATATATATATATATATATATATATATATAATGGTCCTTTTACCGAATATAATGTAGATTCGACCTCCTAAGCCGTATCCGTTAGCTTCATTCACTTCGACACATACAAGGCTCGAGTACTTGATGACCATAGGGAAATAATATGCATATATAATAGGTGGCAAAATTCTTAATTTTATTTGAAGAAAAAAAATTCTATTTTATTTCACTTTTTGATCTCCCAATAAAATAAAGCCAAATATTATTTAAATAAATAAGAAATGTTATCTAATCATAAAATTTTCTTAGATGGGTTGCTATCGATATGCATGTGCATGTACAAACATATATATATATATATACTGAAGTTTATATTTTGTATATAGAATGGATTTTATCATATCATGGTATACTCTTTATGAGACAACATTTAGTGCTAGTCATCGAGTTGCTGACATATCTATAGTACCCTTTTTTTTATATAGGAAATGTGAATATATGTATATGTGTATATATATATATATATGTACTGATGTACATGTACATGTGTATGTTATGCAAAGATTCCTGTACTAAAGATAATTAAATTAAGATTTAATAAAGTAGAGTGGCATTATGCCAAATTTGGATTTCTTCGAAGAGGAAATGAATCTCTATTTGTCAAATTCATGCACCTTACGGTTTTACGTACTTTCGTTCCTCTTTCATGGGCACGCGCGCTGTTTTGGCATATGCCTTCTACTTTTACCTAAAATAATTTTACATAATATTTTTTTTTCATACTAACTATATACAAAAAAAGATTTTTTTTTTGTTAGAGAAACTAAATATACAAGACTTTAGTTTCATGTCGTGTGTTGGGGGATACGTAAAAAACACACAAACTTTTTTATTACATTGTTGACGTATTGTTGTTTTGGATATTTCAACTAATTATAACATGCATTTGATATCGTGAATCTTTGGGGTTACTGAAAAATTATTAAAAAAAACTATCTTTTATAAGCTACGAAAAAATATATTGTATGATATAAAATAATCTAAACTAGTCGATATATATATTTGTAGGACCAAATAATAATACATGAACTAACAAAAACTCTGATACGGACGAATCAAAAATATTAATTAACAATGAGAGCTATTGGATTAGTCATAGATGCGAACTAAATCTTGATAACCGGAAAATAAGATTTTGGATCACATGAGCACAAACTATATAATCATTTGTCTCACTAATTACTACATAAAATAAAACAAAAAAAAACTTACGTAAATATATCGTCTTCTTGCAAAGGGGGGACGAATATGACGGCCGAAAGCAAAAAAAAGCAGACATGACTGACAAATTTAATACACACACACACACATGTAATACATATATATATATATATCACTTTAATTAAATAGATTATTAATAACACATATATCACTTGTGAGTTTATGATTAAAAATGGATCATACGGGTAAATTAGAAGAACGCACAACCCGTATTTTTTTATTTGCAATAATAAAATTTCCAAAAGGATAAACACCCAACACATGTGATATGAGCGATGTATATACGTGTACGCGTATATATAAATACATATATATATATATATATATGTGTATGTATATGCTCCATGTCATTGGGTTGGTTATCCTGATTTGAACTAGCTAATTGAAGACCTACACGGTTTAGTCTCTCGGATTCTAAACTGCGATATTTTGGTCGGTTCAAGTCTCAAGATAAGTTGAAGGTTTATTACACGCACACACATAGGGTCGATCGTTTAAGATATATATATATATATGTGTGTGTGTGTATATAAAGGATTATATTTTCATCATTACACGCTAAATAAAACGACGAATCAGAAACCAGATAATAAAATTAAATAACACGTAACTAGCAATAGATATATGTCGTGAATAAGAAAAAGAATATAGAAAAGAATCAAAAGGTCTCGAAAATAAAGCAGAATAGAATTCGAAACCACAATTTTTTTTTATAAAAAAAAAACACAAATTTTAGAATAGGGTTTATGACAATTAAGATTCTTTGTCCTGAAAGCCATCCACACTGAAAAACTATACAAACGGTGAGGGATTAATTCTCAAA
This sequence comes from Tarenaya hassleriana, assembly GCF_000463585.1. Classification (NCBI taxonomy): domain Eukaryota; kingdom Viridiplantae; phylum Streptophyta; class Magnoliopsida; order Brassicales; family Cleomaceae; genus Tarenaya; species Tarenaya hassleriana. Next base: position 2,339,643 of record NW_010968505.1, on the reverse strand, counting down.
CCTTTTCAACCACCCCTTTGGCAAGAATCTAAAGCACGATGGAGAAATATTGTATGGTTTTTGTTTAGGTGAAAATGTAGAACATATTCTATTTTATACGGTAATACATTATAAGATTGAGAAAAATAGACGATAGAAGCCAAATTACTTGGCCGGCATTTTGGGTTATGGTTAAGTTTTGTTGGGTTTCATTGATTTTATATTTTATGATAATTGTATCTATTAAATTTTAATTTATATATGTTTTCAATTTATTTTGGACTACTTTTTTTAGAAAAAAAATACCCATTTTCTTACAAATACTCATTTTATAAAAAAAAAAGCATCTTATTTCGATTTTTCATTTGAAATCGATGTATTTAATTTAGAAAAAAACGTATTCCAGTCCATTTTGTTTCAAATATATGTCGTGTATTATTTGGTTTGTTTTGTGAACACCCAAGGGAAAGTCCAGCGGAGACTAGAAACAACCCTAATTGCGTAGCCGCAGTAGCCTAGGAGAACGCAAGCAAAGGCCTTTAAACGATTTACAAATTATTTTGATTTAACCATTTGTGCCAAAAGATTAATATTTTAGATATGACTACTACATTTATTTCAAATTTATAAATATTAAATTCTTTAGTCTTGTCACTATTATAATGTTAAAATCATGTCACTTTCATTTAAACATTCAAGAGTTAAGTCTTATAGAAAAGCCATAGACTTTAACCTAGTAATATAATAGTGACATGAAATTTTGTAGATATAAAAATTAAAAAAAAAACAATAATCAACCAAAAGTAACATGAATTTTGAAAATTTCCCTTTTTTTCCTCCGGTAATAGAAAAACTATTCATTTGTAATTAGGAGATGAAGAGGAGTTACCACTGCAAAGTGGGGTAACCAACTTCACCATGGAACCAACCCTAAGGATACAAAAACCAAGAAAAGATCGCAGAATTCTATATCTGCATTGTTCCAAATCTCAAATCCGAATTTCATTGGTTAACCATAACCGGAATTACCCAAAAACCCTCCACCGCCGCCACTAGAACCGCCACCATAAACATCGTGCGGGTCGAGCATGGGCGACGAAGCCGTCGCCCCGTTATTGTTATTGCCGTTGCTGGCATTGCTCCGGCCGCCTCCGCCTAAATGCAAATCGGATATGTTTGGGAAACCGTCTTTAGGATCGACTCCTTGATCGTACAAAAGGCCTTTGAAGACGTGGCTGCCGATCTTTACCACCGCCTGATACGCGTACTCGTCCTCTCCGTCCTCCAAAGCCGTCACTCTCACGCATTTGAACACAGCCGGGGCTCGGATCTGCTCCGGCCAGCCTTCCCGCGATCTCCCGTCTTAACGTTTCCGATCGAATGAAACACATCAAATGCTTAGATTACGTTTTGTTATAAATATGCAATACGTACGCTTGATAACAAAGAAAACAAAGAGTTATGTATATGATCAAGTGGGTCAATAGCGCATAGATTATATATTCAAGAATGACATCATTTTCAAGTGTTGCCAAAGCATACCATAACACATGAAATCCGAAGCTTTTTAAGGTAATAACCAGATATATATACTTCCACGTAAGTGAAGTAACGAATTTTACCAAAATTATTGCAGTGGACCTCATCATCATCATCTATACTTAACAGTGCAATAATGTTTACCGTTGGGAGTGCATACGTATAGTCATATACGTACGCACACATTTATTCTTATATATCTACGTATACATGTTCAGAGGATACACAAGTATACATATACACACAGATATATACACATATACACATGTTCATGTACCTTGGTGACTAGAGCTGGTGTCAAAGCTCTGAGGAGGTGTGTTATTAGAAGTCGAAGTATGAGACGTAGTTTGCTGTTGCAGCCGCGGTTTCTTCGTCCCGGACGTCGAAACTGAGGACCCCGTCGCATTACCGCCGGCGAAGGTTGTCGCCGTCATGAGCTGCCGCTCCCGCCGGCGAGCTGCTGGGACCCACGTGCTCTTCACGTGAGTAGAGCAATCAAAGCCACGGCTCTTGCAGCAAGTCCGGCACCTCCGATGGCTGCACTCCTTCTTCGCCTGGTTCCCGCAGTCTTGACAAGTGGCTGATCCCGAACCCGAGGCTGAACCCGAGTTCGAGGTCGACCCCACTCCTCCGCCGACGGTTGCGGCGGCGGTGACTAAGCCGGTTTGCATAAGGTTCATTGGAGAGAGAGTGTTGTTGTGTTGGTTCTTGAAGTACTGGTTTTGTTGCCAAAGCTGAATTCCGGCTATCTTATCATCCACGTTCTGCGGCGGAGCAGTGGCGGCGGCGGCTATGCACGGCGAAGCGGTGAGGAGAGGGATGACGCCAACGCCGAGGGCGGTCGCAGCCGAGCCGTTTATGTGATGATCTCCGGCGGCGGAGGGGGAGGATGAGGGGTCCTGGTGGTGATGGGGGTAAG
>NW_010968505.1:2309535-2337182 GCF_000463585.1 Tarenaya hassleriana | reverse complement strand
TTCTGCGGGGGAGCAGTGGCGGCGGCGGCTATGCACGGCGAAGCGGTGAGGAGAGGGATGACGCCAACGCCGAGGGCGGTCGCAGCCGAGCCGTTTATGTGATGATCTCCGGCGGCGGAGGTGGAGGATGAGGGGTCCTGGTGGTGATGGTGGTAAGCCGGAGCGACGACGAAGACGTCGCGGAGACCGACCATGCCCATCTCGGTCGCCGCCGGAGACGGAGTAGGGAAGCCGAAGCGTGCGGTGGCTCCGGGATGCCAAGACGGAGCTGCAGCGACGGAGGGAGGAGCATTGAAGCCGAGGGAGAGATCGTCGGAGGCGCGTGAGGATGTCGTCGCCGCCCAATCGGCGAAGGCACCCGAATCCGACGTCGGCAGATTATGCCTCCTCGTCGTAGCCACAGCTGATTACGACAAAAGAAAACCCTAATCTCACGGATTCGAGCACTCACAAGACAACAAAAATTCCTTTTTTTTCGTATGAGAGAGATAGAAGAGAGGAAAGACAGGCTCAAATGTACATATACATCGACAAAGAAGAAGAACCCAGAGATCTAAATGGGTCCTTGTCTGAAAATCTGCAGATTTCGAAGAAGAAGAAGAAGGGCACCTGCAAAATTTTGTTACATAACCCAAAAGGAAGCAACTTGGATCGGTCTCTGCAAAATTTTGACTTTTTTGTTTCCTCTCTCTCTCTCTCTCTCTCTCTGATCAGAGTGAAAAAGAACACTGAAACCTCTTCTACTTCTGCAATAACGACTCTTCCTTCCCTCTTTAAAAACCTGACCTTTTTTTTTCTATTTTCCTCCGTATCTTCTTCTAGATTTATGTCTCTTATCTCTCCAATTTCATTCAATCCATCATCGTCTTCTCCACTCTGCTGCTTCTGATATCGTGAATTCTCCAGAAACTTCCTCTCTCTCTCTGAAAGAAACAGAGGAATTTGATGTTTTGTTGCGTGTTTTTCTTGCTCTTCACAAAGGGTTAGAGACAAAGTGGGCTTTGTTTTTGTTCGTGTTCCTGTCCTTCTCTCTCTAATAATCATCGTTAACAAGAAGAGAGAGAGAGAGAGGGGAATGTGATTTTTTTAATTTTTAATTTAATTTTTGTGCTTTTTCATTGTTTTAATTTTCATATTTGTTTTAGAGAGAAATAGCACATGAGACCTTCCACTCCACCGCTTTTGGATTTTAGCTGAAGTTTTTTTTTTCAATTTTTAATTAATGAATTATATTTTATTTATCTTTTTCTGATACCAGCCACTATTAGTTCACCACCTGTCTTAGAGCGCGTGGCTGTCCCACTGCCCACGCGCGCAAGAGAGTTCCTGATGTTTTGTCCTTAACCGGTTTAATCTTTTTATCACCGGTTTATCAATACTGAAATAGATAAACCTTGGTATGCTAAACCGAAAGATAATACTTCTTCGGTTTATCAAAACTGACCGAACATATGGGGATCGATTTCATTGACCGGAAAACTTCATTTACCTAACTTAAAACTCCTTAATTGTCTAATGTCAAAACGATGTTGTTACCGTTGAATCGGATATATGATCATCGTTTTCATTATTATTATTATTATTATTATTAAAAATATAATTGTTGAATAGATAATTTAAACTAAATAAGAGATATAGTTTATATAGATTTAAATGTTAAAATGATGTGAATTCTTCGTGATTCTCAGTTATAATTATAATTATAGAAAAAAGTAGATAACAAGAATTATGCAATTCGTTTTTCTATCACATGGCTATATTATTAAAATCAAATATGAAATGAATTAATATGCATTGAAGTAAATCTGATTCCCTTAGATGCTTGAATACACATAGTTATCTATTAATCTCATACTCCTAGAAATTATATATATATATATATATATATATATATATGCAGACCATAATATAAATGGGTTAGGGCCAACCATTATTAAGATTTCATTTTTTTTCTTACAAAAAAATAAAAGAGAAAGGAGCAACTTCATAAATCAAATTATTTAAAAATTTGTCATCATCACAGATTTGATAACAAAAAGAGGGCCATTAACAAATATGTTTATAGAAAAGGGGATGCTTTTGGTGGTGAGTAATGATATGTTTAAACGAGGATTAAGAACATGGAGGGCATAATTATGATTGGGATGAGTTAGTGCACGTGAAGGACTCTTCCCTCACTCCCAAAAGCTCGTCGGTCCCTCTCATCATCCCTCACGCTTTGCGGCCGGCGAATCTTTTGTTTTGTTCTTTAGGCTCTTCTTTTCCCCCGTATCAACTCATTTAACCCCCACATATATATGTGCGTGTGAATTAAACTAGTATTGAAAATGCAACAGTGGATGCCGAATTTCAGAACAAATTAATTAATTTAGGGATAATCGTATAAAAATATCCGAACTTTTACAAAATTCCCACATAAATATCCAAACTATATAATTGTCATATAAATACATGAACTTTTACAACTCCCACATAAATACCCAGACTTTTAATTTTTTTTTCCAAATAAAACATCCGTCCATTAACACCGTCAATTTCAATCAAAAAACGTGATGAGTCAGCAAAAAAGTGATAAGTCAGCATTAAATATTTTATATGCTGATGACTCAACATTAAACATCCAAATATTTTATATGCACTTTATAATATTTATAAAAATTTTAAATATTACAAAGAAATGAATTGATATAGATATTAAATTTAAATATGAAAATATTTATATAAATTCTATATCTAAAAATATTTACAATTAGTAAAATGTATTTAATTTTAAATACTTTTTTATAAATTAATTAATTTTTATCCAATTATAAATTATGTATTTTTGAATTTTGTTGAAAGTTTATGTGATTTAATTTTTGTTAAAATCGTTTCTATTTTTATTCCAATTTAAATTTAGTTTAATTCAAAAATAAAATTCGATCTTTCTTAAATAATAAATTAAAATACAGTAATATTTTATTGAAATTAATTCTTTTCAATTTTATATATCCAAAAAATTGTTTAACGCTATTATTTAATGTCTACAATAAAAAAAAAATCATTACTTAATGGATAAACTTTCAACAAGATTCAAAAATACATAATTTATAATTGGATAAAAATTAAATAATTTATAAAAGGGTATTTAAAATTAAATACATTTTACTAATTGTAAATATTTTTAGATATAGAATCTATATAAATATTTTCATATCTAAATTTAATATCTATATCAATTCATTTCTTTGTAATATTTAAAATTTTTATAAATATTATAAAAAATTAAAATTAAAATATTTTTAAGTTTTATTTTTATATTAAGATTTAAATTTAAATTTTTTTATAGTTTTAAATTTAAATATTTTTAAATGTATTTTAATATATTTTTTATTTAAAATGTAAAATTTTTATAACAATTTAAAAAATAAATACTAAGTGCATATAAAATATTTGGATGTTTAATGGTGAGTCATCAGCATATAAAATATTTAATACTGACTCATCACTTTTTTTGCTGACTCGTCACTTTTTTGGATTGAAATTGATGCTGTTAACGGATGGATGTTTGATTTGAAAAATAAAAAATAAAAGTCCGGGTATTTATATGAGAGTTGTGAAAAGTTTAGGTATTTATATGATAATTATATAGTTTGGGTATTTATGTGGGATTTTTGTAAAAGTTCGAGTATTTTTATGCGATTAACCCATTAATTTATAGGGTCGAATGTTTAGAGTTTTCCAAGTTTTTAAATTCCAAACACAAGAAATATTGACAATTAAGATTTTTAATGCATGAATCATGTAAATTATGATGCCACATCCTTAATATATATATATATATATATATATATAACTTGGTTTAATTAATTAGATTGGACGCGTTCTCGCATGAGCCACATGAGAAAAATTATATGGGAAAATTCTAAAATTATACCGAACTTTTCATTTTTTCCAGAAAAAAATTTAAACTCTATTTTTGCCGAAATAAAACCTGAACTGTAAAAATATTATATTTTTTAAACCTAATCGATAAAATGGTATTTCGATATCATACATGTCAATTTGTAATTTGGTTACATGGTCATTAAAATGATGACGTATATACGGCTCAGTCAAAATCACAAATTGCTACATCAATAGTTGGATTGGGTTTAAAAATGAAAAATTTTATAAAGTTCAAGTTTTTTTCTAATTCAAAGATTGAGTTCGGGTTTATTTGGAAAAAAAAAAGAGTTACAAGTCTGTTTTTGGAAAAATGAAAAAAAGGGTTAATTCAAATATTTCTCCAAATTATATTTCCACTCTTTCGAAAATGCAAAAAAAAAAACTCACACCTATAACTATATTAAGACAGTTTTTTGTTTTTTATAATTACGTATTTTGGTCTGAAGTTCAAACTAGCATTATACTTGAGTTATATAATATTGTGCAACTCAAATGAAGAATATATCTAATTGTGCAACTCAAATGAATTAACTGGATTATACTTGAGTTATATAATATTCCAGTACCTTTTATATGTTCTATAAGGGATCGAAACGACAGTGGATTATCACAATTTTGTTATTTACCAATATCTATCGGTATTTATTAAAATATATTAATTGGGAGAGTCGATATATATATATATATATATAGATTGAGAATTGTCTATACATATGAATAAAAGTGTGAACGTATCATGGAACAATTTAAAAGTTCCGTAAGTGTTTTTGTGCCCATACGTATATATGTATTATGTACGTATATATATACATATATGATGTATATACATCATGTATCAATTACATATACTACATTCACGGTTTTTTGTCGCACATATACATTCATGTTTATCCTTCGAAAAAAAACGAGACATTTTTTGCATTATAATAGGAATTAATGGCCTATTTTAAAACTATTTCACAAGTCAAACAAAAAATTTTCAACACAATATTTATTTCAAAATATGCCAAAAAGAGATACTTAAATTTGTGATAAATTTCCTTGAGTGCAAAACCAGATTCTCTGCGCAGAGCACATCCAAGTTATATATATATATATATAAGATTTTATATATTATGTAATGAATGGTGCGGAACGTATTCTACGCACTCAATAAATTAATTTAAAAGGGAATATTTGAATGATATATATATAGGGTATAAAACGTAACATATTGATATTTTCTTATTGCTGTGACTTTGATATTTTTATTTCAGAAATTAATAAAGAATATGGCCATGTTACTTAATTATTCTAGTTACTTAAAATTGATAAGCATTAGATACCTGTGAAGTGATCCACATTTCAATATCTCTTAAACAATTATCCGTTTGGGTAATTAATTAGTGAGAAGTGAAAATTAATGCTATGGGTGTAACCGATAAACAAATTCCAAGTTCTGACGTTTTGAAAAAAAAAAATCATAGTTTCACAAAAGTTTATCCTTCTAAATCATTGTAAAATTTTATTCACCAAATACATATGGTCATATAATGTAAAATTATTCAAAATAATTTTTTTATAATTAAAAATTATCATATTTTCGATCTAATTATATCTTCCAAAATATCAAAAAACACACAGATAAATCAATCAAAATTATAATTTAAAAGGTTGAATGCATCGATCCTATGCAATAGTCTGTAAAACTGCGTAAAAAAGGTAATTCATAATTCTCAAGGGTTGAATCTATTATCTCCTATCAGACAAAATGACTACCAGCCTAATTTAGGGTTTCCCACATGTGAATACTTTTTGTGAGATGGAGATTGGAATGTGGATTAATATATAGTTTTGTCGAGATGAATACCCATTATTTTCGGAGAACGTAGATCAACAAAATCATTATTTTATGTATATAATAATTTTTAAAGTTTATTATATAAAAAATACCCTTACTTTGCTATTTTGACTTTAACACATATCATTCTCCAACTGTGACAATCATTCTCCAACTGTGACAATATGATCTAAAATATAGTGTGGTCATATTTTGATTTTATTGATTATAACATTAAATTTATGGTGATCACACTAATTTATTATACTCATACTTTGTATATCTTACTAATCATTTTGATTAAAATATTATAAATTTAACGTTATAAGTAATGAGATCAATATATGACCACACTATATTTCGGGTCTGTGACAACCCAGGATACCATAGGAGGGCGGAGAGTGATCGCCCGTGCGAGAGGCATGGAAAATGGGCGGCTCCTGACGAGCTTCTAGGTAAGGGGTACAGGGATGAATCGGACGCACCAGAATGAAAGGGATCCGAAGGCTGTGTAGGCATGGGACTACACAGTCAAAGATAACTTAAATGAGTTGATTGAGCTATTCATAGCAACAAGATGCTTCTACCTTTTCGGTTGCCCATCTCGAGAGAACTCCAAAGTTAAGCGTGCTGGTCTTGGAGTAGTCTTAGGATGGGTGACCTCCTGGGAAGTATTTTCTGAGATGTGTTTGAGTGAGGACAAAACACGCTAAAAGGTCACGTGTTGGTGTGTGGGGACAACTCTATCATTCCGTAGCGGCCTCGGGTTGTTACAAATGGTATCAGAGCCGGTTCTCTCCTAGTACGGTGTGGTTCGAGGACGAATCAGGCGGAAGCTGGTGGGCCTGTGACAGTCCAGGATACCGTAGGAGGGCGGGGAGTGATCGCCGGTGCGAGAGGCAGGGAAAATGGGCGGCTCCTGACGAGCTTCTAGGTAAGGGGTACAGGGATGAATCGGACGCACCAGAATGAAAGGGATCAGAAGGCTGTGTAGGCATGGGACTACACAGTCAAAGATAACTTAAATGAGTTGATTGAGCTATTCATAGCAACAAGATGCTTCTACCTTTTCGGTTGCCCATCTCGAGAGAACTCCAAAGTTAAGCGTGCTGGTCTTGGAGTAGTCTTAGGATGGGTGACCTCCTGGGAAGTATTTTTTGAGATGTGTTTGAGTGAGTACAAAACACGCTAAAAGGTCCCGTGTTGGTGTGTGGGGACAGCTCTATCATTCCGTAGCGGCCTCGGGTTGTTACAAATGGTATCAGAGCCGGTTCTCTCCTAGTACGGTGTGGTTCGAGGACGAATCAGGCGGAAGCTGGTGGGCCTGTGACAGCCCAGGATATCGTAGGAGGGCGGAGAGTGATCGCCGGTGCGAGAGGCATGGAAAATGGACGGCTCCTGACGAGCTTCTGGGTAGGGGGTACATGGATGAATCGGACGCACCGGAATGAGAGGGATCCGAAGGCTGTGTAGGCATGGGACTACACAGTCAAAGATAACTTAAATGAGTTGATTGAGCTATTCATAGCAACAATATGGATCTACCTTTTCGGTTGCCCATCTCGAGAGAACTCCAAAGTTAAGGGTGCTGGCCTTAGAGTAGTCTTACGATGGGTGACCTCTTGGGAAGTACTTTCCGAGATGTGTGTGAGTGAGCACAAAACACGCTAAAAGGTCTCGTGTTGATGTGTGCGGACAACTCTATCATTCCATAGAGGCTTCGGGTTGTTACAAATGGTATCAGAGCCGGTTCTCTCCTAGTACGGTGTGGTTCGAGGACGAATCAGGCGGAAGCTGGTGGGCTTGTGACAGTCCAGGATACCGTAGGAGGGCGGGGAGTGATCGCCGGTGCGAGAGGCATGGAAAATGGGCGGCTCCTGACGAGCTTCTGGGTAGGGGGTACAGGGATGAATCGGACGCACCGGAATGAGAGGGATCCGAAGGCTGTGTAGGCATAGGACTACACAGTCAAAGATAACTTAAATGAGTTAATTGAGCTATTTATAGCAACAAGATGCATCTACCTTTTCGGTTGCCCATCTCGAGAGAACTCCAAAGTTAAACGTGCTGGCCTTGGAGTAGTCTTAGGATGGGTGACCTCCTGGGAAGTACTTTCCGAGATGTGTGTGAGTGAGGACAAAACACGCTAAAAGGTCTCGTGTTGATGTGTGGGGACAACTCTATCATTCCGTAGCGGCCTCAGGTTGTTAAATGGTATCAGAGCCGGTTCTCTCCTAGTACGATGTGGTTCGAGGATGAATCAGGCGGAAGCTGGTGGGCTTGTGACAGCCCAGGATACCGTAGAAGGGTGGGGAGTGATCGCCGGTGCGAGAGGTATGGAAAATGGACGACTCCTGACGAGCTTCTGGGTAGGGGGTATAGGGATGAATTGGACGCACCGGAATGAGAGGGATCCGAAGGCTGTGTAGGCATGGGACTACACAGTCAAAGATAACTTAAATGAGTTGATTGAGCTACTCATAGCAATAAGATGCATCTACCTTTTCGGTTGCCCATCTCGAGAGAACTCCAAAGTTAAACGTGCTGGCCTTGGAGTAGTATTAGGATGGGTGACCTCCTGGGAAGTATTTTCTGAGATGTGTGAGTGAGGACAAAACACGCTAAAAGGTCCCGTGTTGATGTGTGAGGACAACTCTATCATTTCGTAACGGTCTCGGGTCGTTATAGGATCACATGATCATGGTTATAATTAAAGAAATGTATGTGTTGAAGTCAAAATAAGAAAGTAAGGGTGTTTTTAATAATGACCCCTTTTTAAAGACTTTTACCAAATTATAAGATTATAATGTTTATTTTTAGGATCTCCTAATCCAACGATGTCTTTAATACGGGACTTTTATCTACCTACAAACTATTTCATTCGAAAAAATCAAATAAACATTAGCATTAACGCAACTATTGGGTGGAAATATACGGCTAAAATAGATTTTTTTAAAATGAGATATTAACCAATATGTTTTGAAACTAAAAATCATCCGTTCAGATATCACCAATTTGCTTTTGAAAAATTACTATGAATAAAATAACGGTATTTTTTTTAACATTATGTTCCAAACAAATATGACAAGAAATATTAATTATTCAATTTTATATTAACTAAAAAGACTATGTTAAATAAACTTGCACTAACTTAGTCGTAAGCATTTTACGCCCATCGAACTAAATGTGGATGTGAAAGTCATTAAACTTAATTATGACAAATGATTATTTCTAAAAGTAAAAAAAAAATAATCGGTAAGAAGCGTCTTTACAAAAGCCCATTTTCATATTTCTATTTCGCCCGTTTCTGCAGATCTATTAACCGTGTTAACGTTATAATCTTATTTACTATATTTCAAAATTGTATAATAACTTAATGGTTTAAGAAATCATATAATTATTTAAGTTTATACATTTTGTATTTTTTAAACAGCATGACGTATGATAAAAACTATTAAGTTGTATTATGATCAAATCATAACAATGAATGTCAATGCCATGAATACACTGTTAGAGTATTTTGAATAATTTCAATAGGAATTACAAATTTTTTTAATTTACTTGCGACTAAATGGAAAATTTTATATCTTATAAAGACAATATTTTTTTGCAATAACTTCAAAAGATACATATCCAATCTGGAGAATTTCATGCATAAGATATAGTGGGGCTAATAATGCGATTGAGTGACGTGAAGGAACCATCGTCATGGTCGGTCGAATGATATCATAGTCCAAAAAATCAGTTTTCATATTATATTTATTCAAATTATATATATGCATATATACATAAATATATCGAAAGTAAATGAAATGATGAGCACGGATAGTACATCAAAGACTTTCCTAATTGAACAAAATAATGAAAACATTAGAACTGCGTAAAATTAAACGTTATTGTTTTCTTAAAATTGCTCGAATCTTATAAATTGAAATATTCGATAGACATCATCAATAATTAAACCTTATATTAATAAATTCCATTATTTTAAAATTTTGGATTGAACATTGATGTTAGTTGCTTAATTTACTAATAAATATACCATTTTAAATCCCAATGCGACAATAATATTTTAGATTAAATTCCCGATTAGACTTCCAAAACAAACTAGCGATTGAAACCATATTCCATGAGCAATAAATGGATTGGTTGCCAAAACACATGATGAATTGAAAATAAGATTCATATTTATTTTATTTTTGCTATGTATTAATTCTAATCAGAGAAGAAATTGTTCATTTCATTTATTCAAAATAAAAATAACTAAATCCGTTACCGGTTCTTTTATTTATTTGCAAAAATTGTTCATTTCAAAATTCGAATTAGATTTTAAAAAACATGATAAAATTATTTTTTTTAAATATTAATGAGATTGGAATAAAATTAGAAACATTCTCATAATAATATTTTAAAATAATAAAAAAAGGAAATAAAGGGAGGGGCTCGAGAGAAGCAAAAAGAGAAAACAATAATGGAGTTTTGGGGGAGGAGGAGACAAATGCTTTACGCTTAATTTACGGAGTGTACCGACCGACATGTCTCACACGCGTTGTCCCCACGCGCCGCTTTCGTCTTCTTCCTCTTGTTAATTATTATTAATTAATTACTATAAAATCCAACATGGCAGTACGTGGCTCGACATGTACATGTAATTGACTGACCATATTCCATATTCAACATTAATATTTTGTAATCGCATTAATAGTGTTTTCTGTTCAATTACACCATTGTGCAGAGGGTTGGACATTTTGAAACAGTCGTTGGATGATAATGATGATGATGATGATGATGATGATGATGATGATGATGATGATGATGATGATGATGATGATGATGACATGTGTTAGAGTCATCTGTATATCTTCCGTGCCATGCATTTTCTTAAAATGTGAAACTGTCGTTGTGGTTACATGTAATTGTAAATACGTGATAAGGTTTTTGTAATTTAATTTCTCTAGGATTTCTGACGTATGGCGTTGGTTTTCAAAATGAATATTTCATTTATTTACGATTTCAACTGTTTGGAGTGTAATTTCAGAATATTTTCATGCTTCGGTAACCAATAAGCCCAAGTCCTACAATGTTCTCCATCGATCGTACCAGAGCTATACTGATGGTGAAATTATGAATCCAATCGAATATTAAAAAAATTAACCAAACAATATATATATATATATATTCTATTATTATTTAATTCCCTCTATATTTTTTAAAATTCCAAATTCAAAACTAAGTTAAAGTAGTACATAATCACTTCAAAGTAGCAACTGGTACAAATTATACGATCAAAGACCAATTTCTATTTGGACCTCAATTATGTTAAAAGAAAAAAGACCCAGTTGACCCAATATAAATATTATATGTTTGTTTTAGCTGTGATTGATCTCATTTGAATTGTAAAACAGCAGTTATTTAGGTTAATATTACATATATATATATATATATATATATATATATATATCTGATTTTGTATCATGTTATTGGATATTATAGATAAATATAGATTGAATATCCAAATTCGTAAACAGGCTTTAGGGTTTTAATATATAAAATACAAATATGTTTTTATAACCCAAAATTATTTGAAAACTTCGATGATTAAAAAAAACATAACAAAATTATTTGAAAACCTAAACCCTAAATTACAAACCAATTACCAAAAAATGACGACAAATAAAAAATAAATGAGCTTTGAGCAAACAATAAATGAGTCGCATCAAAAACCCTAAAGATTATTAAAAGGTTAGGGTGTGTACGGACGGAATATTGAAACAAAAAGATGGAGATTGAGGTGCACGCGCCGAAAGAGAGTGGGGGAAAAAGGGAAGAAGAAAGAGTAAGGGAGTCATAAGATTGTGTGATACAGCAAAGATCTATGGAACCGAAGATTCAGACTACAAGTAGATTAGGGTCTTATGGCACATGTTCCGCCACCTTCTGTCCCCCTTCATTTTTATTTATTTATTTCTAAATTTATTTAATTTTAATTTTCTCTTCTGATTTCTCTTTTACTAAAAGAGGAAATTTCATACAATTATCTGATTGTAATTTATCCGTCCATTTTGTGCGTGTTTTCTTTTTTTTTAAAAAAAAAAAATTTCTGCAATTTTTTTAGATTATTTTAAGAAGATTGGAGTTGCGTATTATTATATCATTTTATATCAGATGTAGTAATGTGTATTAGAAATAGATATACAAGATCATATTATATCTATTCTCATAAATACTTTCATGAGATATAACTCAAATACATTCGATTTAAAACGTGAACAAATTATGGACTATTATATCAGAAACCACTTATAAATCGTATTTAAAATTTAACTTCAAATAGAAAAATAATAAATAATAAATATAAAATTTTAATTTTGTAATCGTAAGGTATCAATCTATATACTCAGCTGTACTCATTCATTATTCACTATTAGACCGCCAAAATCATACGAATTAAATTTATCAAAATAAAAACTAAAAAAATTGTACTATAATGTACATTTCATTTTTATTTTAAATTCATATTATATTGCAAATTATTACATTTAAAAATTTAAGATTATTATATTTACAGAAGAAAATTTTCAATATAAATTAACCATAAAATACTATTTTACTTATATAAAAATGTATATATGGAATAATTTTATAAAATAATGATTATATTAAAATCAATAAAAAGTATGTTTAATTAAATATAAGAATGATAAAAAAAATATATTCTAAAATTTATTTCATAAAAAGTATTATTATATTTTTAAATTATATACAATTTATTATACTGTATTTTATTTTCAATTTATAATCTAATACATTAACAAAATATAAATTTTATATCAAATTTTATATTTGTAGATGAAAAAGGAATAAAATAGTAGCATAGTTTTATTTATTTTTGTTTAATTCAACAAAATTAAAATGTATAATAAGTCATTTTCTACTTTTTATAAATGGACATATAAGTATATTAAATTTAACATTTCATTCATTTTATATTTATTATTATTATTATTATTATTATTATTTTATTTAAAAATAAAAATACAATTAGTTTTTGTAATTATTTTTATGACAATTTTATTGTATATTAATTTTATAAATGCAATGATATATGATTTTCTGTTTGAATGTAATAATTTAAAATTTTATAATAAATTTATTTTTATAAATATAGTAATTTAGAATTTTTAACAAAATAATATTAAATTAAATAAAAACAAATATTCAATCTTTTTTCAAAAGCCAAATCTTTTCTCAAATCTCATACATCGGAGTAGAGTTTTTTTTTATTAATTTTTATTATTATCTTTTGTAGTATAGACAAAAAATTTGTAATACGTGTTTTTTTGTTTGTAGCCTATATTTTTATGAGATGGATTTTCTAATACAGTGTTAATTTTAGATATGTATTCCAACATAATTATATTTATTTGTCATTTTGTTATTCCAAAATATTAATATATAACTATCGAATTATAGTATAATCTTAAAATATTTATAAAATTTATCTCCCACTTTTATCTTAATATTAAAATAATTTCAATAAATAATTGTGCTGCATTTTAACCTCGAGCCCTGTGTCGTACAGACTATTATCTTGCCTAAGCCCCGTTCTTTTTTATTTTCACTTGTCTCTTGTTGCTTTACCCACGCGCTCTCTTTTCGCGTGGGCCTCACGTTCCCTGTTTTTCTTGTTTATATATATTTTTTAATCAAAGCCTCGTATTTTTCTTATTTAATTTGATGGAACTAATATTTTATAAGGGGAACTTATCTTATAGTTCCCAGGTTAGATCGATTCGTAAATGTAGAAATATTTCTTTTATCGATTTGTCTAAATAAATATATCATGAAAATACACAATTTAATTAGTTCTTAAAAAAATAACAACCAATGAAGCATCGATCTTTATGGTAAAATTTTGTCTAATCATACAAAAAAACTATATAGACATGCAAATAATAATTTGTTAGAAGATTCTTTTATAGAAATAGATTTGTTGCTGCTTTCAAAACGTTAGAACATAAGATATTTTAGATACTGATATATGTGTATTAATTATTTAATACAAATTTTATATATATATATGAGTGAAGTTTTAATCAGTAATTTTCCATATAATTTAACTTCATAAATAATCAAAACTCAAAAAATTAAATAATATTGACACAATAGTGGTAATGTGTGCTAATTTAACACCATTTGTAACTGTATAAGTAATTATATATGTATAGCAAATCATATTCCAGTTACATTCATTAACCATTAAATATTTTATACACACGTGCATACTTTAAGTTTTTATATATACATATATAAATTTTATATATTTTTCTCATTTTATTTTAGCATTTTCTTTTATTGTAACTTTTTATACATTTTATTTGTGTTTCATTTTATTTATATCATGATATTTATTTATTTTTCTAAATATGTTTCTTATTGTATATTACTCTTACACAGTATATATATATATATTGCGTGTACATATATATATATATATATATATATATATATATTACTCTTAAACAGTATGTGTGTATATATATATATAGAATGTAATTTTGGGCGAGGATAATGCGTGTACATGGAAATAGTACATTTTTTGTTCCGATAAGGGCGCGTGTATCTACGCGAGAAAAGCTCGCGCGTTGAGGTAAGACTGGCATATGTATAGCTTTGGGGAACAAAACAACAACAGGATGGGATGTTGCCACGTGTCATCATCCAAACGGCTCCCATATGTTGATCACGGACCTCCCGTTGAGCATCTGGGAAGAATTCAATGCGCTTCGCCTCGTTTGACAAACGTCTCTGTTTGATTTATTTATTTTTCTCAAAGACAACCTTTATTGTTTTATTTTTTGGGTATACCAATTATTTTATATAATTAAACCAAACGGAATAAATTTCCGATCGGATACAATTTTTTAAAATAAATTAATAAACCACATACTATAAAATCAGAACAAAATTTTTGTAGAAACTAACACTTTAATTTTAAAAACCAAATCAAGAAATAAATTAGGTTTAAACTTTAAAGGTATTTTAATGTGGATCCTACTTTTATTTTGTTCTTTGATTGAACGAATCTTTGTCATTTTGTGTGTATGTATGTAGAGGTACGTACACACACACATATATATATAAATCCTATATAAAATACTCAATTTCTTAAAAAAATAGAAAAAATATTAAAATTCAGAAATTTCAAAAATAAATATAAAATGATTTTGGGTTTTCATATCTAATCTGAATTTCTATTTTTTTTATCACGCTTCAACGAAATCGTTATATATATGTATGTACTTGTGTATATGTATAGATATATGCATTTTTGTATTTCTCTATATTTCAATGTTTACCAACGTGATAATGTGGAATATATATAGGTTAGTCAAAATTCCATTTGTCATTTCAATCACGGTTTTGTATTTTATTTATTTCGTTGCTAAAAAATCTAAATTTCATATTTAATGTGGAAGATGAAAAAAATTCTTTATTAATTTTTTTAACTTTCAAATTCATTATTCAATATTTTTCTTGATATTTGTTTTACAAAATTGAAATTTTTTTTGGAGATTTTTTAAATATTATTTTATTTATGAAAACTCTTGTGAGGGAAGTTAATGTTGGGCTGTAAACAGTAACAATGGGCCCAAAATAGGCCCACTGAGTATCCCACGGGATTCATTACTGATCAATGGTCCCCTTCTAGTACTAATGGCCCATTTTACAGAACGGCCTGTTGACAGGATCAGTTTTATATATTATCAAACTATTTAATTTTAAAATTAATAAGATTGTACGGATATAAAATATTCTGAATTTTAAATATTTTAATTTTTATTAGTTTTCTAATTTTTATTTGAGATTTAAAAATTAATAAGTTTATACATATATTTTGTATATAATATATGAGAAGGTAATGACGTAAAGAAAGAATATATCTAGATTCTCTTAATTCGGTAATGACGTAAAAGCCTATGAGAAATATGTCAATATTTATAAAATTCCTGTATTTTGGTAAAAATTACAAAATGTATATATTTATATATAAATTTTTAGAAGGTTTATGAATTTTTTTCCCGGATATTCTCACATAAAATATTCTGAAACTTTATGATAGTTTATATTTCATTTTTTTTTATGAATTTGTATTTTATATAAAAATAGATATTTGTCTATTAATTTTTTATATCTACGGATACATATAGCCATTGGCACAAATCCACCTTTTGGTCTTTGTGGGTTCATGAAGGGCCAAGTTGATTACTTGAAGATGATGGTTATTAGCTATACAAATATTGGAAAAAAAAATCAATACACATACATATATATATATATATAGCATGTAAATTTATATTCTTTTTTTTGTCAAAGATGTAAATTTAAATTCTTTACATATATACAATTATATATGATACATAAGAAGATTTTTTTTTTCTTTTTGGGGTAAAGTATAAGATAAGATAATTGTTGGACTGCGGTCCAAAATAGCATTTGATGCTACGTGTGTATATATATATGCACACTTACGGGCATCGAATGCTATTTTGGACCGTAGCCCAACAATACGAATCTTGGGCCCAAAGCTTTTTTAACTCCTCAAATAGGCCAGAAATAGTGTATAAGGAAAATATTAAAGAGATAAATACATGATGATGATGATGATAACAGAGTTTTTTTTTCTCCAAAGGGTGTATCCATTATTTTCGAAACTGTACAAAATTATTAAAGGGTGATGATAACAGAGTTGCCACTGCACAACATTTGAACTCATCCTATCAAATTCCTATAATAATTTGATCTAATTAATATTATTGATCCGAATATCCAAATTTGGGTAGTTAAACCGGTGAAACGAATGTTTAAAACGTCTGTCATGTCTCCGAAGTTGAACTTTAAGTTTGGAGATAAAACATATATTCCAAATTATATGTTTGACTCTCGACTTTGAAATTAGTCTGTAACTTGATTCAGAATAACCGGTTATAAAAAAAAATATTAATCCAAATATATGGAAATGTTAATTATTAGATGTTTAATTTGGTTTGTGCTATTTACATAGATTAACTGACGAATTGTTATTTTATTCTGCACATTACTAGGATTTAAAAGATATTATACGAGTTTTGGCGCGCGCTTCTTGAAAAGATATAATGTTTCTTGTTTTATTTAGACATATAATTTAACTTCGTGGACGGATTTAAGCTTGTTTTTTAATTTTATATATAGTTTCTATTAGTTTTTAGTTTTATTATGATCATATCTTTATTAAAAAAATATTAAATTCTCAAACTACTTTTCTCAAACGTTTTATAGTTCTATATTCATTTAGTTTTATAATCATGTTCAAAATATATTAATCATATTAATTCTATTCAAATGATTTAATTTAGTATATAATTATGTTTAATTATTTTTAGATTAGATTTATTTCCAATACAATTACATATTATTCTATTTAATTTTATATATCCGAACTAAGACAATTATCTAATACTCATTTATACAAGACATGACGTAGTTGATTGAGATCTAATAATCAATCCACGGGCGAGAAGGAATTCTTTTCGAATATTTTCATTGACCACCTCATTACTTTCAATACATAATATAAAAAATAAATTAAAGGGGAAGATGTGGGCCGTCGTGTTATACCAAATTAATAACTCAATAAATGAATGTACGATAGAACTTCTATTCTTCATTGAGAAATCACATCTGTCCTCGCTTTTGCTTTTTATGTGTGCCGAACCAAAAAAATTATTTTTCCTTAATTTAAATAATATACAAGAAAAAGAATGGAATTCGGTCCAATTCTTCATTTGATGTAAATTAAAGGCCCACAAAGAAAAAAAAATAAGATCATAAGTGAAGTGTAGGGGACATAATAGCTTTTGGGTGAACAAAAGTTTGCTTTTTGAAACCCTAACTTGGCCAACTTTGGGGGCATGGGATGGGAGAATTCATTTCATGATGGTCATGTGCATGCATGCATGCATGCATGTATGTATGTATGTATGCTATTCTTCTTTATCTTGTTCATGCACCCATCTTCTCTTATGTTTTCTCACCTTTTTCTTAGAGCTTTTTTATTTTGGTCAAAAGCAAACCTTTAATTGTGGGGATCTAGACGGGTGTATGTGTGAATTATAGACGAAATATTGCTCGTTGATGTTGTGTAGTGAATAAATTTTGGATATTTATCAAATTAAACACAAAAATATATTTTTCTTATTTGTACGGTTTTCACAAGATTATATTTTAGAATAATATTGCATAATACGGTGTTGAAAGAAAGAGTATCTTCATTTGTAAAGGATATAGGTTTGTTTTATGATTTCTGAAAATATGTGTATCTAAAAATACTTTCAACAAGAAAAAAAGATATAATTCTTAGATTTTGAAATTGCTTCAAAAATTAAAAATAAAGACGTGATCAGTTTATTGATTTTTTTAATCAAGAACAAACATAAATATGTCACCATATATATATATATTTATATTAAGGGACTTAGGGACTTATTTAATTTTAATTTTAATTAAACTATCAACTTATAGATTCGATGGATCCCCTTACGTTTACCGACAACAAAAGAAATCAGGTCCAAAGTTCATAATTTTCATATATAAAATACAGTATAAAATTGGAAAATCATTAGGTGATCAAATACCACATAAATAACGAAGATTAGGTAAATGGCGTCTGCACATTGGTATTAAATAATTGATTCGAATTGTTAATTTTATTAAATTCAGTATAATATCTACCTGCAGGTGAATAGGTTTGCTTGCAATTAATTAATTTTTTGGAACTGCTGGCTTTTTATCACGTAATTTAAAATAGATTTGCTTAATATCCACATAACATAAATATTCAGATTTAATGCATGGACAAGTTTAGCACACATTCACGGATATTGGAGGAGAGAATAGCCGGCAAGTATTAAGAATGCCCATTTAACTTCTATATATAAAAATGAATCGAATTAATTTGAACCCAATAAAATACATACATATTTTAAAAAACGTAATCTAAAAATTAGTTAAATACATATTTTTAAACTAATTTAATCAAATATTATTTGAAACCGAATTGATTTTAAAAATAATAGAAAAATTGATTTTTTTTTAGAAAAATTGATTTTTTTTTTAAAAATCTGTATTTAATCTAATTAAAATAAATCTGAATAAAAACTAAAATTTAGAAATGCAACATCTTACATTGAAAAACTTAAAGAATTAAATTCAAATAAATATGATTTTTTAAAATATAAAAGTTAAACCCAAAAAACGTGGAAGTGCAGCTAAACGAAAATATAAGGTGTAAATCTCCTGTATAAGTTGCGAACAAATATATATAAAATGTTTAAAAGGAGCCATTCTTTTTTCTTATACAAAATAAATAAATAAATATTTATATAGTTTTAAAAAGAAAGTATATTGGTCTCGTGTACTACTAACACGTGGCATCGCTATGATTCCTGTTGCTATAATATGTAAAGAAACAGATATTTTGGAAATTTGTCTCCTCCGTTCGTGCGTGTGACATAAATCATATCCATAGTGCTTGCGTTGTGAATCGTAGCATCGATATTTCTTTTATTTTTATTTTTTTTATGAAACATCGATGTTTCTTTTTAGCTTCTGATTTACTTTTCTAAATTGTGAAAAGAGAATTTGAGGTTAAAATATTTGAAGAATGAACACTATATATCCAAAACAAATATACGAGGGTTATATTCCGTAATTTAATTTATTAAAAAGACAAAAGAATGATTTAATCCTTTTAATAACAGAAAACAACCTTGACATGAGAAAACATATTTTATAATTTTTACTATGCTTTAGTTTATTTCTATCTATGAAATAAACTTTTATTATATTAACATTTACCATTTAAAAATGTAGCATCTAACGGTCATTACATTTAAAAAAGATATAAAAAATTCAGATATATTTTCAATATAAACAAAATAAATACTGTAAATGATTTTGTCCAAATTATATCCTACTGAAAGAATTTTTCATCATCTAATTAAATCAATGAAAATCAGAATATAAAAGCTTAGTAAATATTTCAGTTTTAGTAATCAGCCGACTCATCAAAATCAGATTTGAATTTTTTATGAGGGAAATTTTTTCAAAATCAACACTAATAATGACCAATCATCATTATTATAATGATCCATAAAAAAAAAAACAATAGCAATAGTAAGTTGACTTAGTAATCATTCATAGATAGAGTTTATTAGTTTCGCAATATATTCAAATTTGTCGCACTTGTATTTTGCATGCATGCGTGCGTTTGAACGTTCGTCCACATGTTGTAGTGCAATTTTGTGGTACTTCTTTTGATACGTACTAGAATACGAAGATTTACATTATAATAAAGTAAAATTCTATATATTATGATATTTTATAATTGATTTAGCTTTTCTATTTATATATTAAACACTTAACTATTTTTTTACGATTATTCCCGTCAATTTTACTCGCATCCTATCGAGTTTCGAATATAATAGTTTTTCAGAAGGTAATTTTTTTTTAAAATTATATGGTATGGGAGAATTTTGATGACCTTATTCTTTACATGTAATGCAGTTAACACTTATTATTAGAGTAATCGTATTTTTTAATTAATTATTGAATTATTATGTGTTCATAAGCTACTCAAAATACATTACTTGACTATTGAAATTAAAAAATACCTAGATTTCACTAATTTTTAATTTTAGTTTCTTTAATAAAATAATAGAAATTATAAGTATTTTTTTTATAAACTCAACAATAAAATAAATATTCGAATAAATATTTTATAAAATAATATTTTTTTCTTAAATATTTTGAAATTATTTATCAATAGAATGAAAGAGAAATCTGATTGTTCTTGTTGCCAATCCATGTAACAATCATGTGCAATCCTTTACCAGAATCAAAGATAATTTCGTTAGAAAACCTCCATTTACCTAATTTGTTTGATACATCTTTGCATGTAGGCTCCAATAATTTCACGTCACTTGCATCATATGCCATATGATTTCTTCATTTACCACTACATATATCGTGTGCTTTAGTAAAACTACCTAGTTTCTATGTACCTCACGTGGTTTGTGTATATGAAAATTATTTTCAAGCCTTCACTTTTAAACTGTTTTTTAATTAGTTTTTGGAGTGCAAAAAAAAATAAAATAAAAGAATTGATTCATATACTCATACCAACAAGATGCACCTATTTTTTCGGTTATCTATCATGAGAGAACTCTAAAGTTAAACATTTTTGAAGCAATTTAAGGATGGGTAATTTATTGATAAGTATTTTTCGTTATTTGTGCGAATGAGGATAAAACACGGTGAAAGATTTTGTGTTGGTGTGTAAAAACAATCCAAACGTTTGGTAACGATTTCGGAGCGTTTCACATTCTCTATCGATACAGATTAAATAATTTATAACAAAAGTTTTACCAAAATTTACGGTTCATTTCTAGTAGATTCTTATAACTTCACATGATAGACGTTGAAAAAACTTCATTTTTTAAAAAGTCTCATAGGAATATATAAATTTCACTAAAAACATACACAAAATACAATAATTTCTACAATTCTAAATTACTACACGAAATATCTTCTAAATATCAACTTTTTATTAAAAAAACCCGTTATAATTGTTAATCCCGTCCACGGTATGACGGGTCCAGGCTCCGGTACTGGACTCTGACTTGCACTTGGAAAATCCAAGCACCACCATGTCATTTGCAACTGATTAAAATTTTGACACAAAAAATTTAAATTTCTATATATTAGAAAATATTGCTACTGTTTGAGTTATTGATATATTATTCGAAAAAATGTGTACCAATAATATATTATATTATGTTCGGTGCGTTCAATTTCGATTTTTTATTTAAAAAATTATATTTTCTTAATATTTTTTTCCAGGTTTTTTAATAGTGAATTCACTTCGATTTTAAGATATTCGGTATTTTATAAATATTAACGTTTGAAATCTTTAAAAGATTCGATTTAAAAACGGTATCAAATTTTTTTGGTTCGGTCCATGATATATCCCGATAGTATAATATCTGATACGAAGTCAGCCCTAGTTTTAACTATTCCTGTAATTTTATATCATAGCGATGAAGGAATACATTTTTTATCTCTTAATTTGATTTGATTGGATCAGTGAAATTTAAATTGACCGTTAGAAACCTTAAACCAAGAGTCAAATTGGAGGTGAAATATTTATACCGTCAAGTGGTAATTCTGTAATTAAGATAACATTTAAGGGCTTTCTTCTGATAACAATTTATAGAAATACATGGAAATTTTATGATTTTCGTCTCCCTTCTATTGATAATCCTCCTTTCCGTCTCTCTCTCTCTACCCTTTCTCTGAAGCCAGAAAACTGCGTAGTAGATCATGCCATGTCGCTAGATTCTCTTCCTCCCCATTTTCCCTAACTTTCTCTCGCGTTTGCTTAACGTTTTCTTGGCATCCAAACAACGCTTTCTCGAATTTATCTGCCTAACGACGGCTCGTTTCTGCTTTCCGATCGGTTTGATTCTACTCGAGCTGGAGAAGTTGCTTCGCTTGGTTTCTCGATTCTCAGATTGAAGTGGAATTTTCTTGAATTTCTTCGAGATCGAAGATCATATTGATGAGGACTGCATTCCGTGAATGTAGGATGTCTTTCGATTTCTCAGATTTTAGGTTGAGTTGCGTGGATTTCGTTGGGTTTTCGGTGGATGAAGTGGTTTCGTTCTGAGGAGCTTAGCTTGGAATTTTGTTTATATAGAGTAACGGAAGTATGGCGTCGGATCTTAACCGAACTGGTCCAGTGGAGCGAGACATCGAGCAGGTTGTTCTTGTTCTTCGTTCATGGCGATTTTGTTTTAGTTAATCTAAGTCTTTTGATTATTGGCGTGTTGAGAATGTGTCACTACTTCTATTGAGTTGTTAATAGAAAGACCGTTATGGAATTAGATTGTTTTCTTTTGATATTTTTGGTAAGATATGATCGTTTTCATTGTCGAATCCTAAGAACTAAAATTAGATTTCAAATTCTAGATTCCAAATTGTGATTTTGGTTAATACCCGAGTCCTGATTCTAATTTCAGCTATTATGATCAGAAATTGAGTCTGATTCCCTAAAAGCTTTTCCTATTGAGGAAATAATCGAGATCCTTATCAGATTATGATCATTTGATGGTTAACCGAGGTTTCACTCTGCGGACTGGTGACTTCCCTAATAACAAAGTTTATTTCTGCCGTCTAATTTGTAGTTTCGAGCATATAGCTGGGCATTTTATTAGATGTAATTGTTCTGATGTTTAATTTATTCAGTTTATGTTTGCGATTATCAGTTCATCCCTGTTTTGTAGCCAGGATAGACCCTTGCTTACGCTCTCTGCTTCCTATATTTGTTTCTTCACTATTTTATCTTATATTCTTCTTCTGAGCGAAAAATTAGCCGTTGGCACAGATTCATACTTTACTTAACGTTTTGGATTAATTTTGATTTGACGCAGGCCATCACTGCCTTAAAAAAGGGAGCTTACTTGTTGAAGTATGGAAGACGGGGAAAGCCTAAGTTCTGTCCATTTCGCCTTTCTAATGTAAGTAGGTTGGAAGAGATGTCCGTTGATTTTCTTGTTTGCCTAGCCTTAGGTACGAGTTTTCGGCTCTACCATACTTAAATGTGACTTATTCTGATGTTTATTTGTGATACTGTACTGCACTTTATTTGCATCTGTTTTGTTTCCACTACTTAAATGGGCCTGATAGATTAGTTGCCATGTTACTCTCAGGATGAAACTGTATTGATATGGTTCTCGGGGAAGGAGGAGAAACATCTAAAGCTGAGCCATGTTTCTAGAATCATATCTGGCCAACGCACTGTAAGTTTCTATGTTTGTGGATAATATGATCTGTAACCTTGCTTAACCTAGTTTGACATGGTCTGCCTTTGGTGGATTGGATCTCTATTCTTCCGTGCAAGAAGTGTCTTCTCCTGGTTTCTTGTTCCTGTGCGCAGGATTTTGGCTGATTATCCTTGTAACAAGATGTGAAATGTTGTTTCTGGTTGTCCATATTTCTGCGTGTTTTGCACCAAATTCATTTATCTGGCTATGTTCTTTTCTTTGAAGTTGTTTCTTCCACAGATGGATCCAAATCCTTAAGTGTCTGTTCTCATTCTGTATCTGATTACTTATCACCTTCGTACTTCAGTTAGGCGGATCACTCCTCATGTGCACTTGCATCTCTCATATGACATTTCCATGTGTGGTTTCATTTATTGTCAGAGTTGTAGCCTGGTTCTTACATTTGCAGTGCGATGTACTGATAATTCTTGCTATGCTGCTTTTCGTGCAGCCAATTTTTCAAAGGTATCCGCGCCCCGAGAAGGAATATCAGTCATTTTCACTAATATATAATGAGAGGTCTTTGGATTTGGTGAGATTTATAGTGCTTCTTTTACTCTATTTTCTTTGTTCTGGTTCTGCTTTGACACGATCATCCTATTATCTAAAATTTCTGTGTCATTATAGGAAGTTCTTTAATCTGGTGTTAGGATTTTATTTGGTAGATCTGCAAGGATAAAGATGAGGCTGAGGTGTGGTTTAGTGGGCTGAAAGCCTTGATTTCGCGTTGCCATCAACGAAGATGGAGAACAGAATCAAGAAGTGATGGGACACCATCTGAAGCTAATAGCCCGAGAACCTACACGCGACGTAGCTCTCCTTTGCATTCCCCATTTAGTAGCAATGATGGTTTTCAGAAGGTGACAAAATCGAAATTTCCGCCTAGCTTATTGATAATGATTTACAGCCTAATTGTGGTGCATGTTCTAACTAAGTATTTAACTTTTACTTTTAGGATGGTTCTAACCACCGTCTTCATAGTCCATATGAGAGCCCGCCTAAGAATGGCCTTGACAAAGCATTTTCAGATATGGCATTATATGCTCTTCCTCCAAAAGGATTTTTTCCCTCGGACCCTGCGACTGTTTCAGTTCACTCGTTGTCATCTGGAGGCTCGGATAGCATGCATGGCCACATGAAGGGCATGGGTATGGATGCTTTTAGAGTTAGTCTGTCAAGTGCAGTTAGTTCCTCGAGCCATGGTTCTGGTCATGATGATGGGGATGCATTGGGAGATGTTTTCATCTGGGGAGAAGGCATAGGGGAAGGTGTATTGGGTGGTGGAAACCGTAGAGTTGGCAGTTCCTCTGATGTCAAAATGGATTCCTTATTACCAAGATCTTTAGAATCTACAATAGTACTTGACGTTCAGAACATTGCTTGTGGTGGACAGCATGCCGTCCTTGTGGCAAAGCAAGGAGAAATTTTCTCTTGGGGAGAGGAATCTGGGGGCAGGCTTGGCCATGGCGTTGATTCTGATGTTCAACATCCAAAGCTCATTGACGCACTTGGTAACTCAAATATCGAACTCGTAGCATGTGGTGAATACCATAGTTGCGCAGTTACTCTATCAGGGGATTTGTATACCTGGGGTAAAGGGGATTTTGGTGTTCTTGGACATGGCAATGAAGTAAGTCACTGGGTCCCAAAAAGAGTAAATTTTCCGTTGGAGGGCATTCATGTGTCTTACATTGCTTGCGGACCTTACCACACTGCTATTGTCACCTCTGCTGGGCAGTTGTTTACCTTTGGTGATGGGACCTTTGGTGTCTTGGGCCATGGAGACAGGAAAAGTGCTTCCATACCAAGGGAAGTGGAATCTTTGAAAGGTCTTCGCACTGTCCGTGCAGCATGTGGTGTATGGCACACAGCGGCAGTTGTAGAAGTTATGGTCGGGAGCTCGAGCTCTAGTAACTGCTCTTCAGGGAAGCTTTTTACATGGGGCGATGGTGATAAGGGCCGTCTCGGTCATGGTGATAAGGAGCCAAGACTTGTACCTACCTGTGTTGCTGCCCTTGTAGAACCCAATTTTTGTCAAGTTGAATGTGGGCACAGCCTCACGGTAGCACTTACAACCTCGGGCCATGTATACGCTATGGGCAGTCCTGTTTACGGTCAGCTTGGAAACCCACATGCGGATGGAAAGGTTCCGACCCGTGTTGAAGGTAAACTTCACAAGAGTTTTGTGGAAGAGATTGCTTGTGGTGCTTATCATGTTGCAGTTTTAACTTCGAGAACAGAGGTTTACACTTGGGGAAAGGGATCAAACGGTAGATTAGGTCATGGGGATGTAGATGATAGAAATACCCCTACATTGGTGGAGGCGCTGAAAGATAAACAAGTGAAAAATATTGCCTGTGGTGCTAACTTCACAGCAGCTGTCTGTCTTCACAAGTGGGCATCGGGGATGGATCAGTCAATGTGTTCTGGTTGCCGCCAGCCTTTCAATTTTAAGAGAAAGCGGCACAATTGCTATAACTGTGGGCTAGTATTTTGCCATTCATGCAGCAATAAGAAGTCTCTGAAGGCATCTATGGCGCCGAATCCAAACAAACCATATCGAGTGTGTGACAAGTGTTTTAACAAATTAAAGAAGGCCATGGCAACTGATCCATCATCTCATTCTTCTCTGAGCAGAAGAGCTAGCATTAACCAAGGATCAGATTGCATCGACAAAGATGAGAATTTGGATTCTAGATCTGATGGGCAGTTGGCTAGAGTTTCGTTGCTGGACTCCATGAAACAAGCGGATAATCGGTCTAAGAAAAACAAAAAGTATGAATTCAATAGCAGCCGTGTCTCTCCTATACCAAGCGGAGGAGGCTCTCAACGGGGTACACTAAACATATCCAAGTCTTTCAATCCAGTATTTGGATCATCAAAGAAGTTCTTCTCGGCCTCTGTTCCTGGTTCCCGGATTGTGTCTCGGGCAACTTCGCCGATATCAAGACGTCCTAGCCCACCTCGCTCAACAACACCAACTCCAACTCTTGGTGGACTTGCCACTCCCAAAATTGTCGTGGATGATGTTAAGAGAACCAACGACAGCCTCAACCAAGAAGTCGTCAGGCTACGAGCGCAGGTAACTTGCTTCTCTTAATCTTATGTATATATATATTTTTTATGTGGTTTAATCGTAGCATCTTACTATTCGCACAATTTTCCCAAAATTGCAACAATTTGGATTAGCGTACTCACGATATTAAAGCCATTGTTGGAACACATACCTTTCAATGGATGAACATGGTCTAAATTATATCGTTGTCACGTTTACTCTTAAGATGTTGTCTTGCTAACTAGTAATCCATATCTCAGGTTGAAAGCCTAACTCGGAAGACACAGCTTCAAGAAGTCGAGCTTGAAAGAACGACAAAACAACTAAAAGAGGCATTAACGATCGCAAGCGACGAAACTGCAAGGTGCAAGGCGGCCAAAGAAGTCATCAAATCACTTACCGCTCAGGTAATTTCAAAGATTTCACCTTTGCTGTCCGATAAAAATTGCTGTATGCGTTTATCAATGATTTTCTCTTTGGATAGTTTTCCGTTTTTATTGATTTTAAACACCATTTGTTTCGACGTACCATGCAGTTGAAAGACCTGGCTGAAAGATTACCCGTTGGAACCACACGGACCGTCAAGTCGCCTTCTCTCACTTCATTTGACTCGAGCCCGAGTTACATCGACCCTTCTAACTCCTTATTTGGCCGACAAAGTAGCCAACCAACGTTACAAGAACCCGAGCCAAACGAGCTGAACACCCCGTTGTTCTCCAATGGAACCAGCACACCCGGGGCAAGTTGCAGACAGCAGCAAGGGAATTCCGAAACAACGAATAGATCAGGAAACCGAGCAAAAGAGAGCGAGAACGAATGGGTCGAACAAGATGATCCTGGCGTTTACATCACTCTCACCGCCTTACCCTGTGGAGCCAGAGACCTCAAGCGTGTTCGTTTCAGGTACATTTCCCCTCCCCCCCCC
>NW_010968505.1:2298382-2309445 GCF_000463585.1 Tarenaya hassleriana | reverse complement strand
CCCCCCCCCCCCCCCCCTGAAACACCTATTTGGTTCAGATATAATGAAAACTATAACGCCGCTTTTTTTTTTGTGTGTGTGTGGCTTCAGTCGGAAGCGGTTTAGCGAGAAACAGGCGGAACAGTGGTGGGCAGAGAACAGAGTTCGTGTCTACGAACAATACAACGTACGTATAGTTGATAAGTCCAGTGTGGGTTTAGGAAGTGAAGACATTCCTCATTGAATTCGTTTTTTTTTTACCCCAAAATAACACGGAATCGGATTTCTCACCAGTCGTAAATTTTTTTCGATGAAAATGGCCCCTCTTAAATCTGGTTTCCATAAGTTTGTGGGGAAATCGGGTATAGAGATTAGAAGTTTTCTTTTCTTCTTTTGGGCCCTTGCGTATGATTAGTTAGTTTAGTTTGACTTGTGTATCGTGGGTTACAGGGTGTGTACGTGTCTTCCTGGGTTGGGATTTGATATCGTATGGTGTATTGGTATTTGTATTTGGGGTGAAATTTAGGAAATTGTAAATTCCTTGTGGGGTAATACTGTAAATTCTGCAAGCATATTATACTCGTGTGTTTTCTTCGCTTCTAAGTGAACACAAGCCAACCGGAAATCTTCTTCTGTAAATCTGAACAATGTTAATGGCTCTTTTGCTTTTTTATTCGAAGGAGAATCACACTCTGAATCTAATAAACAATCTAGTAATCTTTTGTATTTTCATAGATACAACTAGGGATGGAAATTTCGAATTTTGATTTGGATTTTTTTGATAAAGACATCGACGAGCTGTGTACATCAAGAGGAACAATGTGACTTTTGATCAAGCTATAGCAGAAAGTATGAATTATCAAAAGCAACGGCAGCAGCGTGTAATTTAATTTCTTTTATAAATCTAGAGCCTAATCTCCGACCTCGTTAAATTGGAAGCAGCAAAACTTTCAAAGCAGAAGTCATAATAAAACTCCCATTTTTATGTTTTTTCCCCACTTGCTTCAGTTGGAACCTAAAATTATAAACTAAACTTGGATGTTCTAGTGATAAGAAAACATTCAAAACATGTTTTATCTCGGATTCAAATCTAAACGAGAAACGATATATTCACTCGAACTTCTTTGGTTCTCTAGGAGATATAATTGGAAAGAACTGATAAACTTTCGGATTATTAAAAAAAATTATAAACTACAAAAGTCAGTGTGCTGTTTTTGATAGATGCATCCCTGAAAACCACAAAGGGAGAAACTGAACAGACACGTAAATTTCAGAGGAAACATGTGCTTTGTAATCAATTTCTCCGTGCTAGTGCTGCAGCAACACCGCCAGCAACAAGTCCAACAGCAGTAACGGCGATACCAATGCCGATAACGCCATCTACATAAGAAGAAGAAAAAAACATGGAGTGGTTATCTTTAAAGTTTTTGGTGGAAGAAGAAGAGGAGGAATATTACCAGTCACAATTCGGTCCTCGATGGACTTTTTAAGTGCCTGAGCCTGTCTCCACTCTGGTTCGAGCTAAACCAAGAAAGCATAAGGGCCTTAAAGAGGCAAATGCCGTTATTCAAGAGTTTTGAACCATCTGGGTTCAGAAGATCGAACCTCTAAACATTTCTCCACGAGTTCCCTGCTCCTTGGAAAGTCACCGCTTCGATAATACCCCACAGCAAGGAGATAGAGCTTCTCCCTCGATTTCAATGGACTTGTTTCGTTAGCCAACGAAGCTGTGAACAACCCGCATTGGATGCAAAAATACATAACACAAACTCCCACAAGAGATTGAGGAAGAATGTAATTATATTGCATGTCAATTAGAATGTTTAGACCGTCTTCATCGAATTACCTTCAAGCATAGCTATCCCGCGCTGGACATCCGCGGGTTTCTTTGAATGAACGAGAGCCCAGGATAGACGCATGATGCATTCATTCTTAAGCCCTTCGTCGGAACCTTTCTCGGCCTCTGCAACTTCTTTCTCACAGCCCTGAGGATGTGCTAATTTGTCAAAAGGAAAGCATACATCCAGACACCTAATCAGTCATGCAAGGGTTTCGAAATTTCCAAATCAATGGAAAAAAATCTTTCCTCCGAGAAAACACACAAATACAACCATAAATATAAGCTATTGAATTATCTTAGTAGATGACATTTTCCGTTTCACATTCATCAAGTTTGCTTTTGTGATTGAACATCTATCTACACAAAAGCAATGTCGAAACAGAATTAATGAACGCATATACACTTCTATTCACAAACATATACGTAATCACATCCGTTCACAAGCAGAGCGAAAGAGTTCCGAATCAGAAGACTAGATTCAAGGCAACGGACGAATTCGGAAAAATCCTAATTTGAGGAATCCAAGGCCAATCACAGGCTTACCGATATGATATCGGAATCGCACAAAGGAAACTGATCGCCGGAGCCTGATCCAGCGCCGGAGAAGAAACCGGAGACCGAATCGAAGAATTTTCCGATCGTCGCATCCATTTCTCGCCGCAGCTTGTTTTTTTTTTCTTTTGTTTTATGTTCACTGGTTTTTATCGGACGTTGTATCTTGGACGAGAAATCTATGCCGGCAAACCGGTTAAGAGAAACCAACCGGTGATTTAACCAAATAAACGGACCAAACTTACCACGAATTAACCAACTAAATTTTACCTTTTTTAAAAAAATTTCCATCCGTTTATTTAAAAGTTCAAACTTAATTTTGATAGAAAAATCCGTAGAAACATCAAACTAATTAAATTTAATCAAATTAATACATAAATTTGAATTTTATCATAACAATACATCAAAACTTCCAAAATATCATTTAATTATTCTGTATCTAATTAATATATAAATTTCAATTTTTAACATAATAATATATTGAATCGTGTCAAATAACACCTAAACAAACATTTTTATTGGTTTTAATTAAAAATAAATGTTAATTTTATATCAAATATAAAACCAACATATCTCTTATACCTATTTTTTTTTATTGTCATACAAAACAAAACATTCCCAATTCCGGTTAATTCCGAATAAAATCGGATTCTCGGTAAGAAAGGATCAAATCTCCGCCACGTGAACACTCCGTCACTCTTTCCACTTTGCGTAATCACCCATTTTTTTTAAATAATAATGGATGATCAAATAATTATCAAATATTACTATATGTTGTATATATCTGAATCTAGATTTTTGTATATATATACATATATATATATATGGGTTTTGCAATGTCGGGATCCTGAGACGATGATGGATACACTGTAGAGGGAACTGGGAAGGGAGAAGAATCCTAATTTTCAGTGTAGAAGAGTTCTACTTGCTCCATCAATGGAGCTTGGGTCTTTCAGCTCGTGCTTCAGGACAAACCCTCCTGTTCTAATCTCACCACCTGTGATTCGGACAAACGCCGAGATTTTCTGGAGACAGAGAAAGAGGAGATCCATGTTCACTGCCTCCGCTGTCTCCTACAAGGACTTTGTCCACTCCGCTCTCGAAGAAACCAGACGACGCGTCGTTCTCGAACCATCTCCTCTCCAGGTATACACGTGGGCTCATTATATATATATATATGTCGCGCCTCTACCAATTATTCTGGCCGCTAGGGTTTTCTTTAGGGTTTAGTGAGTTCTATGGTGATCTAATGGCGGAAATGTTTTAGGTTTAGGGTTTGGAGGAAATGGGTTTCCAGGTTTGCTTGCAACATTGATTTCAGTTACCCAACTGTGTGTACTTTTATGTCACTGTCTTTAGTCTGCAATGTGGAAACAGTATGCGAATATCAAGTTCGAATCTGAAACTTGATTTTTTAGTGTAAAGACCGCCTCTACTCAAATCTTCAACTGTGGTCGAAGGATTATATCGTTAAGACTGTCCATTGAATCTCTTTGGTATCGAAGAAGATCCATTGTAGTGTCCTAATCGGCATATTAGATTTGTAATGATGTCATTCTTGATTATATTAAACTTGACAATGCTGTTTGTCTAACTGCTTTAAGCCTCTGAATCTCCATGTGCTTGAGGTTTGATGTCTTTGGATTACGGAAAGGTCCAAATATACATGAAACCTATCGTGGTGAAGTGAATGGTGCTAGTTTCCTTTCTTTCCATCGGTCATTAATTAGTCACTCCATTCCACTTGAGCTTTCTCTTTGTACTCCCTCCGCTATGTCTACTGCTTTGGACTGCATAACAAATTCAGGATTCGATGTGAATTTTGGAATTTAGATTCATTGATCAGAAGCGGGTTTTCAGGAAAAGTATAATAGAATGACAGCACTTGATGGGAAAACAGAGCTTCAGATGCTAGCTTTCAGATCTTCAAGGATAAGGCTTTTGCGAAGCATGACCATCGTGAGTGAGACAATGCAGGTAAATTTCAAGATCTAGTCCCGGTATCGTATTTTCATGATCTCTTTGGATATTTAACTTCGGTGGAATGTTCACTACAAACTCAGCATAAAAATGTGTCGCTTCTGTCATCATTCACTCCTTTCCAATTCCATCTTGTCTTGAGTTTATGTGTGGATTATGCTATTTGTATTATGTTGCAGGTTTTGGACTTTGCTGGTTTTATGGAGCCTGAGTTTGATGCACCGATATTCTGTGCAAACTGTTTCACATCTGCCAATATGAATATAGTTGTCTTGTAAGTTGTTCCCATATCTTTTTCTCGTTTTGGTTTTAAATAATGTCGAAAGAATCGAATCCGTTTTTCTTTTATCGAAACGAGGAGCTTAGTTTCCAGAACTTGTTTCTTTAGGGACCTAAATCCTTTGCATCAGCTGACCGGTCAGAGAGATTACAAGGAGAAGTATTATAAAAACTTGATGACCTTATACCACAAATATGCTGAGGTGAGCATAATTACTTGGCATAGAACACTAAATCCTACAAAAACCTATCATATATTCAATAGTTCTATAAACTAATCTTCCTGAGCTTACGTATGGCGACTGAACAGAGATTTCATGCAGCTTTTGCCGTGGGGAGGAAAGCTGACTGGTGAATCCATAAAGTTTTTCTCTCCTCTGGTTATTTGGACCAAATTTACCTCTACTCAAGAAAAACATAGAGCTTTATTCTCCGCATTCTTGGATTACTACGAGGTTTTTGCTCTTTTTCGTTCTTCAATTCAAAGTCTCCCTCTTGATCTTGTACTGTTTTTTTTTTCTCGTTTTATAGTTGAGACACGATTGATAATTTCGTTCCGTTTCTCTCTAGGCATGGCTTGAAATGACGGGTCATGTGGTCGAGGAGATGGACGCAGCTAAGGTCATGGCCAACCGGGAAGCACAGCAC
Organism: Tarenaya hassleriana; assembly: GCF_000463585.1. Taxonomy (NCBI): domain Eukaryota; kingdom Viridiplantae; phylum Streptophyta; class Magnoliopsida; order Brassicales; family Cleomaceae; genus Tarenaya; species Tarenaya hassleriana. The sequence continues at coordinate 2,304,167 of NW_010968505.1, read as the reverse complement.
AAGTACCTGACATGGCGCTCCGAGAAGGTGAGATTTGCCTTCGATTCGTTTGCATGTTCATGGATAGATAGTATACGAGATCATACTTTGGCTTGAACAGAGGGCAGTAAAATCAGTTAATAGGGTTTTGTCATGTGAAACCCAGTTTTTTTTCCGACAACTGTGTGCCGTACTGTCTGATTTCAGGACCCTGGACACGGTGTACTGAGAAGATTAATCGGTGAAACGCATGCAAAGGTATCATCGGCACATCAGTGTTTGGATCTTTTACCTCGCTGTTTCCTGAGTGTTTTTTTTACGATAATCTATCTATACGATGAATCAGGACTTGCTAAGGAACTTCCTCTTTAATGGGGTCGATGAACTAAGCACGAAAACGTTCCTCGATTACTTTCCAGAGTACCGAACAGAAGAAGGGTCTGTAAATTACCAACGAAGTATGGTCGGGAAATCGTTTGAAACCCGTCCGTGGGATGCAAGAGGAGAATTCATCGGCTGAGATTTGTCAGACCTAAACAATCAGAGTATTCAAAGACTCAACCTTTATGGAATATCTCCAGGTTTGTTCAAAACAAATCCCCTCTCTTTCTTACATGAACAAGTTTTAGTGTTCACTTACATAGAAGATGGATACAAAATTTGTCAGAGGTTCGTATATCTTAGTGTTCTTTAGCTGCATGACATGTAAGGGTGATAGTGATACTAAGAAAAACGACATGAAGATTCTTTCGGGTTATGCTGAATCCGATATTCCATATAAGTTTCCGCGCCTTTTGGATGGATAGAATCCGAAAAGATATTTTTTGGTCGAGGTACTGCTCCATTCGGGTAAAAAAAAAAAACAGTCTTTAACTTTGAAATCTTGATACTTTCACCCTCCGTTTCTGTTTTTTTTTTGTCGGTTTTTTCGTGGATTTCGCAGCTGCATATACAAGAACGGGTAAAATTTCGTTGCAGGGAATACAGAGGCGGAGGCAGCGGCTGCGACTATGGCTGTAAAGCTCAAGCACGACTAACTAATGCCGTGGTGACAAGAGTGTGATGACCGAACCGAAATGTCCATCTTGTAGTAATCCGTAGAGATGCATTTGGATCAAGGCATGTTTGCTGTTTTGTAGTTTAAGGTTGAAATTTTATATATTGGGGATGTTCTTTTAGTTCTTACGTATAGTATACATATCAGAATCCAGTGGTGGTAACTAGGGGCAGGTGTTCGGTATTCAGTTCGCGTGCGATTCAACTCTTTCGGTGTACCAATCGGTTATTATTTCATATTCGGCTCACCGTTCAAAAGTTTAGACAATTCGGTTAAAGAAATCATATTTTTCGGTTTGATACGGTTTGATTACGATGGAACAGTTCCGAAACGGTCATCCGTATTGGTAAATGATAAACTTTGTTAATTGGTTCATGATTACCATTTTAAAATTCTCATACTAAATGTAACCATGTTAATGTTATTAACTATAGTTACCTATGGCTCTTCACTCATTTTTGTTTTAGGGTGTCCAAAAATTGATTGGGTTATATAATCTTATACAAATCCTTGAAGATATAACTTTTTTTTTTCAAACTTGAATATTCAAATCAAATTTATAAATAAAAAATTAATTTTGAAAAAATAAATATTTTTAGTGAAAATTGGAAAGCCAATCGAATTTGAATGAAAAAAAACATTTTGAAAAATGTAGCTTATATTAATTTGGATGTTATTGAGTATAACGCATTTAAAAAGTTCTAAATGTATTAAACTCCTTCGCGATTGTAATTCATAAATTTTAAAAATACCCATATGAAAACCATGCCCATTCTATCAATGGAATCTCTGGTTACAAGTAAAACCCTACATGAACATTTTTTTTTTCTCAATGATTTTCAATCATATATATATATATATATATATATATATATATATATTATGATGGTTGCACCATTTAGATGTGTAATAGATTACATATTATTCGGTGATATTATATAAATTCCACAATTTTTTTAGTTAGTGAAATGGATTAAATTCTTCTTAAATAGAGACATTTGTGCTAAATCCGAGCTATAATTAGAATTCTAATTTTTATAATACGAATACTAGTACTATCGCTATATTACAAGTTTCTAACTTTTTTTAGCAAGAATTTACTGATTTAAAAATTGTAGAATCTGATAAATCATATAACGGTGAAAATTTCAGACAGTTAAATTATTATTATTCTTTTTCAGATCGACCAATTATATTATTTGTATAAACATTTAAATGTAATTGTTTTAGCGAAGAAAGGTATCTTGGATAAAATAAATATTTGATGCAACCTTTTTAAGAGATTTTAAAATATATACACACACACACACATTTCTATATATATATATAACGAGCACTTTGACCAAAGAGAAGAGAAAAGGAAACCAAGTGGGAGGGCATTAGAGAGATCGTCTCCCTTCGTCTAACATTCACCTACTCGCCTGTTTCTTCCTCGTTCGAATGGCAGTAAAAAATTTGTGAAGCGTTTCCGAAGAGAGACAGGGACGCCTTCATCGCTCTCTCTCTCTCTCTCCATTTCCTGTGTTTCTTCGCCTAAAGTGAGAGAATCCAAGAGAATCTCTCTCTCTCTCTCTCTCTCTCTCTCTCTCTCTCTCTCTCCGTGCACGTTGAAAGCGTTTCCCAAAGCGAGAGAGAGGATACGAAGCCGACCCACCATTTTCTCTCTCCTACTGAAGTCCTGGATGGGTTTTATGGGTTTCGCTTGCTTCGTTCGTTCGTTCATATATTCTCTCTTCCCGTGAACCCAGAGGATGTTTGTAAACAATTGAGTTCGTGGGCGAAGTTGTCAGGAAAGAGTTCGAGGGGCTTCGGTTTTGCTCGGGAACTGCTCGATCTTTCGATTCCTCGTCTGGATTTTTTGAGACTCGTTTACGATAACGGATTTACCCCGATTGCCGAATTGGCGGAGGCTGTTGCTCCTTTGGTCGGAGTAAGGGATTTCCGGGGGAGATGGTTCGGGTGAAACCTCGAGTTGGTCGGCGGCCGAAGAAGCGCGCTCGGATCGCGAGGATGAAAGAGATCATGCGCGGTGGTTCTGGCGATGAGGAAGATCGACTACATAACGAGGTAAAACCGTTGGAAATTGTCGATTTGAATGATGGATTTGTGGAGAATTCTGGGGTTAGTGATGTTTTCGATGTCAAATTGACTGGGGATGTTGATTTAAATTATGGGCCTGATGAAACCCTAGGTGGGAATTGTGGGTCTGAGACAGATTTGAACGAGAGAGTGGAGGATTTGGGGATTGGAATTGATTTGAATACTGGCTTGGATTTGAATTCGAACGAAGGATTAGGTTTGATTAATGTGAATATCGATTATGAGGATAACTTTAGTGAGAGAAGGAGGGATTTTATTGATCTGAACGTGGATGCGAACTGTGATTTGGACGAAGTTGATGGCTCTGCTTTGGGTGAGCAGAAGAGGGAACGAGGATTTGATTTGAATTTGGAGGTTGATGTGGAGAATAGCAAGGATAACATGGACGTTCAAGTAAATGGATACAGTTCTCTACAAAAGCCTAGCGAGCATGGTTATGCCAATTTCCACCGTGATGTTGAGAATGGAGAAATTAAGGAGGTTAATGTTACTGAAGTTACGCCCGAGCAGCTAATTGAAGAGATTCAGAAGCAAAATAGTGTTTTAGGTCAAGAATTTCATACCCCTGATCCTAATGGGGTCAGTCAGAAGGATGATCTTTCTGATTATGAGGCCGGGGCTGTTGACGAGTCTCATTCTGATCGGAGAAATTCATATGAATTTAGGAATGGTCAGAGGAAGAGAAGAAAAGTTTTAGATAATTCTAATTTCAGGACTGAAACTGTGTTGAGAAGAAGCACTCGCAGTCGTAGAATGTCATCTCGAACTCGTTTCACTACTACATCAACAACTTGCTTATTCGATGAAGTATCTCCTTCTCCTGCAGTTAGTAGTCTGACAGAGGAGAAACATTTAACTATGGATGGGTCTGATGAAACTGCCTTGTTGCCCCCAAAGCCACAATTACCACCATCTTCGTGTAACTTGAGTTTCGAGGGTCTTCCTTTGCTCGATGTCTTTTCTGTCTATTCTTGTCTGAGATCCTTCAGTACTTTATTGTTTCTAAGCCCCTTTGTGTTGGAGGACTTTGTGGAAGCACTGAACTGTCTCTCCCCTAGTCTGTTATTTGATAGCATCCATGTTTCTGTCTTGCAAATATTGAGAAAGCATTTGGAGCAAGTTGCTGGAGATGGTGACCTATCTGCCTATGATTGCCTAAGGTATGTTCTCTCTGCACTCGGGCTTTCAGAATAGATGATTTGTATCTCTTAATCGTGTCTCTGTTGTAGGGATTTGATGCTTCTCCATTTCCGGTTCTTACATTTGCTGGCGTCTTTGGATGTAGGAGTCTTGATTGGGATATGCTGGATGTGGTTACTTATCCTCTTTTTGTGGTCGAATACCTGCTATTTTGTGGCTCAGATCACAACCCTGGACTGGATCTTGCCCGTTTGAACTTTTTTAGGAGTGAATACTTCAAACAACCCGCGACTCTGAAAATTGAGATACTTCGCCGCCTGTGTGACGACATGATTGAGGCTCAATCTGTGAGATCAGAGCTTAATAAAAGGTCTTTGGCACCCGAATTTGAAATGGAACCTGATAGGCACATGAACGCTGAAGTGAGAAGGAGAAGGCAAACTATGATGGAACCGGCTGATGATTTGTCTTTGAATGATGACGTCGTTGATTTTTCTTCTGACTGGAACAGTGATGAGTGCTGCCTTTGTAAGATGGATGGGAGCTTACTGTGCTGTGATGGCTGTCCAGCAGCCTATCACTCTAAGTGTGTTGGTGTTGCCAGTCATCTTTTGACTGAGGGTGATTGGTACTGCCCTGAATGTTCATTTGATCGGCTTAGGCCAGGATTAAAGCCTGGAAAGCTAGTTCGAGGAGCAGAGTACTTAGGAACTGATCCCCATGGACGGCAATACTATAGCAGTTGTGGGTACCTATTGGTGTAAGTATCACTGAACCTATACTTTGGATTCACCCCTATGACTACTTATTTCTGATAGTGAAAACTATTTGCATGAATATTTTTATGGTTTTCTTTTGTCTCAACTCATGGGATCATACAAATAATTGGAGATTTGGTTATGTGGAGCAGTATCTCAGCCTCCACATGTTCGCTTTAAAAACGTGCTATGTGTGTTGCTATTTGAAGAATTTGAAGCGGGTTTATGGTTTCTGCCTATCGTGTATATTAATATCTATTATAGAACCTTGATGAGCATTGTGCATTGTTGGGTTGTGAGTGACTCAAAAGACTGCTAGATGATATTCACAGTTTTCTGCTCTATTCTTCTGATGTTGCTCATACTATCCATTTCGACACCCTAAAGTTAAATGATTAGGTTTGGTGCACCTAACAGAATGATGGTTATCTAAGACTTTATCTGCTGTGAGATGTAAAATGTCTTCCTCAGTAGAAACCATTTCCTGTATAACTATGGCCTCGTCTGCTGTTCCTAGTCTTTTCTATGAAGTTGAAGGGTATGGTGATACATGCAAAATGACCTGCTTCCTATCCCTTTGTTCTGTTACAAAATGTTGCCCAAAATCTCTGATATAGATAGTGGTATGTTTGTTACATGGTGATATGTTTATAGTTACTACAATAGACAGGCACAAAAGGTCCTTTAAGTCAAGGATGATAAATTAATGAGATACGTTCTTATTTACAAAATCTGTTTACAGTCAGGCTCA
>NW_010968505.1:2292454-2298156 GCF_000463585.1 Tarenaya hassleriana | reverse complement strand
ACCCCCCCCCCCCCATTTTAAAGCCAATAAAAGAAAAACAAAACTCTGATTGGAAAAATAAAGTGAATGTTTTTGTCTGTTTATTTTCATAACTACAGAGCTTTGACCATGTATTACTTTGTATTATTATAGTATCTGGGATATGCCTTCTTCAATCATTTGTTGATATTTCTCTTATGGATTTCAGGATAGATACAGATGGCTCAGGATCATTGAATTACTACGACATGAATGATGTAAACCTTGTGCTGGAGGTGCTAAAGTCATGCGGTAGTCTCTATAGAGGCATAACAGATGCAATTAACAAACACTGGGAGATCCCTGTTGGCTTAAGAAGAACAATCAGCAGTGTGAACTCCCAAATGTCTACATGCATGGCTGCAGCAGCAGCAGAAAGAACTATTCCTTCTGGTGATGGGTCTAAGTCTATGTCAACTTCACCAGCTCTTGAATCGCAGATTGCAACTACTGCTGAAGGAAAGGTGGACAGAATATCCATTGGTGGACATTCAGATAATCACCCTCGTAGGAGTTCTCGGAAGAAACCAGATTCAACTACTGAACTAGATATACTGAAATTGAGTTGCAGTCAGGAAGTACCATCAAGCAATTTGGACACCATGAAAGAACCAGAAATTGATAACCATTCATCTTCACATAATTCGTCTAGAATAAACACAAGAAAAGGAAACAAACCGAAGGTGCAAAGCGGAACAGGATACAGAAATTGCTACAGCTTTGCTCGGGTGACTTCACTGATTGCTGAGGAGGTGTTGTCTAAGTTACCAATCCATAGTAACAAAGTGAAATCTGATGAAGATATTATTTCTATCCAGGTGAAGACAATATTGAAGAAATCCAACAAATTTCATTGGCGAAACATCCAAAGTGTGTATCTAGATTCATGGAAAGAAAAATGTGGGTGGTGCTTTTCCTGCAAAAATCCTTCTGAGGATGTGGGAAGGGAGGTGGATTGTTTATTTAACATGAGTCTCGGGCCGATCCGAGGTCTTCCTGAAAGTGAAATTGCTAATATTCTGTCCAATAACAAGAATAGTCATCTTGCGGCTGTTATGTGCCAGATAGTTGCCATGGAAAGTCGACTGCAAGGACTTCTTATAGGTCCATGGTTGAATCCGCAATACTTCAGGAACTGGCGTGAAAACATTTTCAACACATCTAACATTACGAGCTTGAAGCTTTTATTGCTTGAAGTAAGTTTATAAAGCATATCTTCCTCTAGGGAAGTAAGATCATATGTAACTTGAATCCTTATATTCAATGCTGGTCTTCTTTCTCACCTAAGCTCATATTTGAACCCTCTGCTTCTCCTATGGAAGTTCTCATCATTATGTTTCGTCTCATATATCAGTTGTCTGCAGCATTGGTTTTGTTTATTAGCATATTTCCTCCTACCGGAAAAGCTCATAGTTAAGAGGTATCATGCTGTTTGTTAGTTTGGCTAGTATGACAAATAGTTTTATTGTCTCTTGAATGGCTTAAGATTTATCTATTGTATGGAGTCTCACTACTTGTGTCTTTAGCTCTTAATATTTGTAGTGACAATTCCAGGTGTACAACTCTGTCGTGTAATTTCTTGTTTTGTATTAAAAATATTTTGTTATCATCATTGGACAGTTGGAGGCATGTCTGCATCATCGGGTGCTTTCATCACAGTGGCTAAACCATGTAGATTTTGCCAAGACAATGGGTTCGGCTACACATATTGTCATTGCTTCTGCACGCTCATCGTCGAAGAGTGCAATTGGTAAAAGAATGGGGAAGATTTCAGATTCTGGGGTTAAACATACCACGAAAAAGAATGGGGGATTGTCCATGTGTTGGTGGAGAGGTGGCCGACTTTCAAGACGGTTATTCAACTGGAAGGTTTTACCTCGGTCTTTGGTCTTAAAGGCTGCCCGACAAGGTTCGCATTCAGTTAGTTCTCGCTTCTGCTCTTGTGGAGTTTTAGAGTTCTATTTACTTTTTTTCGCACTTCCTGTCATTGGAACCCTCCTAAATTTCTTGTTTCTTGCAGGTGGAAGTAGAAAGATTCCCGGAATATTTTATCCTGAGAATTCAGAACCTCCTAGAAGAAGCCTTCGTGTAGCATGGCAAGCAGCAGTCGAGTCATGCACAACGTCGGAGCAGCTCGGTTTGCAGGTACAGTAAACTGTTTCAGACAAGGTTGAATTCTCCTAGGGTGAGAAATGACTAGGCTGAATTCTCCTATCATTGGTGAGAATTCAACCTTCGCGAGCAATGACAAGGCTGAATTCTCCTACGGTGTATTTGTAATGTCTTGATTTCAATTTGGACACTAACCTGTTTGATAAAGCGTTTGACAATAAATTTCCTGTCATTGGTGAGAAATGACAGGGTTGAGTTCTCCTATGGTGTATTTGCAATGTCTTAGAATTTAGTTTTGGTTCTAACATTGTTTGATAAAGCTTTTGACAATAAATTCCCTGTCCCTTAAACTTGTTTTGATGTTGATGATATTAACTACGTTCGGTTCTCATTAAATTCTGTAACGATTTTTTAGCTAAGAGTTTCGTGATTTCAGGTGAGAGAGCTTGATTCTTACATCAACTGGGTTGATATTGAAAACACGCATCTTCTTCCAGCATTGAATAAAGAATCCAGAAAATATGTCAGACTATTCAAAAAGGCCATTGTTCGTAGGAAGTGCTTGGAAGCAGAGAATGTGAAATATCTCCTCGACTTTGGTAAGAGGAGAAATATTCCTGATGTCGTCTTGGAAAATGGTTGCATGGTTGAAGAATCCTCTAGTGGAAGGAAGAAATTCTGGTTGAGTGAGTCATATGTGCCTTTACATCTCTTGAAAGGCTTTGAGGAGAAAAAAATTGTTAAAAAAACCAGTAAGATGGGCACTTTCAGACGTTTTGAGGTCGGTAAGGCAAGAAGGTGCTTAAAGGAGAAGGGCTTCTTATACCTCTTTGCGAGGGCAGAAAGATCTGAATCTTCCCTGTGTGGGCACTGCAACAAAGATGTGCTTTTGAGGTATGCCCTGATCTCCTCCGTCCTTTTTCTCTCCTTCCAGAATCTGAGTGTCTTGTGCAGAATAGCTATCCCATCTTGAAAATATATCTTATATATGGAATTTTTCTTTTTCCTTATCTTGGTTGGGTTATAGATTTGACGCTTTATCACTTTGTTGAGTTGATTTTTATCAGCTGACAAAAAAGTTTGTTACTTATCCCTTTTCTGTTTCTGTTTCCGGTAATGACAGTGAAGCTGTGTGCTGCTACATCTGCAAAGGTGAGCATTTCTCTTTTCAATTGGAACTTTACATTTGGATTCTGGAAATCTTGATTTCTTTTTTCTTCTGGTCGAGTTGTTTTGCAAAGAAAAACCCTTCAAAGTTTTGCTTATTATACATGCGAAGTTTTGCTTATCGGTGTTGTGATATGAATTTCAGAATATTTCCATAAAAAGCATGTCAGCAAAGCAGATGGCGAGGATTCCTCCTATATCTGTCACCAATGCCAGGGTAATATTCTAGCAAAGGAGCAACCGAAGAAACGAAAAAGAGGGCGGCCTCCTGGGAGTTTTCGCCGGAAAAGTTTTGGACTTCAGACACAAAAGCATAAAAAGGTCACCCCTGCTCACAAGTCGGCTCGGCCAAAGATGACTAAGGTCTTAGTTGCAGAGAGGATTTCTTTGAGGTTGCAGAATCATAAGAAGGTTGTGGCTAGCTTACCTTTGCGACGTTCAACTAGAAGACCGAAGCGTGTTTTCAGACTGCAGGACGAAAGCAAAGATCCTGGGGGAAACAAGAAACGGAAATTGAAGCTTAAAAGAGGTAGAGGCAGGCCAAAGAAAGTTAAACAAGAAATTTCCTTGAGAAAAAAAAGAACGAGAAGGTTCTTTAGTTATTGGTCAAACGGCATCTTGCTGTCCAGAAAACCTGGCGATGAACGGGTAACGATGTTCCGTAGAGACAGATATTTTATTCCTTCAGAGAAGTCTGACACTGATAATGACCATCCAAAATGCCATATATGTGCTTCCGCTGAATCAGTATCTGGGTCAGCTTTCATTGCCTGTGAAATTTGTGGAGGTAATCCATTTGAATCCATCCATTTTCAAGATGCAGGGTCTGTTACCATTTATAACTTTTGCATTCTTGTGCCTTTGAATTGTGTAGAATGGTTCCATGGGGATGCATACGGTCTGAACGACGAGAACATGAGTATGCTTATTGGATTCCGGTGCCATATCTGTCGTAAAAGATCCCCTCCCAAGTGTCCACATATGCGACCCACGTCCCCTGTATCATCCTAACTCATCGGGGATCGGATTCTGATTGATGGGCTGACGATAAACAGAAAATTTCTGCATCTTTAATGGCTGCTGATAGATTATTTACGTGACGAATCACAGGGCAAGCCAGAGAACTCGGCCAATGGGGAGCAGCTTCTATACAATCTTTGGACAAGAGCTTAGGCAGGTTATATTCGAGCTAGTGAATCAATGGATGAACTCTGAGGCGCAAACATTTTCATTTTTTTAATGGATGATTTATAGGTTGGCTTTGGTGGCTGCTAACTGGAAATGACAAATGAGATGGGTTAGATGAGATTTTAGTTGTAGTAGTCTCGAGTTAGAACTAAGAATGGTTTTAAGGTTGGGATTTTAGGACAAAAGTTTTTTTTTTTAATTTTTAACATTATGATTGTTTCTCAAAGTGTAGAGAGGCTTTGTCAAAATTATTTGTAAATCTTTTGTCATGTTGAAATACAATGTTTTAGACCATTTTTAAAAGGAAATATGGAAGAAAACAAGGAACATACATTATTATTTCTAGGGGTGGTCATTTTGTGTTTCGGTTTGGTTATATTTAGGTTCGGTTATTTCGGTTATAGGTCATTCGTCCATTCGGTTGTTATATAAATTTCGGTTGAATTGGTTCGATTATTTTTTGGTTCGATTTGGATCAATTTTTTTATTATAAAAATCTTAGTTTTTAAAGATACTGTCTATTTTTTCAGTTATTTTTTTAATCGGTTTTAATTTTTCCGGGTTTAGAACAATTATAAACATTTGGTTTTTATGTTGGATTTGATTCGGTTACGATTATATCTTATTCGATTTGATCTTGTTATTAAGTTACTAACCAAAATGATCATCCTATCTCGGACGCCTATAACTAACTTACAAAGTGAAGGGTTGTAAAATATTTTCGTCTATATATAATATATAAGTTTTGAATGTCACATACTATGTTGCAAATAATTATAGTTTTTTAAAAAAAAACTTGGCACGTTACTTGACTATTACATTTTATAATCCTTCTGCAAACGTCCGGAAAGAGGATTGTGTGAGAAATTATAATTTAGTCCCTCAAATAAGCGAGTCCCGAATTTACTATATATCTCCCATCTAAAACAAGGGCAATTGCAAAAATACTCTTAAATGTCGATTTCACTTACAGCCCATACCCTCGCACAGTAAAAAGAAAACGGCAACATCAGACCCTTATAAATATAGAATCCCTATAATACCTTTCCTTTATTTATATAATATTATAATATACTAAAATAAATAAAATATAGATCTATTTTTTATCCCTATTTTTTCTCTCCTCTTTATCATTGTCTCGCGCCATACATCGCATTCTCTCTCTTCGAGTTTTTCTTCTTCTCTCTCTTGAATGTCTCTTCTCCAGCACGATTTTT
>NW_010968505.1:2269668-2292279 GCF_000463585.1 Tarenaya hassleriana | reverse complement strand
GGTCAGTACATCAATGATGTCACAGACGTATGAGTCATAATATTATGTTCGTGCATGTAATGACATTATCAATTCATATTTGGACTAATTCACTCGTGTATTATATGGTAAAAACAGTCGTCAAACTGATCAAACTCGTCAAACTCATCGTAATACTAATCAACTCATAACACTGGTCAAATTCGTAACACGCATTCCGGGTTTCATGTTTGGGGTTTCTGAGTTTGACGAGTTTGACGTATTTGACGAGTCAACGCGGTCAACCTGTGGTCAAAATGACATTCCGATGGTTCAAAGTTGTGTACAGGGTCTATTATGACGTATTGAACGTGTTTTTGTTATAAGGAGAGCATCTGGAAAAATAATAAATTCTACCCTAGACCAATGTGTAACATAAAGTGTAATAGAACATTAGGGTTTCGTTTGGGGGAACATGCATTACTACACAAAATAAGGTGCTAAATTTAGATAGCTGCGATTATTATTTACTTATCAAATTTGTTATACGAGGTGCTTATTAACATTTTCGTGGTTCGCAATTGATAAATTCGCCAAATCAGAGAGTTTGACGAGTTTGACGTGTTTGACGTGTTTGACGAGTTTGACGTGTTTGACGAGTCAACGCGGTCAACCTGTGGTCAAAATGACATTCCGATGGTTCAAAGTTGTGTATATGGTCTATTATGACGTATTGAGCGTGTTTTTGTTATAAGGAGAGCATATGAGAAAATGATAAATTCTACCCTAAACCAATGTGTAACATAAAATGTAATAGAACATTAGGGTTTCGTTTGGGGAAACATGCATTGCTACACAAAATAAGGTACTAAATTTAGATAGCTCCGATTATTATTTACTTATCAAATTTGTTATACGAGGTGCTTATTAACATTTTCGTGGTTCGCAATTGATAAATTCGCCAAATCAGAGAGTTTGAATTGATAAATTTGTCAAATCAGAGAGTTTGACGAGTTTGACGTGTTTGACGTGTTTGACGAGTTTGACGTGTTTGACGAGTTAACGCGGTCAACCTGTGGTCAAAATGACATTTTGATAGTTCAAAGTTGTGTACAGGGTCTATTATGACGTATTGAACGTATTTTTGTTGTAAGGAGAGCATCTGGAAAAATGATAAATTCTACCCTCGACCAATGTGTAACATAAAGTGTAATAGACCATTAGGGTTTCATTTGGGGGAACATGCATTGCTACACAAAATAAGGTACTAAATTTAGATAGCTGCGATTATTATTTACTTATCAAATTTGTTATACGAGGTGCTTATTAACATTTTCGTGGTTCGCAATTGATAAATTCGCCAAATCAGAGAGTTTGACGTGTTTGACGAGTTTGACGTGTTTGACGAGTCAACACAGTCAACCTGTGGTCAAAATGATATTCCGATGGTTCAAAGTTGTGTACAGGAGGGTCTATTATGACGTATTGAGCGTGTTTTTGTTACAAGGAGAGCATTTAGCCCAGTCTTGTGGATACTTTTCACAATTTAGGTCGCAGATAATCGCATACTTGGTGATCGAATATCTGATGGGCACGTCATTCAGAACAAACCATAGTTGTTTCACTTCTCCTTCCAATTTTAGTGCCCGATGTAAGAGGACTGATGCCGGAACCATCTTCAATGTGTCCTTACATCCAAGATGGAAAATATGCCGAAACTGGGATTCTTTTTGGAAATATTAAATTCTTCATCCGTCAATGCCTTTTTAAGAGATCTAACAGTCTGATATAGATAATATTTCGTCGTGATCTTAGGAGTCATATGAATGTCCTTAAAATCATACACAAAAGGTACCTGCAAAAACAAATTTAACACTCATTATCAAACTCGTCAAACTCGTCAAACACCCCAAACTCCGACTTGTTTGACGAGTTTGAACATTTTTGAGACTCGAATAGTTTGACTTGTTTGACGGGTGCGCTAAGTTTAACTAACATCTAGCATGACCATTAATCTATGTTTTAGTGCATCCGACTGTCGACAATATCATCGTGACTCGATTTCTATCCGTCTTTTTCACAAAACACTGTTTCTCACCCAATCCGAAAACCCTATTTCGATATTTCAGTGACAATTTGTCATTCAAACCATAGTTTTTCAAATTTTTATTTCAAACCCTATTCTTAACGAAAACTTAATAGAAAATCTAAAACTGAATCTCAATGTATACCCGAAACCCTAAAAAATTTGATTTTTGCGGAGTTAAAAAACTATACCTGGAGGTCTTCGCAAGTAGGGTCCGAAGAGAGGGCCGAAGATGATGAAGACGAAGCTATTCTTCGTGCAAATTTGACGAGTTTGACGAACTCGCATAGAAAAATCACAGAGTGAAGAGAAAATGAAGAAGAAGAAACGACACTATGAAGAAATGAAAGTGTCTGTCGAAAAGGGGCAAAAAAAACTGTTTGGTTTTTCAAATTTTTTTAATTTAGTAACTTCCCAACTTTTGGTCTTTCTCCTTCAGATGTTGACACGTGTATTTTTTAAAAGGGGTAACGATGTCTTTTCATTCTTTTACAGTTTTTGTTTGAAGGTTTTTTTTTTGAAGGGTATGTCATGTAAGTGAAATCGACATTTAAAGGTATTTTTGTAATATTCCCTCTAAAACATTTATTTTTGAATTAAATTAGTGGTTCAAAAAACCCAACAAACTTTACTTTACAATCAGTTGAATGCAAATTAAAAAGAGAGTTACAATCTCACCATAAAGTTTGGAGATACTCGTCGTTTTCGTCACTGCTAAAAGTACATATCCTAACGCACTTCCAAACGAATCTTCAATAACTTCTACAAAAAAAAAAATCAAGAAAATTGTAGGAATTTTTAATTTAAAACATAAATTTTTTAAAAAGACAATAGATATTAGTACGGATGGACACCGGTCGAGTGCCAAAACTTTGGTGTATTTGATCTCGTTTTTGCTTCCTTCGATATTCTGGACGGATTATCCGATCTCTAGATTTATGAGGATCGGATATCCGAGTCTCTTGTATCCACGGGTACGGTGAACGATCGGGTATCTACGGTTCATCCAGTCGGTGGGTAAGGCAGAGGAGGTGAGGACGAGCACCGAGGTGTTGAAAGTGAGGAAAGTCCTCTCTCTAAACATGAAACCCTAATTTTTTTAACACCAATAACATCAACAACATCGTCTTAATCCCAAGTTTATTTGAGGTCAGTCGCATGAATTCTTCTTTTCCACTTATTTCGGTTTTGCATCATATCCTTCGAGATTTGCAACACATCCAAATCATATTTAATGACTCGTTTCTAAGTCTAGGCATACTTTTTCTCGTTTCTTCAATTCCATACTTACACTTTCTAATTTTCGAACTGGAATGTCAAACAGTCTACGTTTTACGTGATCAATAGTATACAATGTGTTTAAAATGATATACAATGTGTTTTTTTGTCAATGCCGTATATATATATTTTTATAGTAAATTATCCAAAATACTCATGGTTTTATTGTTTATTATCTAACATATCTAAATTTCTAAAAAAAGGAAAAACATAACATTTATTTTCTACCTCAGAAAAAAGCTTTACTTGCACGAGATTCAAGAATCAGATTTGGGTTGACCCCTCTTTTTGGCTTCAATCAAATAGAACAGATAGTTTAGCAGAATTAAAAAAAAAAACTCTGAAAAAGCAAGCATTTGTTTCCCCTCCTCTCACATATTTATTTGGGACATTATAAAAAATACTCTCCATTTGATATTTTTACTTCAAGCCATACCCTTTTCCACCTGTGATCCTCTGATCCATGTGACCATAAATTTAATCTTGGTCATTTTGACCATAACGTTAAATTTATGATGATCACACCCATTGATTATGTTCATATCTTATATATCTCACTAATTATTTGATAAAAAATTTATAAATTCAATGTTATAAACAATATGATCAAAATTAAATTTCTGGTCACATGGATCACATGACCATAGATGGAGAATTGTATGTCTTGAAGTAAAAATAGCAAATGGAGGGTATTTTTGATATAATGCCTATTTATTTTCACCTCACATTCTATTAAATTATTTTATCTCTACTAACAATATTTTACTTTTCTTCTCATTATTGAATAATACATAATACTATCCAAATTTGGTTAATTCAACCGGTAAAATGGGTTGTAAAATATAAACCCGTCCCGAATTCAAATCTCAAATTTAAAAAGGGAATATGTATTCCAAATTACATGGTTCGACTCCAAAATTAATCTAGATCTTAATTTAGAACATTCGATTACTCAAAAAAATTACATAAAGCTCATAGGAGGACAATAGCCGAAATTTCGAGTACCTGACTCGTGGGTCGAACGATACTCCTAAATTTTAAATAAACGTGCTCGCCTATTGTACATAGATATAATGTATTATAGATGTTTGGGTAAGATATTATTGGAAATTTTTTCAAGATTGGTTAATGTCTAAGTTTAAGATTATAATATAAAGAGAAATTATAATCATAGCAAATAATTCACCAACAAATACGTCTAAACCCAACAGAAATATAATATATGTAAATTCTATACCATGTAACACAAAATAGAAAAAAAAATGAATGTACGATGAAAAAAACTAAAATCAAATTATGTTAAAAATACGTAGTTTTATTTGTGTGGTAATGTAGAATACGTAACTGTAATTACTCTACGTTGAACTCTCAAAAGGTCGACCAAAAAACTAAATGAAGAAGTCGAATCCACCTAATTTAGTAAAAAAGTAAATATTTATATCAAGAGGACAGTATATAATTTTCCTCAGCGTTGAAACTTGGGATACATATGTGGAGCTAACCGGGGACCCACTGACGCAGACAGAGGCTTAGCCATGAGCAATTTGGTGTCCGACTCCATGAGCTCGACCCGCTCTGAACCCGGAGGGAGGCTCCAAGTGAAACCTTGGAGAAGCCTCGCCAACAACATCACCGTCATATATGTCCCGAGTTTACCGCCTATGCAGCCACGCCGGCCAGTGCTGAACGAGACGAACCTCATCTCCGGCTCGAGAAGGTTCACCTCTGTTGAGCCGAGGTGGCGCTCGGGCCTGAACACATCTGGCTCATCCCATATCTTAGGGTTCCGACCTAACCCGACCCGACTCACAAGGACATGGCTACCTGGTTTTAAAAAATAAGGAATAACTGTCCCTTAGGTATGGTAATAAATGCATTAATTGCAAAAGAATACGAAATATGCAAAGGATCTACCTTTGGGGACGAAGTAACCGGCGAGGGTCGTGTCCTCCATTGCCACATGAGGAGGTACGAACGGTGAAACGGGGTGGAGTCTGAAAGATTCTCTGCTGCAAGCTTTTATGTAGTTGAGTTTAGGTATGTCGCTTTCTTGTGCAAGTCTGTCTTTTCCGACTATTTCATCGAGCTCTTCCGTTGCTCTTTCAAGTGTCTCGGGCCGATTTAACATCTCTGCGAGTGTCCACTCCACGTTGTTTGTCGGGTTATCTATCGTCGCAAGGAAAATATCCTGCATTAACAAGATTAATTAAGCATAAACATGTTTTGTTGATCATTACGTTATGTTGTACGTGAAATTTACAAAAACATACACCGACCTTGCATTCAGCTTTGATTTCTTCGGGTGTAAGCAATGGCTCCCCTTCATCGTCGTTTAGGGACACGAAGATATCGAGCCAGTCTCCGATTTCCTTCTTTCCATCTCTCTCCCTCCACAACTTGATTCTCTCATCGATGATTAGTTCGTTGTACTTGTCCATAAGATGGCTGGCCTCTCTTGCCATCTTCTCACGTTCGTCCAAAACCCGACCCCTCAGAAAAGGAACATAATCGGATACGCTAAAGCTAAAGAGGCAACCTAACCCCTTGAATGTCGCCTCGAGGTGGTCCCTCTCCATCGGAGACATCTCTCCGTCCATCGCCTCTTCTTTGAAATGCCTCCGACCAAACATCATTCTCATGACCACTGCATGGGCATACGTCATGGTGATGTCTCTCACGTTTACTGCCTTCGAACTTTGCTTGTAAAGGCTGTGGGCGTAAGCTAGGATGTTATCCGCTTCCGCTGTTCTTGCATCGAGTAACCACTTCAACCTTCCCGGTGACATCAACTCTGACGTCATCAGTTTTCTCATCTTCTTCCACTGTTGTCCGTATCTTGAACAGACCGGCGTCTTGAATCCGCCGCTCATTTGCCCCGACGAGTACATCTCTGGTCTATCGGCAAGAACCTCGTCCTTATCCACGAGGGCTTCCCGAGCAATCTCTTTCGACGTCACGGTGACGACGTGGACGTTTCCGAAACGGAAACATGCTATATCCGTCTTCATCTCGTCCATGACACGGTGCATCCACTTGTGGACTGGTCGGTTCTTGATCATTCCGGCTAAGTTTCCGATGACAGGCCATCCCGGCGGTCCCGGAGGAAGCCTCCGAACAGATCCTAAGCGGTAACGTTTCGCGAAAACTGTGATCAGTGTGGTAAAGAAGGCGACAATCACAACGATGTATGAGAATATTTGCTCTGATGATAACTCGACGGTTGAGTTCATGTTTACTGCGACCAGTCTTTCTCAAATAGATTTGGTTGCGGAGACAACACACACACACACACAAACAAAAAGGAAGCAAAATAGGGCACAAAATCTACTAAGTGATTCCAAATTTGCGAACTCGACTACACTAAATAAAAGTTGAAAATTGAATATATAAGAAAGCTTTACATTATGCTATAATACTATACTATATATATACACTAAGAATGCTATATATATATATATATATACATACATATATGCATTCATAATTAAGTTGTGTTGGTGTTCATATTGGCTCTCATCGTCACGTGTTCCATATATTTGTAGTGTTTGATTTGGGAGGAGCTTTTCTTATTTGTCTGATCTAGCAAACATTGTTTTTAACGAGGCAAAGCTGGTCGAGGAGGTCCGGATATTGAGTTTGCTGGGGTCATTATATGTAGTCAACGTGTACTTATAACGAAGTATTTAATAAGGTACACAATATAACCATCGAATGTTACTCGTTTTATATCGATAATAAAAAGAATCTATACTTTTGACATGTAATTGATTATATATATATATACACACACACATGTATATACCCATCAAACTGGAACGTTTCAACTTGTTGAGGAGATAATAAAAAAAAAAAAATTAAATTGGTTACCCAACAAACAATTGTGGTGAGATTTCGGCAACGTACGTTATGGTCTGCATATGAGAGAATGTCACACGACGAGTTGTCGTTTCATCTCGTATGAAAAATGACAATTGTCAACTTGTAATTAGACGAATATTATTGTATTTTATTATTGTTGTTTGTTATTGAAAATACAGTTTTCTTTTGGTAGAGTTATTAATTCTAAAATGAATATAATTTATATTACAATAAGAAAATCTCAACCAATTAGGAAATATGCTAAAATACGTCTTCACTGAAACACGCTAGTTCGGCCAGAAGGTTCCGAAGATTCTTGGTGAAGTGTAAAAGCTTCAGAATAAAGCAGAAGGTCCGAAGGGTAAATGTGTGATTTGTAAGGGTTGTGATATGAGACCTAGGTTTAGCGTCTTCGTTCTCAGACCTGTAATTTCTGTTTCGGTTCTCTCTCTCTTGCGGCCGAGAGATCTTTCTCACCATGTGTGCGTGCGTGTCTTTGGTGCCGCCAACGGCGGTTTCCGGCGACGTTTTTCGGCTGTAACCCTAGATACTCCACTTTCTCTTCCCGAGACGTAGGTACCGAATGTTAGAACTCGGTACTGAACTCGTATATCACGTGTCGACTCTTTCTCTTCTCTGTTCTTGTACACAAGCGTTAGATCGGAGTGAATCGGTGATGATTCGAAGGTCGGGAACCGCTACAATACAAAATCTAGAATTAGGTGAACCATCATTGATTCTCAATATTCCTTGCAAGCTTATGGCATGATAACATGGGGAGGGGCCGGTTGAACTATCTCAAATTTTGACGCCAAACGTTATCTAATAAAAATATGATTCATCTTCAAACTCTTTTTTTGATTGATCAAGAATTATCCTAAACGGTATTCAATTATTAACCGATACTTTTAAACTTTGCATATTCATATTAATCTCTATTCATCCCTTAATCAACGTATAAAACAGTCAAAAACTGATATAAAAAATTACTTTATTCGCATAACATGAATTGAACCCTTAACATCTCGTCAAGAAATAGAGATGCTAAACCAATTATACCATTCCTTGAGATTCATTTTCAAACTTTTTAAATATGTGAAAACTCCCGTATATATCTCAGTAAAATTTTTACAAATATCCAAAATCTCCTAAAATATTTATATCAACTATATGCTCTGCTTGTTACATCAAAATCTTTGCGATTGTGTTACCACCGGTCATCATGTAAGTGAATACAATGTGTTATGTAGGCGTTAAGTCGTTGAAAAATCAGGTCAACATGACCAACCAGCTAATTTGGAATTGAATTTACGAGTTTAGGTTTAGGGTAATTTGTGGCACTCAAAAACAATTAGATGCGTTTTATTGAATATTTGTAAATTCAGGGTTGTATATGCAATCTTTTTTTTTGACAAATTCAGTTATTATTGGATTTTCCTCTTCTTTTTGTTACGAAAGTTCAATCCAATCTCGTCGTCATACTTTGTAAAATTCTAAGGCAATTGTTGTTGTTATTACTATCGATAATCAAGGAGTTGGAATAGAAATGTAGCTTTCTTTTGTTAGAATTCATAATTTTATAGAAAATAAAATATAGCTCATAATACGTCTTTTAAAAAAAAATGGAAACAGTTTAATTTCGGATTTTTTAAAAATAAATTTATTAAATTGAGGGATCGAAATCAAATGGAGGGAGAGCTAAAATTCATAATTTGACCGATTGATTTAAATGTGTTTCTAATCACTTGGACCAAAACAAAATTCACCGTTTTCATTAAAAAGGTGAAGAATAAAACAAAATAAACAATTAGTTATTATTTAGCGGCAAATTAGGTTTAGGAAGACTGTCGGATGGTATCAGTTTTAGTTGTTCGAGATTTATTTTATAAACGTCATATTTTTTTGTGTGTGTTCCCTTTTTGGCGGCTCCCCACTTTGATAGTGAGATTGTTTTACACGTTTTTTAATTTACAATTAAATTCACCTTAATGGTTAGAAAACTATAAAATATCAACGTCCAATAAATAAATAAATAACAATGTTATCTATTTGTTTTATGTTTTTTCCTTGTATTTGTGTCGTAAATTTATTTTTATTAAAAGGCTATTACTATGGAGAACTCTAAAACATAATATCACAAGAAAATTCGAATAAAATATATTTAGAATTCATATTTTATATTAACGATATTTTTCTTTGGAATAACTATTTTGAGTTTTTGTTGGTTGAAAAGCTCAGTCGAAAACGAAAAATAAAATAACCGCAACTAGAATCCATGTTTAATTCATGACGAACTTATGCAACAACATATGCATGAGTTTTTTTTTTTTATAACCAGGATGGTTTTCCGACCCTTCCGCCCAGCTACATCCACCCTAGATCCGGGATCAGCCTTTGTACCATTTTGGTCCAAAAATTACATCACTTCCCACAGTGGAATCAAACCCAAGACTTTGAGGATGATTTTGTCACATCTCATCCACTGGACTACCAACTTTTGGGTAATATTGCATGAGTTCCTTTCTTTGGGGGCAATGTGTGCATAGTCTTTGCTGATAGGAGGAGGTTTTTTAAGAAAAAAATTACATCTGTTTTGATTTTAAATTTTCCAGTGTGGTCATCTTTTTCCAAAAAATGTCGCCTTTTTTTCTGAATATTTTCTATTTAGAATTCAAAAACCGAAATAAGTGAAAACAAAGAATTCATATCAGACGATTCCAAAAAATTTGAAATTAAAATTGATTTTATATTTGGACGGTGCAGGTGGTGGTGATGTAAAACGTGTTTTTTTTATACGGGTGAATTGTCCGAAGTTGACTGACGCGGCTTTTTAATTGCCCCACCTTGGGCAATGGTGAGTTTCAATTCGGTTTACAGGATTTCGACCCAGTCTATTTTGGGTTTCGTTTTTTGGTTGGGCCAATCGGCTGGTGATGCAAATAAAAAATATTAAAAATAAAAAATATAAATATATTTTTTAAGGGTGACGGGTAGAGGTGCTACTCGGCCTCTACCGGCGAGGTGTAGACGCATCCATCACACCTCACACGCATACAGACCCATGGGCCTTTGGCCGAGAATGCATCCAATGGGCGGCCAGACAATGATCCATTCGGACAAGAGTCGATTCCGACAACAAAAAATGGGGGATGATGATAACACGCGCGCGCCTTCCATGGAGTGAAGCTTAAACAACATCTTGGTCGAAATACATCACACGTCTGAAATTTAAAAAAGAAACAGATCAAAAGAGAATGAAGAGTTAAGGCAAACGAAAGAGCTCAAACACTTCTTTACACAAGCTCCGGAAACACTATCGCACTCAAACACAAAACTCTCAGAAACCCAAAAAAATTCGGAAAAAGAAAGAAGAGTGAACCTTGAAGGAAAGAATTATGATTTTCATCAGAAAACGAAAACAGTCTTGCACCCAGAAAATCATCCCATGTTATCAGCGTACAACGATTCCTAACACTGGAAGGAACGTGAAGATTAATGGTGAAATTGACCTCGCAAGCTCGAGGGGCAGACTTTCCTCGGTTGGCCAGAGAGACAGAACTTCTTGGGAAATCGTTTTCCGAGCGAGATTTGCCTGTTTTTTCTCCATTGTCTGAACAGCGTTTCCAGGTTGTGGCTGAAACAACTGAAATCTGAACTTTTCACGCATGTCATCCCCCATTGAAGTGAATTTTCAATGCTCAATCTGAGTCTAGCTACCTAATCAGCTCCAGTATTTTATCGTTGGATATATTTCACATCCTTCAGCTTTTGCAGAAGAAGTTTATAACAGAGATGCTTACAGTTACAACGGATATCGGTTTGATCGGGTGGATTCTGACCGTCTGGTGGGAGCTGTTGGATCCCTTTGTGATCTCCATACTTCTCTCCAGTTCCTTCTACTGCTGCTCCTCTCAAAAGGATAATAATAGTTCTGAACATCTGCATGTGCTCCTGATGCGCTGCTTCCTTCACGCTTCTTTTGTGCATTATGCATCTCTTCTTCAAGATCGTACTGTGAACGCTGCCGAAATGGGAAACGAAAAAAAAATGTAACACTGGTTTTCTGGCAGTAAGCGGAAAGATAAAGCCTGTCAAATAAAATTCAACAAAATCTTCAATGATCTTTCATCTTCCAAAAGAGTTACTAGTTTATGGAAGGAAAAGAATCCAGTTGTGAGAAAAGTGAAAAAACCTTTTGTTTACATAAAAGACTTCTTGCAAGAAGTTAACGGGAAAGGAGACAGCTCATGAAGTTAATAGGTTTCGATATTTACCTTTGCAGGGTCTGAAAGAATTGCATATGCCTCACCAATCATTTTAAATAATCTGTCAGCGTCACGGTGCACTTCTTCTCCTATCTCCTTCCATAGCTTATCATCCTTAGTCTCGTTTCTTGACAAGGACTGACCAGCCTTCAAGATACAAGACAAGTTCTAAATTACTCTTGTCCTATCATCTGTATCATTCTTTTCTTTAAGCGAGGTATGAGTGTAATCGAGCTCATAAACATGTGAAGTTTTGAAATTCAATGCATCAAATACCTTGTCAGGATGGTGACGGAGTGCAGCCTTCCTATATGCCTTTCTGATATCTGAAGCCGAGCATGACCGATCAACTCCCCTGCCACAGTTGACGGTCCCATGATTATCAGCAAGCTTAACACACTTTGACAGATTAAATATCTCTGGTCCCGAAAGCAAAAGACAAACCCATTTTTTTCACGTATCTAAGTACAATGATCATCTTACAAGCACCATTTTCCTGAAGTTTTACCATATTCCAGGGAGATTAATTTAGTGAGAAGGGGCAATGGCAAAGGTACAAAATCTTGTTAGCATAGATGCATGCCCCGGCAGAATTGCATTTAGTATGCAGCATTCACAATAAGATACGAGAAGTTGGCATGCCAATAGCAAAGAAAATATAAATGTGTCTCAACTTTGATAGAAAACAGAGAAAGTAAGAGATGCATTTATTTATGCAATATAGACTTACAGGATGAGGTACATGTCCAGTGGAATTCCCCTTCTTGATTTTTCTTCCAGCTCAGAAAGCCGTAGACGAGCGTGTCTTATATCATTGGCCAAATTCGTGGATCTATCGCAAGCCCCAGTGGCCTTCTCCATTTGCCATGATTGAAGATCAACAAGTTTCTGAATATCACTTGCTGCTTGTCCATAGTCCCTTATCATCTCAAACAACGCGGCCCGTCTAGATATAGCCTGAGAAATAAATTAAAATTTACACATTATCTGACACAGGACAGGAACATTTCAGACACTAAACTAGAAAACTATTCTCACTTCACGAGTGACATGTTTTCAGAATCTTTCAAAAGATCACAACCTATGAGAACATAGCCGAATTGTATGTAGCTTATGATTGAAATGTGTTGGCGCATCGGTTAAGGTGTTGCCATTGTGACCTACAGGACACGAGGTTCGAGTTCGGGAAGCAAACCTCTTGCAGAATATTCTGCAAGGTATGGTTTGCCTACAATACACCCTTGTGGTGGGCCCTTCCCTAGACTCCCGCTCAACGGGATGTTTTGTGCACCGGCCTGCCCTTTTATGAACAGAAATGTGAACTTAATACCTAAATTTAGCTCATAAATTTTAGGGATAACTATCTAACATTTAAATACAGTGGTCTATTCCAGGACGTAAAAGGCTTAGCATCCCAATCACATGACCAGAACATACCCGAAATCATGCAACAATGGAAACAGAACCATAGGATGTTAGTTGTCAGGGGAGAAACCTTTGAGTAGTTCTGGTCAAGAGCAATAGCAAGGCTGCAGTCGGCGATAGCATCAATAACTTGACCAAGAGCCTTGTATGCAGCAGCACGGTTGCAGAAACACACAGCCATAAAAGGACGTGATTCCACATTGAAAGACAAAGCAGCTGTGTAATGTTCAACTGCTTCTGTGTGTTTTGCAGACTGAAACGCTTCATTCCCTGCCGTCTGTTGTCAAAGACCAATGTAAGATTTTGTGAACAGTTATGAAACTTTTGATGCTTACTATCTGATAATTTTCCCCCTATTTTCTATTTTTTTTTTGGGCATGTAAGTAACTATTTCTGCCCTTGGTGTTTTAAGTGACTCCAGGAAATGAAAGAATCAATCCAGAACTTAAAATATAGCAAAGAAATGCAATACCTTGAGGCGCAACAAACCACGTACAGTAGCAGCAAATGGAATTGAGGATTCTAGAGTTTTGTTATCATTCCTGTGACAAAATGACACAAACACAAGAGACCAATCAGATTTTGCATATCAGAAAAAATAAAGGAAAAAGAGGAACTATGAATTACCTTTGTGTAACAGATACTAATTGTTCTTGCTTCTCTAGAGAAGCAATTGCCTCCTCAAGCTTTCCCATATAGAAACATGATTTAAGCATGAGGCGGCACCGCCAAATTCTGAAATTTATGTCTTTGGGAAGATCATGAGCTCCCAGGTTAGCCAAATTTCTGTCAGTGCCCAATGGAAGAGAATTCTTTTCCGCCAAATCAACTGTCAGCTCACAAAGCTTTACCACTTCTTCATACTTCTCAAGCTGTCGGAAGAAACAAAGAACAAAAACAAGGGTTTCTTTATTAGCATCTTCTATACATCCAATGGATTCTCTAGAGCATTCAAGTGACGTTTTGTAGGTGAGTAGAACATACCATTAATAGGGCCTCTCCCTTCATTTCAAGTAACTTTTCCGAGTATGAACTTATTGACAGGGATTCTTCAAGTACTCCCAAAACTTTATCTGCGTCATGTGATGTTCTAAGGTGCAAAAGACGACCAGCTTCATGCATGCATTCAGAAACTTTCTGCAATATAGATAGGATATTTTGGTCGATGGTAAATAAAAATGTATTGCCCATGTGCTAATTCATTAGGAGAACATAGAAAAAGAAAACTCACGGGATTTAAAATAAAACTAAAAGCCCAAAACAGAGTCTGAACAAAACCAAATCTACACCCGACCTCTGAAGAGATTCTAAATCTTCAACTGATTAAACCAGCAACAACTAGAACGCGGATGTATTTAAGTAATTATTAAATTTTCTTGTCATCTCCTTACTAGAAACATAATCAACCATTCATATCTAGGATTATAAATAAGTGATCCATATGATCCAGTCTAGTTCCCAAATCAAGCATTGAAGAAAAATTTACATCCAAGAAATAAGGCCCTAGGTCATACATCTTCAAAAATAAAACAGCCCATTGTACACCACATGCATACTGTAATCATATACTAAAAAATCAGTACAAGATAATTAAGCCTAATATTTCAACTAGAAGAACATATATACATATTAGTTTTCCCCTGAGAGTGAATAGGGAATCCTACCTGTGCCTTTTGTAGACCTTCAGAAGCCTCAACAAAAATTTTTCGGTCCACACAGATGTCACTTCCACATTGCAAACATTTTTTGAAATATCTTGATGCATCTTCAATTTCCCCAAGTGAAAGGTAACAACTAGCAAATGCAAAAAGCACAAGTTAGTGAAACAACAAATTAAACCTGGTACCAATATCATTTTCTCCTTGCTAAATGAAGGAGAAAATAATCACGTGAAGCTTCATTCCCAGGTAAAAGCTTTCACATCAAAGACCGCAAGTTTCTGGATAAGACTTTGGCCTAAAGTCATCAAAACATAAAAAGAAAGTATTGATCGAGGAAGGTCTTTACTTTCCAGCCCTGACTTGAACCCTAAGGAAGTTGGGGTCTATTGAAGAAGCCATTGTACAATCTAATATGGCTTCTCTCATTCTTCCAAGGGACATGCGTGTTGCAGCACGATTACTGTAGCAAAGCATCAATGCCCTGAGGCAGCTTCTAGATGTCTCATTTCTAGAGACAGAATTTATCCCCCGTGTGTAAAATTCCTCAGCTTTCGAGAGATCTCCATTTGTATAAGCATGATTTCCTCTGCAAAAGAAAAATTCAGTGAAAATATAAAGACAAAAGCTGCACTAAAATTATTGACATATGGGCAATCGGACACTATGATAGAGACAATGGAAGAGTGAAAGAAGAGCAAAGGAAATAGCAAATTTGATAACAACCTTGATCGCCACTTTTCACATGCTTCTTGAGCTGCATTAGACTCGTTTTCCACTTCTCTCCCTTTCTCCACTTCAGATCTATATATAGGCTTAGGTAGATGAGTAAGAGTATCCTTTTCATAGGGCTTCCCTTGAGACAAAATCGACTGAACACCAGCTAATGGAGAATGTTGAGAAGATTTTAGGAATGAAGTATATGGAAGTGGCGCGTTTGGAACTAAGTTATATGGATCATGCCCGAATTTTGATGGATTTTTCTTCCTGTTTACACGCTTTGCAGTTGGCAGCGGTCCATGAGCTACTGAAGAGGATGCAGCTGAAAAGGTGAAGTTAGAGCTAGCAGAATCTGAAGAAGGAAAATGGTCCTCATTTTCTTCCCTATCAAACTTCAAGGTTGAAGTAACATCAGTTTCTGTTGCTGTAACAAAAGTATCACTACTAACTTCCATCTCTTCAGCTGCCGATTTAAAACTCTCGGTTTCGGCCCCTGATACAGAACCTTCTGCAAGTTCTTCATGGTCACCACCTTTATCAGTATGAGATTCGTGAACTTGATCGGTGTTAACTCCATCCCCTTCATTTATTTGCATCCGCTCAGTTGCAGCAAGTAGCTCTTCGTCGAACATATCACTTGAAGCATCAACAGTTGATAAATGGCTTTTTTCAGGATTAGAAGACTGATCTGATACAGTAGATTCTGCCTCGCTTTGTGTTTTCTCGTACGGAGAGATGTCCATCGGTGAATAAGACCCAGAAACCTCACTGATTCCTTGTGGAAAACCACTTTCTGCAAAAGCAAACTCTCCAACATTCAGTTGGACTTTCACAGCTTGCTTACCTGCTGTCCTTCTAGATTTCATGGCACTAGAATTTTCCTTCTTTGCATTGAAATCCAATTTCTGACCCAAGCTGGAAAACGGATTTAATTTTGAGTTGGGCGTCTTGAATTCCATAAAAGTCGCCCCGCCACTGTTTTGCTTACTCGAAAAATTGAACTCGACAGTATTTACACTAGAGGTCGTATAACCAACATTTCTAGCATTCAAATGTTCATCAGGCACTGCACCTGCAAAACTACTATTCATCGGATATGATTTGTCGGAGTCGTTGATATTCTGCTCAGTCACATTTTCCTTTGGTGAGCCATTGGAAAACGCTTCAGATGAAGAATGCCCCTTGGTTATCCCTTCAGAAGCTATATTTCCGACGTTCAACTTCCTTGCCAACTCATCAGAGAGTATCTTCTCCCCAATCAAATCCCGAGACTCAGCTTTGTCCGTAGAGAAAACCGAAGCTTCCTCATTGACTTTGGCAGTATGCTGTTTCTGATCGACACCGCCATCAAACACCTTGTCCTCAATGTTCAGTTTCTTCATCTTTTCCTGAACTAAATGTCCTGAACTCCAGGAAGAAAAGCCACTGCAGCTATCTTTCGACATGAAATTTTCAGATTCACCAATGGTAAAGCTACTTCTTCCCTCAGCAGCCTCCTTGCTTGCATGAATTCTCAGTTTATTATTCAACTCATTTGGAAGTTCATCTTCCAAACTTTTCCCCGAAACACCACTAACATTTTCACCACCAGTAAACACAAAACCGCTTTTGTTCTTCACACCGAAACTAAAACTGGAATCTTTCTGTCCCACATTGCACATACTCTCCTGTGAATCCTTGACGTTATCATCAAAGCCAACACCCTTCCTATAATCTTTCCCACATACATCCTCCCCCTGGATCTTCAATTTGTTCATTTCTTCCACAACCCTTTCACCGTCATTGTTCCCAAAAACAAACGCCTCGTTGGTGCTCCTTCCAAACCCGGATTCACCGGCAATGGACCCAGAGAGAGGCATCATGAACGAACTAGGGTTATGAAACGGGTTGAAACCCAGACCCGAGAGAGAAACCGAGTTTCCCGAGGGCTTCAAGTTCTGAGACTTCACTTGCCTCCTCACCTTGGACAATCTCGGCTTAGAGAGACCCGAAGATGGCCGCGAAAATGGCGCAGAATCGAAGCTCGAGGTAGGATTGATTCGATCCGAACTCGGGAACGCGGAATTCAAATCCCCGAAGTTACTCATTGTTCTTAGATTCTCTGTTTTAGATTGAGGAACCGAACCTGAGACGACAAACCCAAAAGACAAGTGATTGGCTGGAATTTTCCGACCGTCGGCTTCGTTAGCCAGAGCCCCGGTCCCTACGAAATCCGCCGGCGACATGGCGGAGAGGGAGTCATCTAATCCGAAACCGCAGATTGAGAATCCAACGAAACACAGATTCCGGAAAAGGGAAATGGATCAGACCGGGATCAATCGATCAGAGAAGACGAAAGGAACCGAGAACGATCAAAGAAAACTTCAAATTCAATGGGCGATTGCGTTAGGGAGGAAACTGGTTCGCCTCCAATGGTTATTCCAGAGAACAATAAAATAAAATTTAAAATAAAAAAGGAAAAAAGGAAAAAGTGTGATTGTATTATATTTGCTTTGGGCTTTCCCGTTGTCGTCGTCACGGTCTCATGGCCTTCTCAAAGGTTTCATTTAACCTTTTATTATTTTCCTCTCATTCGGTTTGTTTATCTTATTATTGATGGCAATTAATCACATCTTAAATTTTATTTTATTTTAATTTATTCATTATTTTTTTATTTTGGTACAGTACAAAGTTCTTAAAAATTATAAATTTTAATTTTAATTCAATTATTTTTACATTTGTTTTTATTTTGTATTTTATAGATAATTTAAATTAATGGATTTAAAAGTTGAATACAATTAGATATTATTTGTTTCGTTTTTGGATATAATATTTTATCCCAACATTACTTAACTGAATATCATATTTATTTTTAGATCTTAACCAATAATTCTCAAATATACCATGATTATTTTGGTAATTTGCTCTTTTTTATAATTGTGTTTTGTCCTAATTAAGAAAAGAAACGTATAGAAATTAGAATTCCTCCTTTGAGACAATGCTACAAAGCCTACAATTATTTTGGATCTTTTGCAATTCCTTTCGTTTTATGGGAAAAATCGCATTTTCTAAATTACTATTTAACATTCCAAAAGTGAAGAGTTTTGGTAAACGTGTGTATATATATATATATATATGTACAATCCAAGTCTTATATAATTTTAAATGTTTAAAATTAAGAATAGGATATCCAAAAATTTAGAAATATTTCAAATTCTAAAGACTGAGATTTGATTCCAACCTAAACGGTGATTACCAATGACCCGTGTAAGAGGTGAAAAACGAGGGCGAGACATGACAATTCAAAAAAAAATATTCTAAGTACATATATATAATTTAATAAAATATATAAACTAAATTAAAAGACTTTTTCAAGTTTTTATAATGATCCAAAAATCGCATAATTTTACCCATACTTGACAAAAACAATAAACCCGAATGCCATAACAAAGAAAAACAAGGATTGATTGATTATCCAATTTTGCTATATAAATAGTCGTTAGCCATTTTAACAAAAAAAAAAATAGTCGTTAGCCCCAACACATATATATATATACACATATGTGTATATATATATATAGAGAGAGCTAAGGCATATAAATGATAAAAAAGAAAAAAGAAAAAAGATCCCTAGTCCGAGAGTGTTCTTGTCGAGTATTCTACAGATCAGGTCGTCAGTTGTATAAATGTCACTTGATGAAAACTTGCGATTTTGATACGATAAATGCCATATCCTAAGCTAAGTACTACTCTTTCTTGGTTCCTGTATATATATATGTGTATATAACTTAGCTGTATATATATATTCCTACTTCCTTTCTCTCTACTTGTCTGCATCCCAAACAATCGATTTCTTGATGTTCGATGATGGTTCAAAGTCATTGAATCTTACGTTTTATTGCATGAGCTTTCTCATCCATGACCTAAAAACCTGTCCAGAAAGATAAAAAATGTTATCGATACAGACCAAAAACGTCTCTTGCCTCGAGTTCTGGTGCCCGAAACGAGGAATGAAACCGATATGAGACGATAATACTATTGACATGACCGACCCTTTTGCATTATAGAGCGAAATAGCTACTGGACCAGAACGCTCGAAGTGGAAGGTGGTTCCGGATTATTTCCAGTGATAGATGAGACCGTGGCAAATTTTAGATCAATTTCAGCAGATTCGTCGGCCTTTTGGTCATCGGGTTTTGCAGACGGGAAGATGTTACTAGGAAGAACAAGTTGTATGGTGTTTCTACCGTTGGGTTCAAACTTTTCACTCTCAACATTCCCCGAGCTTTCTCCTCGCCCTCGATAAGGATCCACCTCCGAGGTATCACCATTCACTGACAAATCTTGAGGCAACAACTTTAATGAGATAAGAGTCACTGCTTGTTAAAGTAACAATAAAAACTTCTTATTCCATCGTAAGTTCATTGTGTAATTTCACCAACCTTCTAATCCTTCAGGCTCGGTATTTTCAGATGGGAAAACAAAGTTTCTGTTACCGCATGATAGAAAATAGCCTGGAGATCCCATGGACAAACTACGTTGATGATGGGGCACAAACCCGTTCTTGAATTCCGGGAGTTGCGAATTTACAAACCGTCTCCTTTCAAGCTCAATGGCTCTCTGCAGTTCAGCTTGCTCCATTTTTCTTCTCATCACCATCATCTCCTGTTTGTCATAGAACATCTATGAACCTAATAAACAATGAAAAGAGACCAGCCATAATCAGAAATAAAATGATACAAGACATACATAACTTGGAATGTGGCAAAAGCATGCAACAATCCAACTTGATCAACTTCAATCAAAATTTTGGATACTAACCGAGGTGAGAATCAAACCCAGATGGACTGGAACACGGAGAAAACTTCCCTCGATCAATCTGTTGTTGTAGCTGATTCTGTTGTTGTTGCTTTCTGCCATCAATAAAGTAACAATTACACGTTGGACCTCAAAATAGAGAGATCGTATAAGAAACAATTTTCAGCGATGTGTTAAAACCCAAAACGAAGAGAACACAAATGTGAGAAACCAAGAACAAGATAAAAAAGAATCATACTTGTCTAAAGGTTTTCTTTTTTCTTTGTAATGTTTCACAAGAACATGTGAATCGCAAATGAAATGGGGATTCCCTCTAACTAACACGAGCTTCACAGTCTCAGGGTGGACAAATGAAACAAATCCGAACATACGTTTCTGCTGGTAAGGGATCCTCACATCTTGCACTGCTCCAAAAAGGCTTCAAGTAAAAAACACACCCAACTAATCATCAATCGAAAAGGCAAAGCCATATATTGTCGAATATATATAAACCGTAGAACACTATCAACAGTTCTTATTAGTTGTTTCCTCCATTCTTCAAGAATCATCAAAACGGATTTGTTGGACGACCCTCGACATGTTCACCCATAAGTTTATCTCTGGTGCTTGTCTGACAGAGATGATTGTCGGAAAATACCTGAAATAGTTTGCAACGTCCTCGTCCTTAAAGGTGTTATCAGCAGGGAAAGTCAAGTAAATCTGCCTGGAAGCTGAACTCGACTGATCACTGAAATGCATCGTCATAAGTTCACTCCTCTCGAGCCACCCCGGGCTGTTGTTCCAATATCATTCATCACCAAAAAGTAATGCACCACCCACACTGCTACAGGTAAACATCACAAAACTTTACAACTGAATACACCGAGAATGTAAAATCCAAAATGGTAAATTTTAAACCAATTTGCATCGCACAAGACATGAACTTAGGCATGCGAAAATTTTGGCAAGCCAATGAGAATCAAACATATAGTCGCCAAAAGAAAGCACCATACAACAAGGAACACAAAGAACAAGACTGAATACCAACCACACAATTTATAATCTGGAAATGAGGATTACAAGTTACAACCAACCCAATATCACCACAAACAAGAAAACACAGAATCAGTTTTCTTCACACACTTTCAGAAAATACATGGGCTTATACCAAGAACGGCAAAGCAAAATACTTGAGATAGATCTATTTACCGGCGAGAGTGCTGATGCAAGAGTAAATCCGTCCTCGTCTCGTATGGCAATTGGGGAACCCTAGCCAAGAACTGGGCTGCAGCTAATCTCTGCTGTTGATAAGCCATTTTCATCATCATCATCATCATCATCTCCTTATGCTGGCGAAAAGAGCTTTCCATTTTTCTCGGCGAATTAACCATGCGGCCATTATCGTCAACATTATCTGGAAACCCGCCATGGATAAACTTGCAACTATCACCATTCTTGCAGAAACCTCGGCTAAAATCTATACAAGGCTTTAATCCTGCACCAAAACCATCATCCTCGAACCCAATGCATGCATTCGCCGAGAAACTCCTCTTGTGAATATAGGTTTCATCATTGTTCACGTAGTCCTCCAACAAAACCCTGGTATCGATGAGTTCCTCGGGTTTTGATGAGGAATCATCGAGAAACGAGAGGTAGTCAGTCATATGCTGCTCATCCAGAAAATCAGCACTAGAATCATTGTCACCACTAGCATCTGCAACAACCCCTTCGTTGCTTTGATCATTGTCGGAAGGTTTCGAGATTGACCCACTTCGAATATTGTCGAGCGGGAGAAAAGGGCTCGGTTTGGGGGGAATGTGGGTATTATTGCCGTTAGGATTTACCCTACTCAGTGACCACGAAGAGCTGGAAGAAGAAGACAGAGGAAAATTTCTACAGAGATCCATGAACCCATTAGGGTGACTGCCTCTACCGTCAATGGGTGGCCGACAAATAAGGTTCAACGGCGAAGGAGAGGTGGAGTCGACGGTGCAGACAAGTTGTTCAACAAAAGCCCCAACTGGGTCTTCACTTTCACAGTCATGGACTGCAACGCCCGTTCTGGTCTGAAAGCTAGACGCATCAAATCCCCCTCTTCAACCGTAACGGATGTCGGCTTAATCCGAAGGAAATTACGCAGAAGCATTACAGAATTATTATGAAGCTATGCGACTAGAAATTGATCCCTATGATCGAAGTTATATACTATATAATATAGGCCTTATCCACACAAGTAACGGGAAACATACTAAAGCTTTAGAATATTATTTTCGAGCATTAGAACGAAACCCCTTTTTACCACAAACTTTTAATAATATGGCTGTGATTTGTTATTACGTGCGACTACCTCCATTATAGAAAAAAAAACAACGAAAAGACCATGATAGCCCATATTTTAAATAAAAAATAATAAAGTTAATAATGAAAAAACTGCACTTTCTCTTTCCTCATCTTTTCATTCTTTCTCATCCAAGACTGCTTTCTCTCTTCTCTGATTGTTCTCTCGATTTTCTCTCTCCTCTTATTCCCACTCTCTCTCCTCCGTTTTGCTCTCTCCCTCCTCCGTTTTGCTTCGTTTCTCTTCCGA
>NW_010968505.1:2268643-2269538 GCF_000463585.1 Tarenaya hassleriana | reverse complement strand
CTTCCGATTTGTTTTGTTTCTCCTCCGATTTACTTTCTCTCTCTTCGTTAGTGTGCGAAACAGCTATAAAAATCATGAAAATCAGTGGAGATTCACATAGAATCGTATTCTTTGTGATTTGAAAGCAATGTATGATGTTCTTTGGGACCTGTAACTCATGTGGCATGTGACTCATATGACCTATGACCCATGCGACTTGTGACCATCTTCATCAATTTGTGTCATATTTGTTGGGTTTCGCTACGGGTTCCTAGCATGCGATCATATCGATCTAGGGTTTGGTCTACTAGGTTTCATGCAGCGGAAAGATATTCTGAACCTAGTCAAACGTCACACGCAACCAAACCTGCAAAACCCGAACAGATCTTGTATATCACCGTGGGAATCGAATACTTACCTCTTTCTTGAAGAAACGGAAGTAGGAGTCGATCCGGGGCCTGTTTAATCACCTAGGACTGAAGTTACAGTCCCTCTACACGTATCCACACCGACGGGAAGGATTCCAAACACTTTTGGAACTGATCTGCTAGGATCTGTGAAGTGAATAGGGTTTCAAAGACTTGGGATCGAATCCCGGGAACTAGAACCTCAAAAGAAACGATTTTCTTGTGTTCTAGATCTGTCTTAGGGTTCTGTAAGTCGAGTTCTTCTTTTAGGACGGCGTCCAACACCTCCATATAAGATTAGAAACCCTAATCCTTGTGAAAAGAGACTTTTTCCGAGTATTGACTCGGTCCGAGTCAGAACTCTGACTCGGTCGAGTCAGAACGAATCAGCCCAAGCCCATTGTCAACTCTTGACTCGGCCCATTTAGTATTGACTCGGTCCGAGTCAAAACTTTGACTCGACCGAGTCAAAACATCAGCCAAGCCCAAAACACTTTCGGGGCTTCGAC
>NW_010968505.1:2260038-2264447 GCF_000463585.1 Tarenaya hassleriana | reverse complement strand
TCGCCTCTATAAATGGACAGATATTTGTTCTCAATAACAAATCTGAAACCATCTGAGTCTAAACATGAAATCGATATGAGAATCACGATTTGATAACCCAATCCTTACCATTAGGTCCAAGTCCGACTTGATAACCCAATTCAAGCTCAACCATATTCGAGCTATGAGAATCACGATTTCTCCATACTGCCTCATGTCAACTCTTGACCCGGCCCATTTAGTATTGACTCAGTCCAAGTCAAAACTTTGACTCGAAACTTTGACTCGACCGAGTCAAAACATCAGCCAAGCCCAAAACACTTTCTGGGCTTCGACTCGCACGGAACTGACTCGGTCCGAGTCAAGTACTGACTCGGTCCGAGTCAGAAGGCTGAAAACGTTCTGACACTCTGATTTGATCCGAAAACGATTTTTCCGACCAAATCCAAGTCTTCCTTTCCGAAACTTCACATATAAGTCCATCCCTAATGGTGTGTGACCCTGTAGGCCCATTCGCAGTGGCAGCAGCCTCGAGAACCATTCCCGATCTACAAGTCATGGTTAGCCTCTAGCAAGACGCCATGACCACCCACGTTGAATTGAGTTAGAGGTGATCTAACCAAGGCAATAACAGCTCGAGTTCTGATCATTTATCTCACGATATCATATGTTGAACAAGGGCATGGTTTGAGCCACCCTTCAAGTTCAACCGCTTTCTCGTCTTGGCAAATCGACTAATAAAATAGATGCAACTTCATCTATAGCGTGGCCACGCATTTTCATAGTCCGACTTCCACGAGAGGGCCCAGCGATATCTCTCCTGTTAAGGAGGTGACAAGTCCCATATTGCATGTCTACTATCTCCATATGATTCGTGAACGTATCTGATCAACGCCGTTATAATCATCCGGTTAAAGACGACGTTTGACGCAGTCAAGACACGCCACTCCTCACATCAGATACTCTAGACATCTCAGGTCTGAGGATCCAAGAACGAACCGCTGTATGAGATTCAAGTCATGACTCTGTCCATGTGACAATCTCATGCGGGTCAACCAGTCACTCATTCACAACGAGTACCCATGATTGTGATATGCATCCAATGCATCGATCACACCTCATGCTAGTCTTAATTCATCATTGTTCCCACAATGATAACTGACCAGGGTGTTTAGAATCATTCTATAATGATTCAAGGATACCGAAATATAACAAACATGTCAATCATATAACGGGGATGTAATGCATTCATAAATCAATGAACCAATACAAAGTCAAAATGTCATATCACGGATCATCCTAGAGCATTACAACCAACAATATTAGTCATATTTAATCATATTTAGTCATTTAGGTTGATTAGATCACATAAATAAGATACGATCATTTTGAGTAACAATGATCCTTATTAGTCAGTCATATAAGTTCCAAGGTTATAGATTCATCTGAGTCATATAGTGACAGGGTCATATAGATCACACGAGTCACATAGTAACATCCACAGATCACATGGATCACACGGGTCACAAGTCACATGGGTCACATGGATCACACCCTTATATCCGGTTTGAAATGCGAAGAATATATTGAAGAATGGAAGAGCTACAAGAAAAATGAATTAAAAAACAAGACTTTCGGTCGTGTGTTTGCAGTAACATACGTCAAAGCATTGATGGTCGGTTAAGAAAAAGATATACCACATATCTGTGAACAAATGAATGTCAATATATTTGTTAATAAATAGTTATCATGTTTCTTTGTTGATGAGGATAGAAAATATTATTTATCTCTCATATTATGAAATGATTATTTTTGAATATATTAAATGGTTATTTCTAAATATAATATTTTTTCTTCAATTAATTTTATTATTTTTGTTTTGAAGAAAATTTTTTCTTCAATTAATTTTATTAATAATTTTGGGTCACATAGGTTTCAAAAAGAGAGCGGAAATCGAAGGAAAAAGAACAGAATTTCGGAGGTGAGAGAAATGAAAGATTTAGAGAGAGAAAATTAAATGTTTTTATTATTTTATTGTCAGTAAGTCACAGGTCACAACTGTCATATGGGTCACATAGTGAAAAATATGTTCAAACTTTATTATGATTATTTTGGAGAAAAATAAAAAAATGTGGTCATTTTTTTTAACTTTTGGGGGGAAAATGAAAATGGTTTTCAATACACGGCGAGACAGTGAAAAATAGGCCTTAAATGTTATTCTCAAAGTGGATCCCATATGTTTCTCATATCCCTGATTTGTTTTTGCTGGCGGGTTCCACATGTTTCTAGATATAACATCAGGTCACATGGGTCACGATATTCGAATTTATCGAATTAGTGATTTTGAATGGATATACAATAGTTAATCATGGATTTTAACATCAATAACAACTTTAAAATCATCGTCGTTTCAACTTTCGGATCTAAATCACTCATGAAAAATGTACTTCATAAGTAATACTAGTGTTTTATGAACACTTTGGAACAAATTGGACTAATGTTTATACAAACCATAATTAACTTCATGAATTTCACTTGTAGACACTATATTATCATTATACAACACCACATAAACTACATTAAAGCTTTAAAACTCAGATTTGACCCTCTTTTTTTAATTGTCACTGGGTCACGGGTCACAATGGTCACATGGGTCACACAGTGTAAGACTATCTATGGGTCACATGAGAGTCACATGGGTCACATGTTTAACTCATATGACCAATTAATTTGTATGTATTCTGATTTTATTATATAATGCAAACTTATTAAACACAATGTACTAATGCAAAGAAATCATATTCATGAAAAATATACTTCATAAGTGATACAACAATGAAATTATACAAATTAATTATTTTATAAATATATCCGAAAACGATAATGAAATCATACGAACAAGTTATTTTACAATGAAACTGGTTTTGTTTAGGCCTACCGATTCTCCGTTTTTTCCACTATCGAAGGGAATACTACGATATTTTCCAATCATAATAATCAGGAATCGGTCTGATATAATACTGCATTTTCCAGTCTTATGGACTACTGCAACCGCTCTCCAAGTGTCTACAAAATTATTGAGTACAGTAATATCATATGTGTTGGGTTTTCTGGGATCTCTAGAGCGAATCCTATTCCTAAGAGATCGATTCTAGGGTTTTCGCAGCGGATATAAAACAAAAATTTAATAAACCCTAGAACCATGCTTCTAATGAATTGTAGAAACGTTAGAACGCTTACCTCAATCGATCCGAGGCCTGTATCAACTGAAGAATTCGTCCGATCACTTAGGCAGGAAGATTACCTCGCCCTCTATACGTATCCACACCTCGGGATGGATTCCAACGATTGGAACTTGTCTGCTAGGACTCGAATCTCTATTCGGTTTTGCACTTCGAGAAAACGAGACTTAGAACTTGTTGAGCTTTTTGGATCTTACCAAAAACTCTCCAAGAACTGCAAAAGTCGGCTGCCCAAAGACTCATCAGTGATTAGGGTTTTAATCTCCTTCTTATAAAGTGATTTTACCCTAATTTCGGTTCAATTACGAAAATACCCAGAGTCCAGAATGGACGGACCAGAAATGCACGTGGACCGTCCATTCCAGAAGCAGAACGGACGGTCTGCATTAGTGGACCGTCCATTCCAGACCTTCTGGAACATGATCAGAAGTCAGAACGGACGTTCCGCAATGTAGAACGGACGTTCTGTATGGACAGAACGGACGGTCCAGGACAGACCTTCCGTTCTGAGCCACTCAGTCCGTCACCCTTGGACCGCCCGGTCTGGCTTACCCAGAACGGACGGTCTAGGGTAGGCCTCCGTGATCAGATCACGTTTTCCCCCGTTCTCATCCCCGATCATACCCGAAACCGATCCGAATTCTTCTGTACACCCAAAATTCAAACTCCTGCACTCTATGCAACATGAAACATGCAATCTACACTAGATTCAATCATCAAACATGCATAGAAATCAAAGCAAACATGGATTTAAACAATTCAAATCCTAAAACGTGTGTGATCGGGTTCTACGAAATCAAAACAGAGCAATCAGGCTCTGATACCACTGTTGGGTTTCCTGGGATCTCTAGAGCGAATCATATTCCTAAGAGATCGATTCTAGGGTTTGCGCAGCGGATATAAAACAAAAATTTAATAAACCCTAGAACCATGCTTCTAATGAATCGTAGAAACGTTAGAACGCTTACCTCAATCGATCCGGGGCCTGTATCAACTGAAGAATTCGTCCGATCACTTAGGCAGAAAAATTACCTCGCCTTCTACACGTATCCACACCTCGGGATGGATTCCAACGATTGGAACTTGTCTGCTAGGACTCGAATCACTATTCGATATGTGCACCGAGAAATCTCGAGACTTAGAACTCGTTTTGGATCTCCAAAAACTCTCTCTTTTCTGCCAAAAGTC
>NW_010968505.1:2237811-2259895 GCF_000463585.1 Tarenaya hassleriana | reverse complement strand
TCTTGGTTTTTCCGTCGTTTTCTCGTGCATTTTGTCCTTCCCTGCATGTGTGGCCCTGTAGGCTCATTCGATATAGCAGTATAGTCCGAAATCTCTATTCCGGATACACAAGTCATAGGCGGTCTCTAGCAAGACACTGTGACTACCTATCTCGAATAGAGTTTGTTTGTGATCTTTACGAACGCCAGAGATGATTTCGTTTGATGATCCTTTTGTATCGCGATATCATATGTCGAACATAAGGCATGGACAAGCCACCTTATCTGATTCGACTGCTTTCTCATTCACTGAGTTCGACTGTCTGAAATAGACGACGTTCGTCTATAGTGCGGTCACACATTTCTACAGTCTCGCTCACACGAGGGGTCCAGCGATATCTCTCTCTTTTACGAGAGGTACAAATCCCGTCTTGACTATCTACAATCCAGCACATGATTCGTTTCGTACCTGATACACGCCTTTATAGTCCTCCTATTACGCAGGACGTTTGACGTATTCAAAGCACGCAACTCCTCATGTTGGATTCCGTAGATATCTCAGGTCTTAGGATCCAATCATGGAACCGCCATATGAGATTCAAGTCATGACGCTAGTCCATGTGACAATCTCATGCGGGTCAATCCAGTATTCCGTTCTTCAACGAATACCTATGACAGTGATCGTATACAATACCTATGATCATCGCTATGATCATCAATCACACATCATACTAGTCTTATTATGTCATCATTTCCATAATGACACAAGACTAGGGAGTTTAGTATCATTCATAATGATACATGGATTTCATAACAAATCTAGTATGCAAGAACATGTAATGAATCAAATACTCTCATAAAACCATAGAAAGTATCAATACATCGAATGTATCTAAAGAAAGCTCATAAACAGTACATCATAGAGCACTAAACCAACAATATGCACATGCTATCTTGTACCACTTATGTAGCACTTTATCAATATACTCCACAACTTTAAGAAACCTGCACAACAAGATATGCACATTAGATTTGGGTCACATGGGTCACAAGTCACACAGGTCACATGGGTCATAAATCACAAATAACATCATATATGGTTTCAAATCACAAAGAACACGATTCTATGTGAATCCCCACTGATTTCCATGATTTTTGAAGGTTTTCCGCATACTGTCGAAGAGAGAACAAGCAAATCGGAGGAGAAAAGAAACAAATCGAAGGAAAGAGAGAGATAGCAAATCTAAAGGGAGAACAAGCAAATCGAAGAAGAGACGAAGCAAATCAGAGGAGAGAGATGGCAAATCTGAAGAGAAACAAAACAAATCAGAGGAAAAATGAAGCAAATTGGAGGAGAGAGAGAGAGCAAAATGGTAGAGAAAGATAGTGAAAACTAGAGGAGAGGGAGCAAAATCGGAGGAGAGAAACACACTTTCAGAAAGAGAGAAAAAATTGAATATTTTTTATTTAATTTTATTTTTTGTTTAATAATAGAAGGATAAAATAGATATTATATATTTAAGAGTGTATATTTAAAGTAAAATTATTTTTTTTTTTAGATGAGGGTGGTCATTGAAGTCCATATAGCATTTAACGGTATTTTTGATAAACCCCCATCTGGGGGAATAGTTTGCGTTAAAAATATGAACTTTCTTGGAAACCGAAAGAACAATAGTTATAAAGATAGTGTCACTTGTCGATAATAGTTGATGTGATTTGGTAAATTTCGATATTTTCGATGATTCGTTCGAAGTTTGTTTAGTAAATTGGAGATTTTTATGGATTAGGGTTAGATGGAAATTTGAGAAGTTTTGATGCCCTCTATAATTCAGATTTCAAATTTCATTTGCGAAATATTTAGATTCATTAGATGATATAATTTTTACCTTATTTGGTAACCAACACATTTCTAGTATGTTTATATATATATATATAATATATATATATAACTTTCCTAAAACAAGATTAAATTGAAAAAAACACCCTAAAAGCAAAAAATGATACATAAAAAAAAATTTTAAAACCACTGTAAAATCAGTGTTAGAGACAGAGACGAGACGACTTAGGGTTTTCAAAGGCAAGGATATGGGCGTTACCACTTTTACAGGCGGTTAAGTCCACGCGTTCTTTACCTGTTTCTAAAAAAAGTATCGCACTTTTACGTTCATCAGTACTGTTTCTAACCGTTGGA
Organism: Tarenaya hassleriana; assembly: GCF_000463585.1. Lineage (NCBI taxonomy): Eukaryota > Viridiplantae > Streptophyta > Magnoliopsida > Brassicales > Cleomaceae > Tarenaya > Tarenaya hassleriana. The sequence goes on along the minus strand of NW_010968505.1, from coordinate 2,257,726 downwards.
TTCACCAATTCTATTATTTGAGGTCATTAGACGGTCATGATTACTTACCTGCTTAGTTACACCCCAAGGGCTAATTGTGCACGCACTTCTAGATGATTTTCACTGTTTGGCTAATTATTTATACACCCATCATTTTGCAAAAAAAAAATAAAAAAATAAAAAAAAATAGTCCAACACATGATTAAACTTTGAACATATATATTATTTCAAATTCTTTAAGATTAATAGATTCAACCATCTAGTATATGTGTTTGTGTATATATATTATATATGTGTGTGTGTCCAAAAATGTTGGGACCCCGTGAATGTAGAAGCACAGTGGTCGTGGTTGCGGTTCGGCCATAGTTGCAGTGAACATCAAATTGGGGTATACAAAATTTACACACAAAAAAAATGTAAAAAAAAATATCTGTGTTCTCTTTAATCAATCTCTGCACACTTTATCCTTGTAAACTTAATTTTGCACCTCACGATCTCTCACGGAGGAAAAAAGTTCACAAACATTTTTAAAAAATAAATACAAAATTGTGAACCGAACCAAACTAAACCGGATTGAAGTTGAAACGTAACCTACCCATTGATCCATTGCAAAGTCATAGCCAGAGATTTGTACATATCGTCACTAGAAACGTAACATGGATCATCTTCTTTCGACCCATATTATCGCATTTCAAAACCATGTTCTCAAACCTAAATAACAAAACACCCCTTTCTCATAAATCTCAACTACACATCATTAGATACACCATTCAAATATGTATAAGCATTCAAGAGCTAATATATATATATATATATATATTTGTACTCTACTTCGTGTTTTTGGGCTGTTTTTATAATGTGTGTTTTTATTCTGCTTTTTTTTGTTTGTTTTCATGGAAACAGTTTGTTGGACATATTCATATAAAATCTGATGGGTTAATTTAGACAGATTAGTTGCTATATGGAAAAAAAAAAAAAAAGCGAATTAAGATCAGGCAACCAAAATCTTTATATGACCAAGCATCTACTTTTATTGCCATAAAGTAATTCGTTGTTATTTATGTAGTTACAAAAATGAGACCAAACAACAAGGGATCCGTGGCGCAATGGTAGCGCGTCTGACTCCAGATCAGAAGGTTGCGTGTTCGATTCACGTCGGGTTCAATCCCCCCTCTTTTTTTTTTTTCTTTCTGGCCAGTGGGTTTTCATTTGCTCGTCCTGATTTCCATGGCTGATTTCCGCACTGCAACATGTTCTGTGGTACTTTCTAACATGAGAAACCGAAGCTTCAAATTCTAAGGAAGTTCACCCGTGTTTCGGAATTCGGTTGCCATGTTTTGTAAATATTACGTCTTCCAGCAATCTGGCACTGTCTCTGGATCATTTTACCTTTCAGACAATGCAAGAAGAATGGTTTAAAAACCAAAAATCTGATTACGACTTCTGTTACAGATCCGTATTATTTTGATGGGTCCAATCCGAATTTGATTAATGATTACAGCGAAATGATCTTACGCATGAAATCCGTAAACGGTGAGCAGATTTATCTCAAGCCATGCAATGGTTATGTGACATCCTCTGGCTGAAACAGAAGTTCTGGAAAACTTGGTTTGATGCAAAATGTCAGCGATATCATTCTCCTAAGTATTTTGAAAACATCATATAAAAGAAACCGGAAAAAAAACCGATCCTAAACCGAGGATGAACCAGAAACTTGGCTATTCAATTTCGGTTCGAGGGTTTGCTTTAGTGTATTTTCATATAACATGACAGTAGATATTTTATTATATAGAATGAAAATTATCGCACGTTAATTTAATTTAAGGCGATAGGATTCGAAATATTATACTGCTTTCTGAGCATTTTCGGTTTGCAATCAATGGAGGAAACCCTTCCCCTTCAGGCTCTCCACTGTCTCCTGGATGCTAACCTTCAAGGGAATGTAGTCAATGCCGAGGCTCTTCGCTCTCTCCTTTGAAACTTGGTACGTCGGCACGTACGGCTTCTCGTCCGCACACCTACCATTACAAGATGGAATTTGGTTAATAACCGAGTAACTAAACCGATGTAAACCAAACAACATATAACTGTAACTGAACCAAATCCGATATGAAAACCGAATAGTTATGATTTCTCCAAAACCAAACATGAACCAAACCAAATAAAAAAATAACCGAAAATTTCTTTCAAAAATAAAATTTTTTATCAATAAAATCGAATCTGTACCGAACCCGAACCAAACCGAAATCAACATAAAACCTAAATGGTTATAGTTTTTCTAAAACCAAAGAAACCCGACACGACCAAAGCTCACCACTTTCTCCATGCCCATGTAATAACCCTTTTTCGAATAAGAAAAACACAGAAGTGTGTGGTAACTGGTAAGCAAGGTGTTTTTGTGTATTCGGAAACTTACTTTTCGGGGAGTTGGAGATTCGGGAAGAGCTCCCGAAGAATGTTCACGACCTCGGAATGGTGAGCTACGCTCTCCACAAGACAGTAACGGCCATTGGCAGAAGGGTTTTCAAAGGCAAGGATATGGGCATTGGCCACATCCTTCACGTTCACCCATCCGAAACTTGAGTTGGGAAACGTCTTTGTTCCTGCAAGAACCAAAACGAAAGGTTCGATTTTCTTGGGAATGAGGCGATGTTGTTGTTGTTGTTTTCGTAAGGTATCATGTATGACGAAATGAGGTTTTTTCCCCGGGTTTTAAAAAGAGTTGTCACCGTTTATTAAGCTGGATATAGCAGCAGCACTGGTGTTGAGAGTTGGCTGCAAGAGAGGACCGATCACCATTGCAGGGTTTATGGTGACAATGTCGATGCCTTTCTCCTTAGCGTACTTCCACGCAGCTTCTTCCGCCAAGGTCTTCGAGAGTATGTACCACATCTAATTGCGACGACACAAGCAAAAAAACAACTGTAATCAAGCCCACGTCCAGTACCGATGTTTTGCTCAGCAGTTTTGCCTAACGAGGTAACTACCAATCATGAAGTAAACATACTGAATGTTTAGCATGGTTTCTCTAACAATCTGAAACAGAAGTGGGTATTGTTCGCTTTATGGGCCATCAAACCATAATGCAGAATGCATAAACTTATGATAAATGAACCTAAATCAAGAAGATATCCAATTCCTAAGACGGACCAACCTTTGATGCCTTGCAGACCTCAGGATCCGAAAACCAAGTCTCGTCGACCATTACATCGGGAGTGCGAGGTTTTCCATTGTAAGCAACCGCCGCCATGGAAGATGTTACAACAACTCGTTTGACAGTAGAGGTCTTTGAGCACGAGTTCAAAACATTAAGCGTTCCCTTTACAGCAGGGTCGATAAGTTCAGCCTGAAGAACAAGGGGAAGAAGGTTCAAGAACGAATTCAAAGTTCACATCTGAAGAAAAAAAAGAAACCTATGATTATGAACCTGCGGGTCTTTGACGTCGTGATAAAAGGGAGAAGCCGTGTGGAAAACGCCTTCACATCCATCAACAGCCGAGTCAAAGGATCCATCTTCCAAAAGGTTTGCTTTGAACAGATGGAGTCTTTCACTAGCACCTTCCAGAGAAAGCAAGTGCTCCGTCTTTTTCGGGTCATCTGCATATATACAGTGAATTGTATCACCACAGACAGACATTCAAGACAAAGTTCAAACATTTTGTATCGAGGATTCTCTTTCGAGTTCAAGTGGGTTTTCGGTATTGGGAAAAACCCGGATTCTAAAACCGAGTCTCGTAGATGCGAACACAGAGAAAGTTAACTTACATCATTTCACCAGCAAAAGAACTATATCACAGTAAATTCAAACACACCTCAAAGTGAATGAGAGACAGAAACTATAGACTTACGGCTAAACTATCCACCTAACCTTCACAACGCCATAAAAGAACTATATCACCACAAAACCAGACATACATCTAAGAATCTAAGAGACCTTATACTATACAACCATATTAAAGAAGAACCCATCCAATATCCACAACGTATTCAAATCCAATTAGGGGTCGAACATAGAGGCCAAAAACACAACATTAAAGAGACAAAACAATCAGCCCTTCAAGCTCAGCCAGTGATCCGATTCAAAGCTTGGCCTCTAATCATAAACCCTTTATTTCAATAATACTAAGCTTAACATGAAGAGACGAGATTTTAGTACCATCAAACTAATATGACAAAATGCTCAGTTTCTCTGTCAAGATTATCCAACATTTTACAAAGCAATATCTCAAGAACTCCAACAAAAGCACAGGATTTCACCAAAATGGGCGACATCTGATAATTCTTGAAAACTCACAAGAAATGCAAGGAGAACCACAAAGACAAGGTACACTCAAGAGGGAAGACCAAACCCACAAAGAGTAAAATGCCCAAATTCTCTGTTCAGAGAACTGAACATTTTTATAAAAAAAAAAACATTTTCCAGAGTAAAGTATGCAGATTTTCAGCAAAAATCAGAAAATTCAACAAATCACTGAAATGGGCAACTTTCAATTAACAAGATAATTGTCCAAACTTCACCAGAAATGCCCAGCAATCAACAAAGAACATGGAAGAGGAAAGGCAAAAAATTTTAAAAAAAAAACGAGAAAAGAGGAAAAGAGAATCTGGGAACAGAACTGGGATCTCGAACAGAGGCCTTGACGGTGTAACCACGGAGGAGAAGGAACTTCACGACCCACGACGCTATGTAACCCGACGCTCCCGTCACGCACACCACCTTTCCCATTCTCTCCCGAATCGCCTTCTTCTTCTTCTTCTTTTTTTGTTTGCGGCTATGGTGGGTTTTTTTTTTGTTTCCTCTGCTTATTTTTTATAATATATGATTATATGATTATAAATATAACGTATGAATTTACGAGACATTTAAGCCTTTTAGGTTTATTTTGTGGTTGGCCAGTAATTAATGTCGGCCCATAAAGGGTACGGCTATGGTTGTTGACCATTCAGAAAATATTAGGTGCATGGATCAAAGAATTCAAAATATTTTTAGAAAAAAAAAGAAAAGGGAAATAACAAAAATGGAATCTTGATTCACGAGACATGCAATTATTCGTATTCCATCACTACTCGGACCATATTTTAAATTTTTATGTTAACAAATCCAAAAAAAAAATTGAATTTGAATTTCAGTTTTGTTCCATTAGAATATATGAAATATTTGTTGTCCGTTCTTAGTCTGCATTAAAAAAAAATTAAATTCATGGATTCATCCCTGAATGTTCTTTTCGATTATTTTGTTACGAAATAAAGGAAATTGCAAGGATTTTCAACTAAGATTGATGCAAAATCTTGATTTCTCTTGAAAATAATACCCAATATATTAATTAAAAATTATAAATCTTTTTTTTTAAAATCTCGATTCGAATACAAACCCGTCCCTACCATTTTGGAATCTCAGAAATCCACGTGTACAAAATCTTAATAATTGAAGCATTCGGATGCTGTTTCATATGCTGAAATATAGTCTCGGGTCCTAAAATAAAATGACATTAACTCGGAAAATTGAATACGACTTTGCAACCTATTACATGATAAAAACATGACACAACAGGAAAAAAAGAAGAAGAGAAAATGTCTCATACACATATATAAACTTACACACATATTAATGTTTATACATACACTGATACACACATATAAACATATACACATGCTTATACATACATATATACATATATATATGGTTGTACGAATAGATATAGACATTATAAGCTTATACACATATACATATTGGTATACACATACACACGCTTATACACAAATATATACATACAAATATACGCGTATAAGCATATATATATTTGTCTGTGTTTATGCGTGTTTCCTCCATATATATATATATGTGCGTACAGTGTATATATAATAATGTATACATACTTATACACACGTAGATATATACAAATGTATACATACATATACGCATATATATACTTGGTTATACAAATAACACACTTATGCAAGGCTATACACAGACATATAAATGTGTCTAGGCATATATCTATCTATGACTATGTCTATGTATAAGCATGCATATATGATATAAATGTAAAATTATATATGCACATATATATATATATATATATATGAATAAGCAGCAGGATGTATATAAATATGTAGGAGAAGTCTCCAACTCAATTAGAAAATGACAATTCTCTCTATAATTGTGTCGGTTCTTATTGAGGTATGAACTTCCTCTGAACCGCACTTTCGACTAATTTATCATGTTCCGTATGGTTTGTCGGTTATTGTATAGAGTCGAAAATTTACTATCCGAGATATCATCTGACCAGCGGGGTCTGCCGATGTCCGGCCCGAAGGACGGATCGATGGTTCCCCACCGTTATCGAAAAAAATTATATAACTATTATATATATGTGTATATATATCAACAGAAGTATTTGATTTTATTCGGATTCTGATTCTTATTCTCTATTCGTGAATGAAGGAGAGGTCCCCACCAAGAAAAAAATAAAATAAAAAATAAAAACCCTTAAACCAATCTGTGTGCTCTGAGCCTCTGACCTTCTTCTGCATTCAAACGACCGCCCACCAAACCGCAAGGTCAGACGCGACCCAGAACTCTCATCAGAGAGAGCAGCAGAGGACTTACCCAAAAAACATTCTACGAATCGAGAATCTCTGTCTCTTTCTCTTTTCCCCTCTCGGCCATCGAACAAAACCCATCAATGGCGATCGCCTACTGCTTCTTTTCGACCCCAAATCCGAACCTATCAGTCTCCGTTCCCAATCCCACGCGCCGACGCAACCTCACTCTCTCCCCTGTTCTCTCTCTGAACCTCTCTTCGTCCTCCTCCCTCTCTTCCTCCGCCGCACCCATCTCCCTCTGCCGCCGCAACTTCCCATCCCCTGTCTTCTCCGCCTCCATCGACAACGGCGGCTCCGATGACCACAATAATGGAAACCACGGCGGCGGCGGCGGTGGCGGAAACAACGGGGATGGCAAGGGCGGGGAGGACAGGGAGAGGAACAAGAAGGAGGCGATGATGGTTCTGTCGGAGGTTGGGTTCCGTCTGGAGAATCTGCCGAAGGATCTGGCTGCTGCGATCGAGTCGGGTCGGATTCCCGGATCGGTTGTGACCCGGTTTCTGGAGCTCCAGAGATCTGCGTTGGTGCGGTGGTTGATGCAGTTTGGTGGGTTCAGGGAAAGACTTTTGGCCGATGATCTCTTCTTGGCTAAGGTCGCCATGGAATGTGGTGTTGGTGTCTTCACCAAGGTTAGCTTCTCCATTTTCGGATAATTTCACTGAAAGTTTGGATTTTTCTTCTGCCTTCCAATGGATGATTTTTCATTGTTTTTTCTTTTTCATGGAGAATATGTCTTGTCTGACATAATTTGATGCTTTTTGGTCACTTCACTGTTCAAGTTGATGAGATTGAACAGAAATGGATGATGAGTAATGGCGTGCTGATTCTAGAACGTTTTGGAATCTGGATTTGATGCTATGCCTTCTAATTTATGCTGACTACAATTTTCAATTCATGTGTTCATATAGTTTGTTCTTCATCAGTTAAAAAGTTTGGATTTTTATAGCTCTTATGGATCCATTTCATATCTCCAGACAGCTGCAGAATATGAACGCCGGAGAGACAATTTCTTCAACGAACTCGAAGTTGTTTTCGCCGATGTGGTAACGACCCTTTTCCCCATTGTTCTTGTTTTTGAGAAGTGTGGCAGTTAGTTTCATTTCAGACATGGAAATGGACTGAAAGTGACTCAACATCAATGTTTGCAAGTGCATTAGAATACAATGCATTTTATTGCAAATAAGATGTTTGACCTGACTGTGCGGTTTTGGAGAGAGGGAAGGGTCGGTTGAAAAAAATATCTGGAATAAGAAAACAAAGTTGGTAGACTTTACATGTTGGACCATTCTTTATTTCAATGTGTGATGTAAGAATCTATAGAAATTTAAGAGTTGGTGACTGTCATTGATTGATGATGACCCTTCAGACAAAGGAAGAGTTGGTTAGTTTACTCTGTGCTCTGTGGTGGTAAATGTAATGGGACTGAGAATGAGATTTCTGGCCATTAGGTAGCCGGAAAACTAGTAATGGAAGATGCGATATTCTCTTGATCTCCAAGTGAAAACAAGAACAAGCTCGGTATAATTAATTATTGTTTTGTAATTCTCTCGTCCGAGTTCATATGTCTAAGTTTACGGGACGTTATATTTGTTTATGACGAACATTATCGATTAACTTGAAGTGAAAATGACGAGGAAATACACTCTGATGTCGCGTAACTGGTCTCGCCTCTCGATGAGACCGAGGTTAAGCTTGGTTTTGGGTTCATTAGGGTTTTTTTTGTGAGAGTACCGGATGGTTTTTGTGGTGTTAGGTGATGGCTATCATCGCGGATTTCATGTTGGTGTATCTTCCGGCACCTACTGTTTCACTACGTCCGCCTCTTGCCCTTAATGCTGGACGGATATCAAAGTTCTTCCACAGCTGCCCAGATAACGCTTTCCAGGTCTCGGTTTTTTCGTAAATTCAATTGTTCCAGAAGATTCCGGAAGGATTTCTTGAAGGCTTTATGGAAAGCACTGATGGTTCTTCTGTGCAGGTTGCTCTCTCTGGTACCTCATACACTCTGTTGCAAAGGATAGGTGCTATATTGGTGGGTGAAATTTTCTTCTTTCTTTTAAACGGGTCTCGTTATTACCTAAAACGTGATTTAGGCTTTTAGAGACGTAAACATGAATATGGGTTTTGTCTGTTAATGCAGCGTAACGGGGCTAAACTGTTTGCTGTTGGAACGACTTCGTCGCTGGTAAGTCCAAATATATCTGTCTGAAAATCTTTCATTAACGATCTTTCTCGGGTTCATCTGTGCATTCAAAAAGCCGTTTCTGAATCAGTGGACCTTTCTCATTGCTGCTTAGGTTGGTACCGCCATAACGAACGCTTTGATCAAAGCACGACAAGCCGTGGACTCTGAAGCCGAAGTAGAGAATGTCCCGATACTCGAGACAAGCGTAGCCTACGGTGTGTATATGGCAGTTTCCAGCAACCTCAGGTAATTTTCTTCATCCTATCCTCAATCTTTCCCATGGAACGTATCGGAAATGGAACAAAGAATCCGATGTAAAGTTTCTTACTTTCCGACTCGGAGAAAAAGACCCGCTTTTTTTACATACGACCCAGTCGGGTAATTCAGTTAACGTGCTTCATAACAGGTACCAGTTATTGGCCGGTGTGATCGAACAACGTCTGCTGGAGCCATTGCTGCACCAACAAAAACTCGCACTTAGTGCTATGTGTTTTGCCGTTAGAACTGGCAACACATTCTTGGGTTCGCTATTGTGAGTTGTCGGAACCAAAACCCGATTTTTTCGTTTACCCGTTTTTTCGTCTTCTGTCGTGGTTTTGAGTCCTGGTTTTTGTTTGTTTTTTTGTCTTAATGTGTTGCAGGTGGGTAGATTACGCTCGCTGGATCGGTATCCAGAAATCTCACTGAGGAGTGATGATATAAAAAAGAAAAGCATTGTGGGCATGAAAGAATCCTGAACCGGAAAGCCAAACCCGGTTCGATTTCGCCCTGCTTTATTTATATGACAAGCAGCTGTTAAGGTTTTTACAATGCTGCTTTGGAACCGAAATTGTTCTAATTTTCAGCCGAATCGATTTCTTTTTTGTGGGGTTTTGGTTCTTTGAAAATCAGTCGATTTTTCTAAACAGATAAGATTCCGCTTAATCTGAGTGTTCATGTCGATTTTTTCGAATACGATTGATCCTAATTTATGGATCTTTCGGTTCGAGGATGTTGTCATTCAATTCGGTTATATATATAGTTAGGGGTGAGCACGAGCGCCTGAGCATTCGAGTCGAGTAGTCGAAGGGGGTGACAACGATGGCGAGAAGCCGACTTTCAAATCTGGATCTAGAATTTGGCCGATGATTACCCGTATCTACGGGCATTCAAGCTATGTGAATGGGTTGATTAAGATCTGAACCAAACTACAAACCCATTTTCAAGACTAAAGCACTTGTATTCTGTCTAACTTGTTGCAGAAGAAGCCTTCTTTTTTCTCTTCTTCTTTGGCTTCACTGCCTCCTTCAATGTTCTCTCTCCGTCCCTCTGTCCAGTTGCCTGAGGTGCGTCGCTAAGCACGGAACTGGACTTCATCCCTTCGGATATATCCATTGGCGAAGTCGAGCCGCCATTCCCGTCATCTCCTGAATCATTCAGCTCCTCGCTCGGGATTGACCGTTGCTCACCACCTAGATGGTGAGGTTTAAACACGTGAAAACCCGTGTTTAGTTCAACAAAAGACTCTGAAACCTAAGAATTCTTGGAGAAAATCGGATATGGAACGAAACAAAACATCGAAACAAAGATCATTGTTGTTGTCGGGGGCAGCAAGAAACCAGAGTTACCTCGTGAAGCGAGAGAAGCTTTAACAGAATCAACGTCTACACCTTCCGAGTACGGGTCCCTGGAATTCATCCAGTTAATGTATAAAGTTAAGGAATATACGGAAATAGTAAACACGAAAGCCAAAGAAGCTTTCAGAATGTTCAAATGCGTGAGTAGCAGCATACTCAATAACGTTGATGATTTCAGCTCGAATACGAAAAACGGAGAATATGAAGCCAAAACTTACCAGCTCGAGGGTCTGCCGATGAAATTGCTAGGAGCTGCTTGATGTTCCTTATTAGCATCTCTGAGTTTCGAAGATTCATCATCACATTTCGGTCCGCCGCTGACCCCTGGAGAGAGCTCGTGTTCGGAAGATTCCTTGTGAACCTCTTTCAGAGCTACGGTCGGTCCAGAAGTTGTAGATTTAGCGGAGGTAGAATGGCGCTTGACCTTTTGTAAGGCCCTCTCACGGTTATATGCTTCGACCTACATCACAAGACAATGAAGCCACCATTAATTTGTTTATCAACCCTCAGTACACAGCAAAAGGAAAAGCTGGCAATGATCATTAGACAGATTGAATATGCACCACAGCAAAGCAACTCAAGTCTGGTTTCACTATGAAGCTCCATTAAAGACTAATCTTTATAATATCATAATCAATATACCACGGTGAAGAAACAAATGGGAGAACCCGAATGCAGTTGCAGGTCAAAAGATACTGAAGATGGCATAAATTTTCTTCAAATTTGTTTTGAAAAAAAAAATCAGATATTATGAAGAAAATTTAAACAGGTTGGATAAAAAGGACCTCACTGCATCTTTTATCGTCTTTGTTGTTGCGGCAGCTCTAGAAGAAGCAAGCCGGAGGCAATGAAGAATAACACTCTGTGAAACTCCTTCTCCCGGTTTTTGGATAGCACAAATATCGCCGTTTGCATTAACTGTGACCGTCATTCTGCCACCCATAACAGCCTCCTCGATGTAAGTTGGGTCCATAACCTGTGGTATGCATCAGATCTTCGGAATAAATCACTGAAACAAAAAGCAGTAGACTTGATTTTTATATGCCAAAGAACTTGCCAAGATGTTCCCTTCACTAAAAAACCCAAAAGTGAAGGCTATCGGGAGATGGTGTATTATCAGTGGAAGTGGTTCCCTTTCCTACAAAAAAAAACAAAAAAAGCAAAGCAAAGGGCACACATTATAATATCAAACTCAAAAGACGGAACATGCAATCAACGAAACGAACTTCCTTACAAACTTAAACAAATCTTTGGGGCAACCTTATATACTTAAGAGTGCACTAAAACAGATAATGCTGACCTCAGGCTCGTGTATTATAACTTCCTGACCGTTCTCGCCTCCTAATGTGCACTCAGGCCTCCTGAATGTCAATAGTGCAGCTAAGGCAGCAATATTTGCAGCATCAACCAAGTTTCTGTGACAGAATTGAGCAATGAAAAACAGATGAAAATCAAAATAAAAGACAGGAAAAACAGAAAATGTATAGAAGCACTAACTCGAAAGAATCGTAGGGACAATATAACGTACCCTCCATTGTCCAAAATGTGAAGATCGATACGGACAGCCCAAGCCAACTTCCCAGATAGAACACAAAGTGACTCAGTATCCACAGCACGACTTTCTCTGCGATTAATACAGAACAATCACAACCAAACAGAAGATTTAGACTTTTCGGTATTAATAAGATGATTCAGGGGTAATTTACCTTAGACCACGATCTATGATGCGACCTAGCTCCACGGCAGATTCGCTAGGACGACCTGGCTCAAAAGATGGATCAGCCATTGGAGAAAACTCCGTGAAGATAGAGAGCGACCCTTCATTAGGTCTGTCTTTATAAGGTTGCACCAACTGAGCAGTCACCAAACCCATTACATGAGTTTGACCGAGTTGCACTTCTGAGGACCCATAGTCCCTGTTAATTCACATATAGAGCCACCTTTGGGTTATTGAATATCATATCAAACCCAGAGCACAAATGAGCATAAAACCAAGCAACTATCAGAGCTCCCAAACTAGTAAATCACTACAATGAACAAACAAAAGGTTAAATTAACAAGGAGAAAGGTTATACCACATAAGAAAATTACATGTACATATTATATGTTTTCAGTTTTATGTCATACAAACAAATACATAAACGCATAGATGCACAAGATTATGAAATACGAACATGTTAAGATTCACAAGCCAAGGCAACTTGGGAGTTCCACATCGGGTAAAAGAGGTTTTGATGTGGGGCTTATAAGGCTCCTTAGGCACCCACCCACCCTCTACAAGCTAACTTTTACGGGTGAATTCTGCCTAGATGGTTCTTATAAGAACAGCACACAACATACATCTTTGGTTAGAAGCAGCATATAGTTTAGCAATGAAAATTTAAGAATGTACATTGAAAATCAATTACCCTTCAGGCAACTATGTGTGGAAAAACACATCAACACACACAACACGTAAGTCGAATAAATGAATGCGAAGGGGTAGAGAACTAACTTGCCAAATTTAATAGTGAGCTTGCGGTAATCATAAAGCCCACGGCCATCAACTCTGAGCTCAGACTGCAATGCAGTTTCAACAAATTTCTTCTCATTTACTGTCAACCTCCACGTATTAGCCAACCTCCCTTCCATTCTTTTGGTGGCTTTTTTTCTCAATGCCCAACTGGAGTATGAGCATGAAAAAAATATGAAAACCTTATACATTCAACCACACTTCCTCATGCCCATATACAAGAAACGTATAATAAGTCAAGTCAAAAAAGCAGAGGAAGGAAAAGATGATTCTAAACCCAGAAATTGAGAACATGAAATGGTCTTGATTTAGCGGAATCAATAAAGAACAACAGCATTTTGTCGGCATACCTTCCTAATGCCAGGCAATGGAAAATGAAAACTAGTCATGTCGCTATAATTCGAAGCAAAACACACCTCCAACCTCAGGCAATTAACCCACATCCCTCCAGAAGATCAAATTAGCTCCACTTGTTCAGACAGACATTGATAAACGAAACAACCCTTGCTTAGTCCAACTTATACGGACCGAAAATGGTACAGTTTTGACACAAATCACACAAACAAGTTTGCCAGTTCTTCAAGTTTCCAACATCAACTAAAAAACTCTCATCAACAACAAAAAAAAGCTCGCTTTCTCTTTCAGGGTTTAGTTGACCAATTTACCTTACCGAACACTTAATTTGCAAGACCCAGAACTGCGAAGCTCAGAGGCTGGCCGGTCTCACTGAGGCCAGAAAATTGCCGGAAAAGACGGAACCAAAGGAAAATTAGCAATGCAGAGAGACAACTTACCGTTACAGTGAGATGGCGGTACGGGCGCGAAAATCGGTGACAGAGGCAAGCGAGGAAGACTAAGAGAGCTCGGAGAAGGGTTTTTAGAAACCCTGAATCGACATCGGCGACCGTCATTAGAAGAGAGACCTAGGTCTTCTTGTTGCACCTAACTCCTTGTGTTATTCAGTAATTCTATTTTGGCCCTAAAGTATTAAATAAACAAAAACACCCAATCCTCAATTTTATATCTGAATTTTCGAAAGGATCAAAAGGAACCCTCAAAATAAACACAAATCAATTATAGTTTTAGCGTGTAAAGATAAAAACAAAAACAAAAAAAAACGATATTTATTGTTTAAATATAATATGTATATTACCATCACACATGGTGCTACCTAAGACACCACAAATTAGGGTGGATGTCTTGATACTATTTTTTAGAATTGAGCTGTACCGAACCGAAAAATGTAATATTTTTTTTATCAAAACAAATTTTAAAAAAATTCAAAAAATTAATTTTTTAAAAATATCTATATTAAATCGAACCGAACCGAATATAATATAATAGTCGATTGATATATGTTTTTGTAAAACTGAAAGAATCGAATCTAACCGTTCTTGAACTGAATCCGAACTGACTAGAAATGCTGACATCTCTCAATTTTATTGTGTTTTTAACTTACTTCAAACAGTTTAAATTTTAAAACGTCATTCTACAAATGTTACGGTAGACGCAAATTTAAGAAGACCCATTTCAAGTATCCATTCTAAGCTAAGGTGAGTAAACGAGTTTTCATGTCACTTCCTGTCCTCATTACAATAATATTTGTAATATGGCATAAATCCTTTAGTTTATGAATCTTTTAGTAAATATGAAACCCTTTTATATGAATATATTAGAATAATAATATATAGTCTAACATTATTAAAATATAAAAATTTGACGACAATGAAAACCTCCACTGAAAATTTCATAACACAAATTTTTAAAAATGCTAGTTTGATAATTTCCAAAATTGTGGCTTGAACATTTTAAAAAAAAAATGGTGACTTGTTTGGTTTAAAGAGGTGCATAATTGAAAAGAAAAAAAATTGCATTCACCAAATGTTAGATTGATATGTGGGTTCGATTTAAGAATACCATTAATTGGGCTTTTGCTTTTTGTATATTAAAGCTCAGTGTTATTTAAATGGCCCAAATCTTTTAAATTGTATGAGGGCCCATAAAAAAACCCTAATTCCCTAACCAGTTCAGTGGCATACAAAAACCCTCCCTTATTTCTATCCCTTCAGCAGCCACAGCCAAAGGCGCGAGCTTTCTGCCAAAAAAAAAACCCTAGAGACCACCGAGAATAACCATGAAGGTGAGTAAACGAGTTTTCATGTCACTTCCTGTCCTCATTACAATAATATTTGTAATATGGCATAAATCCTTTAGTTTATGAATCTTTTAGTAAATATGAAACCCTTTTATATGAATATATTAGAATAATAATATATAGTCTAACATTATTAAAATATAAAAATTTGACGACAATGAAAACCTCCACTGAAAATTTCATAACACAAATTTTTAAAAATGCTAGTTTGATAATTTCCAAAATTGTGGCTTGAACATTTTAAAAAAAAAATGGTGACTTGTTTGGTTTAAAGAGGTGCATAATTGAAAAGAAAAAAAATTGCATTCACCAAATGTTAGATTGATATGTGGGTTCGATTTAAGAATACCATTAATTGGGCTTTTGCTTTTTGTATATTAAAGCTCAGTGTTATTTAAATGGCCCAAATCTTTTAAATTGTATGAGGGCCCATAAAAAAACCCTAATTCCCTAACCAGTTCAGTGGCATACAAAAACCCTCCCTTATTTCTATCCCTTCAGCAGCCACAGCCAAAGGCGCGAGCTTTCTGCCAAAAAAAAAACCCTAGAGACCACCGAGAATAACCATGGCAGACACAGGAGCAGCCCCAGCAGCCGCAGCACCGGAGAGAGGAGGCTTCCGTCGTGGGTTCGGCGGAGGACGTGGAGGACGTGGTGGCCGTCGCCGTGCGAGGAAGGACGAGGAAGAGAAGTGGGTTCCAGTGACGAAGCTCGGTCGTCTCGTCCGAGAAGGTAAAATCCGATCCATTGAGCAGATCTATCTCCATTCTCTTCCCATCAAGGAGTACCAGATCGTCGATCTCCTCATTGGACCCTCGTTGAAAGACGAGGTGATGAAGATCACACCGGTGCAGAAGCAGACTCGTGCCGGTCAGAGAACCCGTTTCAAGGCCTTCGTCGTCGTCGGAGACGGGAACGGTCACGTGGGTCTCGGCGTTAAATGTGCGAAGGAGGTCGCGACCGCCATTCGTGGTGCGATCATATTGGCTAAGCTTTCCGTGATTCCTGTGAGGAGAGGTTACTGGGGAAACAAGATCGGAAAGCCTCACACTGTGCCGTGTAAGGTCACAGGTAAATGTGGGTCGGTTACAGTTCGTATGGTTCCGGCACCGAGAGGAGCCGGGATTGTGGCCGCTAGGGTTCCGAAAAAGGTTCTTCAGTTTGCTGGGATCGATGATGTGTTTACCTCTTCCAGAGGCTCCACGAAAACTCTTGGAAATTTCGTCAAGGTATAGCCTTTTTTGGATATTGTTGCCTAAATATTCGTTTTGTGGTTATTTTTGCTTGATTTATATTGTGTTTAGGGATCTTTTTTACTTAATATTCGTAGTATTTTGTGGTCTATCCTCCACTTTATATGCCCTTTGCAGGACTGTGTATTGATTCTTTGTGTGTTTGATCGATTCGACGTTGTTAACATGTAATTATTCCATCATGTTTAGGCATGCTTTTGTTTGTGCTTGGATACAATGTTCAAACGTTTGCATTAGCTGTTTGTTGATATTTGCATGCTGGTCTTACAATCACGTTTGGGTATTGGTGTTGAATCATGTTCATATATGGTGATGCATACATCTTTGTATGTGTTTCTGAATAATAGTTCCTGTCTTGTGCTTGTTAATGGTTATATTTTTGTAGTTTCTTAACGGTGACTTTTTCATGATAAATCAGTGTAGTGTAGTGCTCATGTTACCATGATTCTGTTCTTGTCTCTGCATATTGTAGCAAAATGGTATTCTACCCTTTTGAGGCCACAATATCTGAGCTCTAGTTGCTGGGACTGTTAATAATCATTCCTCATAAGAATGAAACTTCTTTTTGGCATCCAAATTAGATACATATGTTTGGGTTTTTGATGTGTTTTTCTTGAAGTTTCACATAATATTGTGTTTAAGCCAATTGGTTTCATCAATTCAAATATTATCGGTGATCCTTTTTGTTTCTCTGCTAGTCGAATATCAAACCACTTTCGGTGTCTTGTGCAAAAGTTTAAACTTTTCCCAACATAACTGTGTTTGTGTGCATGCCTCAGTTAAACTCTGTCTATATACTGTCTTGTGTATACATTCTTGACCCATTTCGTCTTGCTGTTTGGTAGGCAACCTTTGAATGTCTGATGAAAACATACGGGTTCTTGACACCGGAATTCTGGAAAGAGACGAGGTTCACAAAGTCGCCGGTTCAAGAGTACACCGATCTCTTGGCTAAACCCATCGCAAAGGCTATTATCCACGAGGACCTCGACAACGTCCCGCCCTCCTAAATCCCCCCTCCCTGTGATCGTTCTGTCCTATGCCCGTTTCTTTTTAGTTTTCTCACAAAAACGTCGGCAAGATTTTTTTTTTTTGTTCAACTTTTGACTTGGATCATTACGCAAGTTTTGCTTTGGATCTGCTTCACATTGCTTGCTTTTTTCCGTAATCAACTGTTCAATTTTTTTTTTAATATCGGTTTAATCTTACCATTGGAGATGTCAAATCATGTCGATGTCCGTGACAATGCCGTATTCTGTTATACCTTGGTTTAAAGCTACCCGTAGTTTAGGGTTTCTGTGACAGGGATAACGGTTTAAATCCATAATCAGCGAAGAAAATCATCACTGCTGTTGTTAGTGAGTGGTCTACTCTACTGGGTTCTTCACCAAGACAGGGCAAATACACGTGCGTTGCTCGTGTCTCTGCAGATCTAGCTCCAAGAGATTGGGAGTTTGCTCGTTTACTCAGTTGATTTATCGTTTTCTTCTTCACCAAGAAACCGCAACAACCATGGTTAACCTCTAATGTACAGTCTAATCGGCTGCTTCATGAAGTCAACGGATGATTTATTTTGTAGTTATTCATTAATTCCCAGATTGGTTCCGTGTGAAAATGGCAGTTCATTAAACAGAAAAAAGAGAGAAGAAACAAAGAGATCGGGTAAACAGAGAGAATCCGCCATGAGAGCACGAGGGGAGAGGAAGATCATCAAGAATCGACGAACAACATCCCATCACGATTCACGAGCTTCGACCTCACGGAATCTCGACGAAGAAGAGGATGGAAAAACCCCAGATTCGGATCCTATCCCTCTCGATCTCACCGTAGACATTCTCACAAGATTGCCGGTCAAATCTCTGGTGAGATTCCTCTGCGTGTCGAAAGGCTGGTCATCGACCATAAGTGGTCGGGATTTCGCCAACTCGTTCATGACCAGGTCGTTGACTCGGCCGCGTCTCTTGCTCACCTTCATCGCAAACAACAAGTACGTCTTCTTCTCCTTAACTCATCCTCAAAACTCGGACATGGAATCTTCTTCTGTAGCCACTTACGTCTACGACATGAACTGGTCCGTAGATTGGGCACATCCTGTTCGCGGTCTGGTCTGTGTTGGATCTCCACCTAATCTGGCAATATGTAACCCAAGCACTAACCAGTTTATAACCTTACCCAAAGTAAAAACCAGGAGGAAGGACATACACAGCTTTTTCGGGTACGATCCAATCGATGATCAATACAAAGTACTGTCAATGACGGTAGCAAAGAGACGGGAGGTAGCCGAAGAGCATCAAGTTTTGACACTGGGAACTCGAAAAACGTGGAGAATGATCGAATCCACCTTTCCTCATTGGCCACGGATAGAGGGTCTGTGCCTTAACGGGGTTCTGTATTATGGAGCTTGGTGTTTTTTGGAGACAATCAAGGAAGATGTGATAATGAGATTTGATGTTCGGTCCGAGAGATTTGATGTTATGAAAGTGCCTCAAGGCTCGAAATGGTCATGGAGTGACCATCCAACCCTAATAAGCTACAAGGGCAAGTTAGCTTGCCTTAACTATGGTGGCAGTAGTATTCATTTGTGGGTCTTGGAGGATGCCGAGAAACAGGAATGGTCGGAGATATCCTCCGTGTTTCCTCCGATATGGAATGATTCTATTTGGGACAACGAATTATCCTTTTCGGGCACCATCCGTACTGGTGAACTTGTCATGACATCTGGACGTTTTTCTTTGCCGCTCTACGTTTTCTACTGCCATATGGAGAGAAACGTTATCAAAAGAGTCGAAATCTGGGGAATTTCAGAACATAGGGTAATACGGCAATACAGCAGATGGCGTCTTAAGACCTCGGCAGATTATGTTGAAAGTATCGAGTTTCTGTAAAAACGTCCGACATTGTGTAACTTTGGGCATGTGGCCAGACTTCTTGCAAGAAATTTCAGTTTGTATTTGGACAAAGCAAAGACAAGGGTCCTTCTGTTTTTTCACAATCTCAGCACTTAAAACATTCCCTGAAACAGCAGCAAAGTACAGTTCTTGAGCTGCATGGCTATGAAAAAAACCCTAAACTTTTCAACAACAAAAAACAAACAAACAAGAACTCTTTGACATGGCTGTGGAAGAAGAAGAAGAAGAAGCTAAACCAATTGAAACCCTAAAACCCTACCTAAAAGCTAAGAGCTTCAAACACACGTGGAGAGAGAGAGAGATAATGGCTTATGATCGATCATTCTGAAGAGCACTTAGTCTTTCTGCTTCTGCCTGGTGCTCTTCAAGACACAAACCCACCCTTGTCTGGAAGAGGATCTGCTCAGTTGGCGCCTCCTAACTGCAAAGAACCTTCCCTCATCAACTTCAGGCTCAAACTGTTGAATCTTTCCCGGGAATACTGCCTCGACGCTTTCCTCCAGTCAGTCCCCGCTTTCATCATCGACACAAACTCTTCATAGCTTATCCGCCCGTCCTGATGAACAAGAAAGAAACACGATGCACCAGAAATCAGAAATGGCGTATTCCCACAGATACCCTTGATTCGTTCAGACAAACCAACAAAACAATATATATATATATATATATATATATATATATATATATGTACAACCTGGTC
>NW_010968505.1:2220557-2237418 GCF_000463585.1 Tarenaya hassleriana | reverse complement strand
GGTCCTAGGAAAAAAAAAAAAAAAAAAAAAAAAAAACAATTTCAAGCTAAATCTTGAATTCCATCTCTTTGAATGCGTTAACGAATTCAACATTCTGAAAGCTCGAACAAGAAGGTTTTGGATTGAAAGGGAAGATAATCCTCACGGATTCCATCAGAATCTGAAGATCTGCATCAGAGATTTGTTGACCGAGTTTTTGAAGTCCATATCTAAGCTCCTCTAGGTTTATCTTGCCCTTCTTGTTAGTATCCATCATGTCAAATGCCTCTTTTATGCCAGCCACTTCCTCCACCGACAAATGCTCGGCTATCACCTAAAAGTATGAAACCATGTTCAAAACTTTTGCTCATCCATAAAATCGAGGAAGACCCGAGAGAAATAACACGCTAAACTATACCCGTAGAGCTCGTTTCTTGAGCTTGTTCATGACAGAAAATTGTTTGAGCCTCGCTTTCACAGTCTCCCCGAGGGAGACATTTGGAGCTTTCTTCGCGTTTACTATCCACGGATGTTCTGCAAATGTACAAGTGACAGTTTATTGGCGTATGAGCAATAAATTAAAAACGATAAAAACTTATGCTGGAAATGGAAACCTACCGAGTACTTCTGAAGCAGAAAGCCGCTTTTTCGGGTCAGGTTCAAGCATCTTCCTCACGAGATCTTTGGCGCTTTCAGAAACTCTTGGCCATGGATCCCTCTTAAAGTCAATTACTGACCTAATGATCGCCTGAGCCACCCCTTGCTCGGTCTCTTCACGAAACACAAACCAAAACATAAATGAGATGTCACTACTAAATCCAAGAACTGGTAAATGAATGGCAAATCATTTTTCATAGAGGGCAAGAACCCAGTTCTGAAGTAAATCTTTCATATTATCCATTGCAACTAAAACCAAATAGTCAGTGATAACAAATACAGAAGATCACTGTTTCATAACAAAGCAAGTACATGAACAAGGTGAGTAAGGTAAAGGCATAACAAACCGGCCCAAAAAGGTGGGACACCACAAAGCAAGATGTAAAGGATAACTCCTGCACTCCAGACATCAACTTCAGGTCCATAATTTCGCCGAAGCACCTCTGGTGCCATGTAATAAGGACTTCCAACAATCTCATTAAATCGCTCACCTGTTAAAATTATGCACATTCAGGTACGGTAAAGTTGCAATTAGGGAAAAAGATGAGCAATTTAATGCAATGACTCATGTTTGGCCCACAATAACAGACATAACAAAGTACCTGCAGAAATCTAAGATACACATACAGTGGCTATGATATTATTTGCTTACCGGGTTTAAAGAAAATGGATAATCCAAAATCTATGGCCTTAAGGGCCGATGTCTCCTTTTTATTTGCAAACAGAAAGTTCTCCGGTTTAAGATCCCGATGCATGACTCCATGCTTATGGCACATCTGCATCAAAAATTGCATCAAAACATGAAAGAAAATAGTCAGAAGAACATATGTCACTGTTGAAAAGCATAAGAGAGTAAAGGACAAACCAATGAATAAAGACAAATACAAACAGGGCAACTTGTGACAGAAAAAGAGGTAATAATCTTAACACTGGCAACTTGTAGAGCACCGATGAACAAGCAGACCGACTGATACTAGGAAAACTGATCTAGTTCCATACCGAATTCAATGAACATACATGCAAATATATAGGAATTTAAGACCTACGGTAGATATACAGAAGTTCAACGACAAACCTGAACAACTTCGACGATAGTCTTCATAACAGCTGCGGCAGCCCGTTCAGTATAATGGCCTCTAGCAACGATCCGATCAAACAGTTCCCCTCCCTCGCACAACTCCATAACTATATGCACTGCATCATCATCCTCAAAGGTATCTTTTAATGAGACGATGTTCGCATGCTTAGGCATATGCCTCATTATCTCTACCTCCCTCCTCACATCCTCTATATCCACAGCCGTCCTAAGCTTCTTCTTCGATATAGACTTGCACGCATATTTTTCACCCGTTCTGATATCGGTACACAGGTACGTGATACCGAACTCGCCCCGACCAAGTTCACGCCCGAGATCGTATATCCCGGATATATCATGACCCGTCGGGTCTTTCAACACAGAGAGCTTGAATCCAGCTCCAGATCCATTTGCTGCAGCGTATTCCTCGTTGTAAAAAGGGTTGTTCTTGTTCTTGGGTTTCCCCTGTTTGTTACCAGGTGCAGAACCCGGGCTTCCACAACAATTCCCCATCTAATCTAATCGAACCTGAGGATACTCCAAAGCCTCCTGAGATTTCATCAAAGACCCAAATACCAAAAACGAATTAATCGTAGATTTGATCTACCAATCAGAAGTTCCGAGCTTTACCACTAATCTCCAAAGAAAGTTCCATACTTTGCCTAGAAACAGTTCCCAGCAAGCACCCAAGAAATCAAGGTTCCCACCAAACCCAATAGGAAAAGGAAACAAATTCGAACTGATTAAGAAACAGATTAAAAAATGTGGGTTTAACCAAATGAAATACCCGAAATTAGGCAGAACCCTAAAAGATTCAAGGACAGGGAAGTAAACCCTAGTAAAGAAACTGAGCTGATGCAAACCACAGATGATCCAACCACAAACCTGAGACCCTCAAAAGGCTTTTCAACCCACAAGAGAGGGAGAGAGATCTTTTATCGGGCGAGTAACGAGTGGCAGAAACTGGGAAATGTGGAACGATAAATTCAATGCAAAAGGTCATCAGACGGGTGCGAGAAACAAATGGAGAGAGAGAGAGCGAAGAAGGAGAAGAGTCAAAGTCTCTCACTTTCTCTCTCTCTGACCAAAATGAAACCCAAAGTTGCTCTCTTTTTCTTTTTCTTTTTTTTTTTCTCTCTATCTTGTTGGATTCAAAAGGATGACGCCCAAGCACGAGACACTCTCAGGATCACAGTGCTCTCTCTTTTTTTTTTTCTTTTTTTTTTTCTGATTCTTTCGAATAAAAACTTTGGCTCTCAACGGTAGAATCACTCAAATGACTCACTTGGTTCGCATCTATTTCACGTGTACACCACCAAAAACATAACACATTTTTTTCCTTTGAAAAGATGAAATTACCCTTAATGAATACACGATATTTATCCGTTCGAAAACAACTTCGTTATTATGACTTCGTAATTAATTCTAAATATAGTTACAATTGATTCTAAAAAAAGTGGCAAAAAAATTATCTGTCTTATTTTAGTTGTATATCACTTATATATTAGTCATAATAAGGTCGCAAAAAATAAAACGAAAAGGGTATTTCGGATTTTTTCAACCGAAAAGTGGGTTAAAATTGAAAAAAAAAAAATTTCGGTGGTGTACGCTGAAATAACTACGATCCAAGTGGGTTATTTGGGTAAAAACCCCCTCTCAATGTTGATTGTTGGTATTAGCTAATAAAAATATATCTTTTTAGTGCGGAATTCATCTTCATAAACGAAAAAGCAATTGATTTCAACTCGGTGTTGTTCAAAGTGACGGTTTCTTCACGATTCAAAAATCTTTCATTGTGTTAAATGATTGAGATGGCCTACTTCATTAACATAAATATATTATAATTTACCAAGAATGATAAAATTTTATAAAATGAATTTTATTCTCCAACTAATAATATAGATAAAACTAGTTTAAAAAAGGTTATGCACTTTTTTTTTATTCTGTTGGGTATACATTTTGTTACGTCTAAATTAATTAAAAAAATTCCAATACAAAATTACTAAAATTAGTGAAAAGAAAATTAAAACCAGTTTGTTTAATAAAAGTATATGTCAAAAATTCTGAGCAAAATCAAAATTGAAAGAAAAAAACTAAATATAAATAGTTTTAAAAAAAAAATAGAAACGCAAATCCAAGTGAAATAATCGAGACTGACTATAAATCGATAAATTCCCAACCCTACGTGCTGCATAATTCAGCCATTGATGTGATGTGCCTCTTTCTTTTTGGCCGGCCAATAAATTATTAAATATTGCACTAATTTGTTTTATTGAAATTTTGTTTTTCAAATTTATCCAAAATATGGTTTTTGATGTTAAGATTTGATTTGTAATCTTTCATAAGTAGGACGTAATAATATTAATATTATATATATATAATGTACCAATGTATCAAATCTAGTTGTGACTATGATTACGAAATTGAATCACTTAATTATAATAATTTTGTCGGCTTAATAGGATCCAATTTACCCTTTTAGCTTGTTTAGTCATATTATTTATATTATTATATATGAACCTAATTAATTATTATGGATCTACAAAAGCAATTTAAAATCATTAACATTTTGTCTTACACGGGATTCCTTTTTTCATGGGCTGACATGGGATTCCCCTAGTTTGATCACATTATTTAAATGGTTATTTATATTATTATATACTTTTTCTTGTATTTTCTGAATTCTTTAATACCATATTTTCCAAAAAAACTTAGAAGATTATTGTTTTTCAAAAAATTCGTTAGTTTTTTTTATCTGTTAAGAAACATAGAATGCTTATAGTTCAACAAAAGTTCATAAAATATGCGACGATGTGTTTAACCATATAATATACACAATATGTGTAAGAAAATACAAATTTGTCAGTTGAATTATATATATATATACACACGTATCGATTTAGATATATAAAGCTGACGCACAAACAAATTTAATAAAACAATATCTACCAGAATCTAAACCAATACCACAATAACAAAATCGAGTATTTTTTTTATAAACAAAATCGAGTATTTTGTTATAGTTTTAATTTTTGAATTAAAGTAATTAATCTAAATTGAATATAAAATAATAATAAACTTTAGAAATATTTTTTTATGAAAGCTAAATGTTATTGAATTAAAATATCAAATAGAATTAAAATTAGATAAATTAATTACATTGTAGACATATTTTATCACGTCTTGGTACTTTTGAAGACTGAAAAAGGTAGATATGTGTTTCCATTTAAATGGAAATATAAAACGGTAAAACAATCACTGACTAAAACGAGTAATTGAAATAGTTAAATATTTTTACTGCGTGAAAAACAATTAATTATCGCAGTTGTCTAATGAAAATAAAAATTCTACAATATATGCATATGGAAATTTTTCTATTGTTTGTCAGCTTAACATCTACTTAATTCAAATTTTATTTGTCTATGAATTTTATGTAAATTTTATCCCCTCCAATTTAATCTAATTTTACAATAAAAATTTAATCTAATAACTAGAAAATTGTAATAAATTCTGTCTATTCGATGGTGATAACAACTGTCGATGAAAAGTTCATTATAAAATTTTTAGAAGTGTGCGTTTAAAGCAAAAAATTATGGTTATTGGTCCAAAAATTTTAATGAGAGGTAAGAGTCAAGGTGCAATTATTATATTCATGAAATGGACTGACCATCCGCGAGACAATTACGTTGCTTTTAAGATTATATATTTATTATTTAATACATTAATTATCATTTTAATTGGTGAAATGAAAATGTACAATGCTTTACCCAGTGTGACTGTAATACTGCGTAGATGATAGTGTGTGTATGTACGATTTAAATTGGAGGGGGTAGGGATCCAATCCCACGTGGCATGATATGATTGGTCAAGATATGCAGCTCATATCATTGACCCTAAACCTGTGCGCTTCGACATGATGACATCGACGCGTCCTCCTCGCCGGTTGCTCGGACATTCCTCGCAGAGTCGCAGGGCGTAAGAGAAAAAATAATCTCAAACAACGAAACTCAGGCGAGAGAGAGAGAGAAATGAAGAAGTCGGGAGGAGCTGAGAAGAAGAAAGTGAGAAGATCGACGGGAGGTTCCGTACAGAATGGCCCCAGAGGTCCCGTCGCCGACAACCCTCCTAGGGTTTGGTCTCTTCGTGTTCCTTTTCCTCTTTGGGTTTGCTCGTTGTTTGTCTCTTCTTGCGGTTATATGATCTGGATTTTACTATTGCGTTTTTTTTTCCCAATGATTTGGAATTGTGGTTGAATTTGGGAGATGCTTTCATGGAATTCTCTAGTCTCTCCGCAAATTCATCATGCTTTTTGTCAGTTGGAATTGTACTTTGAAACTTCCATTGTGTATTGGAGAGAGAGAAGGAAAACAATGGTTCGAGAGACTTGATCAAATGGGCCAAAAAATTATGAGAACACCGAAATTAACATTTCAGGAGTTGAACTATGGCTTAGGGGACAAGTGAGTTTCTGTCTCTTAAAAGCCCTAAAATTTCTCATCGGTTTGCCGATACTACGAAGATTGTCTAGAAGTGGTGGCAAAGAGCTTGAACTAGTATTTTGAATTTGCAGCTCATAGATGTTCTGTTCTTTAATTATCTTATCATGGCAGTCTTAATGTTCTGTTTGCAGCTCTACTTATTGTGTTGCGTCTGCCCTTTTCTTATAGTGATGGGTTTTGTGATTGGTAGTTAACAATTGTATTGCAATTTATGATCATTAGATCTTGTGAAGATGGGTTTTGTTTCCGTGAGCTACCCATTCCCGAGAATTATTCTGGATAGCTTTTCGTGTTTCATCCTGTTTAACCTTTGGTTGCTGAGTCTAGAGTTATCGCTCTTCTTTCCTCTGATCTTGTCTGCTCGTGTTTCCAGAAACAAGCTCCAAAGAAAGACGTTTTCCAGTTGTTTGCTGAGAGGGTAAGGGACCACAAGGATCTGGAATCAAGGTGGGCCGTGTTACAGGAAACACGAGTCGAGTATTTCAGAGGAAAGGACTTTGTAAGATTCTTGAAGAAACACCCCGAGCTGAAAGATATCTTGGAATCAGACAGGAATCTCGATGCAGAAGACATAGCCAATGCTTTGGTGAGGAAGAATCTTCTGGTTAGGTGTGATCGTGTTGTGAAAACCATTCGTCCCGGAAAGAAAAAGTTATCTACTTGGCCTGCTCATTTGGAGATCTTCTCTGTAAGCCATCTTCTTTTCTGATCCCCTCTAACATCTCTCAAGCCAAGAAACAAATGATAATGATTGTTTTTTTTGGATTGTGAACTGGTTGCAGGATCAAGTTTTCTCCGAAAATGATGCCTTTTTCGCGTGGACGTTCATTAGAAGACACCCTTTATGGCAAACGCTTCTCTCGTTCTTCTGGCCTGTACTAACCCTCGCGATCTGCTTGTTTCCTATCTATCCACATCGGTGCAAACTACTGATACTATATTCATGTGCCGGCATCCTCCTCATGATACTGACTTTTCTTTTGTGTAAGGCATTCCATGCCAAATCTTGGTCCATACCAGACATTTTAGTTGTACTATCAAGCGAACCCTTCTCATTTCTCGTCCTTTTAACCTCGTGATGGTGATTCAGTGCGAGCAATGGTGTTTGGCGCCGTATGGATCCTTCTTGGAAAGAGGGTTTGGTTCTTCCCCAACATTCTGGCGGAAGAAGCAACGCTTCAGGAGCTTTTCCGTTTCTGGCCAAAGAGAGACGAAGAAGAGCCTCCAAAATGGACATCACGGATTTTCTACGCCGTCGTAGCTGTAGTGGTCATTTTGTTACTCAGGCACCATGCTCCCGATGAGGCTGCCAGAGCGAGGTCAGTACTCACTCTCTATCCATCTCATCTCTCTCCCTCTCATGCAATACTAGGGGTGGATACGGGTCAAGTACCCGAAAGTTGGTACCTGTCTCAGCCTCGTCCCACAGGTTTTTTGGGACATTGTCTCAATCTCGCAGGATCTGGATACCTACCCATGTATTAGTGGCTAAAAGTCGGGTACACAAGTCCGTGGAAATTTTAAGGATTTACGTGGATTATGGGGTACATTTGTAATTTTTCAAAAGTAATCCTAAATATTGTTGTAATTTGTAAGTACATTAAATAGTAGGATATAAACATAATTTTACTTCCACCCGAACCTAAACTGCGGTCTGGGTTCTTGGCCTTGCCGCATCCGTTCTCGGCTTGGTTGATGGCCGGATAACCGCAAGGACCGGGTATCCGAAAACCCGCAGAGTCTTGAGTACCTGCACCTAGCCCTATAAAATAATAGCGGATGCCTTGCTAACCACATAAGAAAGATCAAGATCATGTTTTTGTCTGATGCATCGGAGTGTGTGTGTGTGTGTTTTTTGCAGATATCATAAGCGAATGTCGAACATCATAGACGATGTACTCGAGTGGTCTCCCAAGCTAGCACTGTCAGGGATGATGGAGAAGCAGCCGGAGGACGAGGAGCCTGTTGTAGTAAATGCAACCGAACCAACAGATTCTTCTTCGGACAGGAACCACCAGTCAGGTTCTGAACATGTGGATCCGCCGGATCTTACAGGCACAGAATCAATCCGATGAGGATGATAACAGGGTTCGAGAAGAAAGATCAAGTAGTGCGTCACCACATCATCCTTAAGGCAAAAACCCAAGTACAGAACGAAGACGATGAACTAGAACAGGATCTGTCTGGTTCAGCTCTCACGGATTACGATGGAAATTTTTTCTAACTATACAATCGTGACTAGTACCACATTCTCTGGGATTTTTCAGGCAAGAGAAATGTATAATAGCTTCAAACGCCACACGTAATGAAAAGAGTTGGAACATAAAAAAGTAATAACACATAAACTCAATCAGTATAACACTCTTCTAGACTCGAAATGGAGACTTAAACCTATGTTTTCAATACTCTCTCTTCTGTACAATCTGCAAATACAGGTGACTGATAGAAACAGAGGCTGCAGCCTATAGCAACTACATTGGCCAACAGCCGCTTGTATATTATCAGCATGCGTGAATTTCCCTCTATCGTATCCTGAAAAGAAAAAAAAAAGATCGAAAAACCAAAAGCCAAGAATGATTTGCCAGGAAGCGATAGATATAAGCCACCGTCCCCCTCGCAGAAGATGTGCTTCCTCCTATTGGAAGGGAGGCCGGGTTGGGTTATGCTGCCCCTGAAGAATTCAGGGTATCAACAGGATTGGTTTGAACAGGTTCAGAACCCGATGAGTTGGTGGTAGATTGGGATTGAGCAGATGCAGTTACTCTATCTCTTGATGCATTATCAGCAGCACCGTTGACCTCGGATTTCTTGGCAAACCGTCCTCCAGTTGCTCTTGGCCTTCTCATCGCATGCCGGTGCCTTGACTCGTGAAGATATGGCTGCGGCATTTGGAACAGACAGGCAGAGAAAGCTCAACCGTAATTAAGTAGATGAAGAAGCCAAACTAACCAGGCTAGACAAGTTTTGCATTATCAGTTCCCATACCCGACAAAAAATATCATCATTGGACACAGAAAAGCCATCAGACTTAATAGAAGCTAGAACACTTTATTCTCTCTAGCAAGAAAGGACACAAGCACACTGAAACTAGTAACGTGGTCCTATTAAAAGATTTTCTGGAAGATAAGATCTACATGCTTAATCACAACCTACATCGGCGCGTTTTCTATAAACTACGGTGCCCATACTGTTTTTAATAAGCAACTTGATAGCAATTGTCTAAACCGGTCCAGAACCAGCAACTGAAGAAATGGAAAGTACCTTTCTGTCTTTAATAGCTTTCCTTTCTAGTTCTGCCTTAGCACGGGCTTTTCTTCGTCTTAGAATTCCCTCGTACTGTTTCGCGTTCACATAAACAGGTTCTTGTGTCATGTCAAGCAGCAAAGCAGTCCTTTCCCCAGGCATCCCAATATATGGAGGAAAACCCTGCAAAAAGAAGAAATAATTAGACATAATCTGCCAAAAATGATAAAATCCGAGCTGTCTTTCAAGGCAAAAGCAAGAACACCTAGAAGAGCCCCCCTTAAAGTTTAGTTCAGATTACCCAAGGTACAAACTCAGACAATATACCACTAAATCTAACTTATCTAAATCAATTCCACAGTACGAGTTTGCATTCATTCAGCAAAAGTCCTATAATATGAAACCATCGGATCCTTCTTTGTAATAATATTGAGAGGGTTTTAGTTTATATACCAATGGCTGATGACCATATGCTCCCATCATTCCCCCATAATATGGATCCTGATATGGATTTGAGACACAAGCCTGCAAATGGAATAATAAACAAGATCATTTGAGACACAATCCCGCAAATGGAATAATAAACAAGATAACAGTCACATCTAAAAGTATGCTACAATATTTATAGTAAACACTAACATTTCTTATGATTGACTCAACCACCAGGAGTAGGCATGATCAATAAGGACATCATCGGAGAAATCTTTAACATAATAAAATAGAGAAAAAAAACCCTACAATATAGTGTCCAACAAGCTCTGGAGGTTGTGAAAGCTGCTGATCACGCATGGCAGGCATAGATGATGACATATGGCCCAACTCATTCCCATCCTGTCCACGGTTTTCTACTCAAATTGGAAACAGATTCTATTACAAAAACTATGTAATGCTACATTTCCGTGAGAAATATATGGAACAAAAGTAAATAGCTTCATAAGGAACCTGTTACTCGCATCGCATCCAAAAGACATTACACACAAAAGAAATAGGCCATGTATAACAACAGAGAAAAGAAACAATACAAACATCTCAAATTCAACTTTTACAGTGCAATGACATCTAATGATCTAAATTTCATGACTTGATGACTTTTAAATGGATTACAAAGCTGGAAGTCACCAGATCACCATTTCCATTGTTCCTGCCTAATCTTGGATTGGTTCTTCACGAAATGCCTAATTAGTATCCAGAACAATCTCCCTATGCTACAGACATTGCATAATAGATAAACCCTT
The DNA here is from genome assembly GCF_000463585.1 of Tarenaya hassleriana. NCBI lineage: Eukaryota > Viridiplantae > Streptophyta > Magnoliopsida > Brassicales > Cleomaceae > Tarenaya > Tarenaya hassleriana. The sequence goes on along the minus strand of NW_010968505.1, from coordinate 2,226,730 downwards.
TACTTTATTTTCTTCCAAGAAATTTAGCTCACGACAACTTAGTCAATTATTCTCCAATTGGATGCTACCGAATGATATATCAAACAGTTACCTGATCGTGACGAAGTGGCGGCTTGATCCTTATAAGTCCCAACATTTTCTCCATTCAGTGCACCATCTTCAGACGCTGACTGGACATCGTTAGACTCTGAGCCATTTGGGCATTCCAAAGAAGACGAATTCGACGGAATTCCAGAAGGTCTCGCTTGGGGTACCACACCGAATGTGTTATTTCGCCACCATGGTTCATGATACATCATCGGTTGGGGGACAACATGAGGATTGGCTTCTACTTCATTTCCACTCCCCGGTTTCGGTTGCATCTCTTCAAAATACCTTGATCCAGCCATTGAAATTATATAATTAAAGGAACAGAACAGTGACTGCTCACCAAACCAAAAGAATTCTCTCCTAAACTACAGAAAAAGGCATCTTCTGGGTTCCCCCAAGAAGCAATTACAAGAACTATTTACCGACGCAACAATGCGATTCCATATTCATACAAAACCCACAACTCAAAAATCTCATAATTTATAATCTCTCATAAACCTTAGACCTTCTCCTGGCAAGCAAACTATTTGGCACCGGAATCATAATTCTAGCTCCTTCTAGAATCCCAGAAAAGAAAATTCAAAAAAGCAAAGAGAAGCCATGAAAAGAAATCAACATACCCGACGGAACTCACCGGAAAAGCCCCTCAACTGCAATAAGTTTTAGGCCTCAAAACGTCCCGAAACCCTAAAAACACAACAATCACGAATTCCAAGAAATTAAAAACAAAAACAGAACCAATATAGAAACCGAATGGAAACCAACGCAAAAAAGCTCGTAAAAGAAAAGCGATTGGGACACGACTCACAGGCTGGAAGCAATCTTACTTAGTGAAATAAGAAAAGAAACAAAAACGGACAGGAGCATAACCCTAGATTTTGGGAATTTGGATTTTGAGTTGTTTCGAAACTCAAAACATCGAGAGAATTGATAAGATCAACAACTTCCGGAACACGTGTCGATTTTTGGAGGATGCCAGCACATACGGATCTTGGGGGTCTTGTGTTCAATTGTTGAATGGATGGGGTTTTTATTTTGAGTTTTTGGATTTAGTTTTTGATTTTTAGATTTTAGTTTTTGGTTTTTGGCTTTTGGTTTTTATAGATTTGTAAATCTAAAAAAATATAGCTTTTAGTTTTTAGTTCAATTCTTTCCATAAAGTGGTTTTCTTGGTTTTTAGGAAAACCAAATTTTAAAAACTTGATTGATAATTTTTTGAGTTTTTAAAATCCAAAAACTCCCAAAACCCTTTGTCATTCAACACCGAAGTTGCGATGGAAAATTAAATGTATGGCTTTGAATGATATTGGTTTTTATTTGAATGCCAAAGGGTTTTGAGAATTTTTGGATTTTAAAAACTCAAAAAATTATCAATCAAGTTTGGTTTTCCTATAAACCAGAAAACCACTTTATAGAAAAAATTGAACTAAAAACTAAAAGCTATATTTTTTTGGATTTACAAATCTATAAAAACCAAAAGCCAAAAATCAAAAACTAAAATCTAAAAACCAAAAACTAAATCCAAAAACTCAAAATAAAAACTCCATCCATTCAACACCTTAATCTAAAAAAAATGGCTTTTAGTTTTTAGTTGATTTTTTTCATAAAGTAGATTTCCGGATTTTTAGGAAAACCAAATTTCAAAAAATTTGATGGTCGGTTTTTTCACTTTTTGAAATCCAAAAACTCCGAAATCCACCTCTCATTCAACACCTATATATTAAAAAATAAAAAAAAATTGGTGTTGGTTTGAAATTTGGAAAAGGGCGAAATATGGGTCCACGTGACATGCAAGTGATAGGCTGGAACACGTGACACGTGGATAGAGTGGACCAAGGAGGCAACGCCATATGACGTGGGCTGGATTCTCGAGCTAACCCATTTTCGATTCAAAATTTTTTTATCTGATTAAATAAAAACGGATTCACCAACCAGCTCGGAGATTCAATCAGTGAATATATATATTTTTTATTAGTATTTTTTATTTTTTATTTTAAATTATTTTCTAATATTTTTTAATTTTTTTAATTTGATTCTCATTACCATCTAAATAGGGTCAAGTTCTTTTTATCGTAAAAAAAAAAAAACAGATCGCAGCGAGTCGATCCTTTAATTACTTCTCAACTTATTCACTCTTTTTTTTTAATTGTTATTTTATTTTATTTTATTTTTTAAGACAGAATCTCTCGTACACCAATTCGATTAAAAATGTCACGATATTATATCGAGAAGTAACTATTAAAATAGAGAAAAGTTTCCGAACAAAAAAATTTATCTCTTCAATCTGGCATATGAAAATAAGATAAGGATATCAAGATATAATTTTTTTTATGGATATTTGTTTATGATAATGATATTTAAGCAATGATTTATTGTTTGGTGCGTAATTTATATTCAAGCCCCTTCTTATAGGGTTATGAATTAACTTGTAAGTCGCTCGTATTGATTTTAGACTAAATTGATATAAAATCAGTTAACTTTATATATTGATTATCTGCGAGATTTTATTGTTGTATTTCCGATATTAATATTTATACCAACCAGCTCCAAATAATCATTTTTATCCATCTATTCTGAATTGTGTAGATCACTTTTTAATATTGAAGCATTTAAATAAAATGGAAATGAACTTTTTTTAAAAAAAATTGATAAGAAATTGTCATATTAGATCTATATATAATTGTTCATACAAATGTATAGATCACAAGTGCCAACTAAAATAAGAGATCCCTTCTTCACTAGCTCAAAAAATAATTTCTCACATTGTTTTTTTAATTTTCAGAGGTATTTTTATCGTCTTTTATAGTTTATTATTTTAACTGCATTTTATTTCTTTTTTAAGATTAATTATTTCTATTTTTCAAACTCTCCATTTCTCCTTTTTTTAAAAATAAATTAAAAATATTTGGAAATAATTGTGCCTTTTAAATAAATAAAACTAATAAAAAAACACTTTTAAAGAGTCTTAAGCATTGACAAAACTGGGAGAGAAGACCAAATATGTATTTAGGGATAAACAAGAATTTATCCGATGGGTTACAGAACCTTACAATTGGGCTTTAGAAGCCCATCCAATTTATCTAATTTAAGGCCCATGAAGACGATAATTAAACGAGTGATTAGTTTATTCTGGGAAAAATAAATTATATTATGGGTTGTTATCATATTTATGTAATTTTCCTTATCTGTTTTATTAATATAAAGACCAATGTAACAGTAGATATACTAACACTATCTTACACAATGAAAATTATACTATTGTGTATGCAAAGATATGAATGAACTTTGAACTAGAAGATTTTTACATATATACGTGCATGGCTTATTGTATCCTTTTATTAAAGAATCTATTTCACATACAGTCATTAATGGTACATCAAATATATATATATATATATATATGCTTATTGTATCCTCAAAAAGTATTGTTCATCAACTCCTCAAGATCCCAGCAGTATTCTTCCATTCTGGTACCCTCCAAACCATTCCAAAGGTTTCCTCCTTCGTTTGTCTCTTCTACTTTGTTGATATTGTTGCCTAAATAGTTCTCAACAAAGCCAATGTCACTTGTAACATCTGCATTGTACCAGTTAGCATTGGTGTCTTGGAATCCTACGTTCTCCAAAGTAGGAACGTGAAATTCCACTTGTGCCCCTGTGTCAACCCCGTAGAAACCATCACCACAAGGGTCGAAACCGTCATTAGACAACAGGCTAAAGCCATGGTGGTGAAGCGTGGGAAAAGAGTTGGTTATGTGGCTCAAAGACATAGATGATGACGACGACATGAAGGTTCCGATGACGTCATTGGGATCCAATGATGAGGAAGACGAAGGCGAAGACAGAGAACCGCTCGTGGTTGGTGATGGGGACGTCGACGTGTTCTTGAGTCTTTTCTTGATTGTTGAGTTCCAAAAGTTCTTGATCTCGTTGTCCGTTCGACCGGGCAATCGAGCTGCTATTTGAGACCACCTACGAAATTGAAGTGGTGAAATTTAATTAAATATTCAGTATAACAAATATCCTTTTCGAGACAAAGACACGTAGACATGGGGACAGGAGTTGCCGATAACTTCCAATGTTTGAGACCACGTACTGTATATTTCAGTGCATGGTCTGCATGGGAGTTCTAGAAACTCAAAAATATGATTATAGAGTTAATAAATCGAACAATAATTATATATATATATATAGAGAGAGAGAGAGAGAGACAGAGAGAGGAATAATTTTGTCCAGTTTTATGTAGTAACATACACTCGTTTCATACTATAACATGTAGATTATGATAACTATAAAATCATTTACAGCTTAAATTCATTAGACTTCAGTTATAAAAAAAAATCATTTTTTATAATTAAAATATTGGTGAAAATTAGGTGTAAACAAAAACAAAACCCTAACTCAGACAAGATAGGATTTATTATGATATTATTGAGTGTTTAAGACTCCAAAAAATGTACGAAGCTTTAGAAACAGGGAAAAAAACAAAAGGACAAAAGTCAATATCAGCGGAAGATGCAACGCACTCCAACATCACCCCCCACGACGACTAACGAACTTATCAAATGTCTCCTAATCTCTCTTGTTTCTTCCAAAACAATCATTAAATCCTTTGAATCTAATTATTATATCGTACGTATCAATAAAAATTCATATCTTCCCTATTAAAACCATATAATACAATACCCTTTTCGTTGAATTACATCACAGAAATTCTCTATATACTTTACATAGCACATATATACACACACACACACAAGTACATGCGAGTACTGTAGGGTTACAAAACATTTAATGGTGTAATATTTCATATCTTCCTAGACAAGAAATGTTAAATATAGATAATATAATCTATAATATATCCAAATGGTTATCGTCCATTTCTACCGGACCAAAGAGTTTACTTTTTCATATAAATGAAAGCAAACCATATGAAGCAACTGCAAGCAAAAAAAAAAAAGGTTCCAAATAAAGTAACCATTTATATTCTTCAACTCTGTTTATATACATATATTTACACATAATAGACACTAAATTGGTCTGGTAGTTATGTATGCATGCATGTATATCAAAGCAAATCGACCTTCCCATAAAAAAAAGATCTATTATTACATACAAAGAAATCACGTGTGTGTATATATATATATGTATGTATGTATGTATATATGTATTACCTGTTTCCGAGTACTGAATGCAAGCGAATGATGAGATCTTCTTCTTGAGGAGAGAAGGCGCCTCGCTTGAGGTCGGGACGGAGATAGTTGATCCAACGGAGGCGACAGCTCTTCCCGCATCTTTGGAGCCCTGCGTTTCTTGCCACGTCACTCCAACATCCCTGACCGTTTGTCAACATGTAATGCATCAGCTTCGAGTCTTCCTCTGGTGACCAGAGTCCCTTCTTCATCTTCTTACTGCTAATCTCGTTGCTGTTGAAGTTAGTGGCAGTAGAATGCTCCGGTTTTCTCATATTTTTTTTTGAAGATTGAGATTTTTTTTTTTGGTTTTTGTTTGTTTTTTTTTTAATCTCAAGAGGGTTTGTATGATTTTCGTTCTTTTGGGTGTTTTCAAAGTACAGGGTTTGGAACGTGAGTAAGCGGTTTTATAACGTGTGTACGGAGAGAGAGAGAGAGAGAGAGAGGAGACTTGATGAAGGGAGAATGATGATAATGATGAAAGAGATGGTTGTAGGGTTTTGCTTACAATTCAGGAAAGAAACCACAAGATAACGAATTCTTGATTCTTTTTTTAATCACAAATCCTTGTTATACTGATATGATTTGCGGCATAGTTTACAAACAAAATAGTCCATGCTCTTACAGAAATATTTATTTTCCCCGACAAATGAAACATATATAATAATTTGATAACTTACTTAAAACATATACTACATGTATACATTAAAAATATTATTACCTTATTTCATGATATACGTAATTACGTATATACTTAATTTCATGTAGTAGAGAAGATATATGTTAGTTGATGGGTCATAAACGAAAACGGTTCCGAGAGAGACCCAAGAGGCAAAGTGGATGACAAAAGTAAGAGCTGTCTTCTCTTGTCTAGGGAAAGAGATGTTTTTCT
>NW_010968505.1:2196671-2220096 GCF_000463585.1 Tarenaya hassleriana | reverse complement strand
CTACCCCTTGTTGGTCCCGAGGGACGGAGGAGGCTAGGTTAGCCGAAAGATGGTTATCGGTTCAAGGACGCAAGGTGTCTTTCTCTTGTGGATTTTTTCTATTTTCTTTTTCAATGTGTGTGTATATATATATATATATATGATTATTATCACATTCTATTTCTATTTAGTTTTCTTCATTCAAAAGGCAATGGATTATATGTGTAAAATATCAAAATTACTTGCCATGTCGGTATGAACCCTTTATATATATATATATATATATATATATATGTACATGCATGTATATACGCATTCGTGTCACATATTTTATTTGCTGGTTTCTTCATTTCCACGGTAAGTAAATATTTGTCATATTAAAGAAATTATTTAATTTATGCTTATATAAATTTATGCATATATATATATATATATGTATCTCCATTACATATTTACATGTACACGTGTGTATATATTTGTTTGTTTGTTTAGGTGAGTGTAAGCCGAGGAAAGCAATGTTGCTTCAGCTTCAAACAATCTCTCTCTCTCTCTCTCTCTCTCTCTCTCTCGCACCAACACGTATACTTCAAGGAAGGGAATTTTTTTTTTTTTGGTATAACTTCAAGGAAGGGAATTATGATAATAAAGAAAGTATTACACAAATATTTAGTGTTTTTTTAAATATAAACGAGCCTCATGCTTATATAACGTATCGATTAGGATTCATATCGTATTATAATGTCAATTGTATTTCGCCCACGTGTCAAAATAAATCATGTTCCAATAGAAAACAAAATTTATATATATATATGATTTGTCTATCCAAAAGATTTTATATATTATTTAAAGAACCCTGCATGGAAAAAAGGTGAATAGGATCGCAAATCTTGCCTTATTCACAGTGGACAAAAAATGGTCGTTCTATTGTAATTTTCCCGTGGTGAAACTATTACAATCTTTTATGATCATTTGTTCATTATAATATGGAAATCATTTTGACTATAAAACATTGCGCCACATTCTTTTGCCGAAAGCAAATCTCTATGCAAAAATTTATATAGAAATACTATTTATTTTTAATATCCAGCTATTAGATAAAAACGACTATACATATATAATTGGTCATTGGTTGATGATGAAAAATCGAGAATATTAGTATGGTGCCAATGGAAACATATAACCAAAATACTTATGTATATATATATACACACACACGCGAATGACGCACGTCTACTAGAATATTATGGTCATGATGAAATGCACCCTATTGTTAAAGTTCAGTCGTCATTTCTTGTACCAGAGAACATTGTCGTTTTATGAAAATCATAAATTTACATGTAGCATAAATTTTTGTAAAAATAAATAATAATTTACAGTTAAGAAAACAAAATCTCAATAGAACTGTAAAATGTTTGCATAGTGCATTATATTATTATACATTTAAATTTGCTATGGCGTTGGTTAGCTATCTAACAGAAAAGAGTGTAAAATGGACGGGCCGGGCCGGGTTTGGGTCGGGCTTAGTTCGGGCTTCGAATTTTTCGGGCCGGGCCGGCCTGCCCATTTATTTTTCGGACTTATGATCGGTGGCCCGGAGCCCGACCCTATAGGGCTTCGGGCGGGTTCGGACCGGATTTCGGGTTTTTTCTATTTAATAAAAAATAACTATTAATATAATAATAATAATAATAATAATTTAACAATTTTTAAAAAAACAATATCAAATTTTCGTCCATATCAATTATAATTAAAAAAATTAAAATAATCATATAAAATTTAAAATATATATATATATAAATTAATTAAACCAAAATCTAATTAAATTGTTTAATAATATATATATATATAATATAAGTTTAATATATATTAATCAAATTGCTTTGAAATATAAATATATATATATATATAACATACAAATAAAGGTTTTTATATATTGTTATGTGGTATTAAATCTCAAATGAAAATAATAATCTAATAATATAATATTTTTTCGGGCTAAATGGGCGGGTCGGGCCAGACTCGATTCGGCCCTAATTTTTTTCGGGCCGGGCCGGCCCGCCCATTTATTTACCGGGCCTATATTATTAGACCCAAACCCTTAATTTTTCAGGCGGATTTCGGATCGGGCTTCGGATTTCGGGTTCTATTGACACCCCTAGTGAAAAGTATATATATATATATACTTTTATTGAATAATGTTGACAAAATGAGATGCAAAGACCTCCAAGATGGAAGGTATTAACAAACCACCATAGGATCATAACACATTATAGCTTAAGCTTGAATCTTACTTTTTAATTAGGGCGATACATATTAATTTATATGTATATAGATGCGTATGTATATGTTTTGTAATCTAATAAGAAGATAATTAAAGTACACATATATCATTTCGGTGTCTAACTTTCTTGTCATAAGCTCTGACGAAAAGAATTACAAAGAAATAATTATGGATTCTTATAAACACAACAAAGACAATTATTTGATTGAGAACTCCCAATAAAAATACATAAGTTATCATAGAATTGTCATAAAAAAATATATAATAGCGTTGCCATCTATTTGCCGACATGCCATGCGAGTATTTGTTCCATTATTCAGTCCATTAATGGCGTAAATGACCCGATAATTTTTTTAAAAAAAATCAAAAGTTCATGAAAATTGTATATTTATTTGAAAATTATATATTTTTTAATACAAAATTATGTATTTTACCAGTTTTTTCTTTATTTAAAAAATCAATTAGTATATTTTATTTTAATATGAAAAAGGTTATACTGTTTTTTTTTTTGTAGCCGATAATCCTAAACTAAAACCCAGTCTAATTCAGGGATCGAAAATCATCCATATGATTTGGAATATAAATCTTCTCTCCAAACTTGAGATTCAAATTTAGTACGAGATAGAGACGTTTTATACCCCATTTCACCGATCGAATTATCCAAACAGATTTTGTCTTAAGCCTATCAACCCGTTTTCCTTTTTATCCTCTTCTTTTTTCCCCCCTCTAATTCCAAGCAAAAGGAATGGTGCAAAGGGAAAGAGGTTTCGATGGGCAATCCAACCATTAATTAACCAATTGTATTTAGCATATGATACAAAGTCCGTCCATATTATTGATATCTTGATGTTATATCATATCGACATATGCTTGTGTTAATCAGTCAATGGTGTCACCCAACGGTTGATAAATGACAAAAAAAAAAGGCACAAAAACTCTGGAGGATAAAATGACCACTAAGAAAATTGTATTTAAAGTTATATTATTTTTTTTTCTAATAAAGTTTTTTTTTATGAATGGAAAAGAATAAAACAATCAGCTAGAAAACAAGTAACAGACTAACAAAATTATAAGGACTTTATAAGACATAATATACCTTTCTTTTTCGAGATTAAATATGTTCTTTCCCAAATAGTTTAAAACAGTTCAATTATTTACTTCATTTTCGTAATACGTTCAAATTTAAATGTTCATTAGTCATCAAAACGAAATGACTCGCGAACCATTCTATATTTTTTGATTTGATTCAGAAAATTTCAACTAAAAAAAAAGCCGAACGAGCCAACTCGGTGAACCCACAAATTCGTTGGCGAACCAGATTTTTTTTTACATATTTTTTAATTGTTTTTAAAAAAGATTTATCAATTTTAATACTATTTTTTTTAAATATTTTTAGTATTTTTATTTTTATTTGACTCATGAACTCGGACGATTTGAATCAAACCAAAATTTTTATGGCTCATAAAAAAACGGATCCAATAGATTAGACTGAAAACAAATTGGTTCGGACCGATCTAAATCGAGTCGAGTCGAGTCAACCCGTTTTATATCAAAGGCCACCACCGTTACAAAGGGTGAGAGAGATAAGATAGAACATGTTTCAAAGTTACATATTTAAGGAAGGATAAAAAAGGTTTCAAAGTTATTGAAATAATGCAATAGAAAAAAAAAGTGAAGTGATGATGAAAGGATAAAAGGCATTTTTCCTGTTCTTCTTTGATTTTTGAAGAAATGTTTTTTTTTTTAAAAAAAATTGAAAGGAAATAAAGGAAGATACATGAAAGACAATGACATTCAAAATAGAAAAATAAAATATGACAATAAGGAGTTCTAGAATTGCATTATAGGTGTCATAAACTTACTTGTTTAATTTTTTAAATTTGGTGATGCCCCAATATTTCCTCTTCATGACACTAACATTATGGTAAATAAAATAATTCTAGGATGTTGAATTTATTGCTTACGGAAATGATTGAAAAAAGAGAGTTTGTGAGATATTAGGTTAGAAAATCGATGAATGGGAGTTAATCGAGTTGTGAGCTGAAATTGATATAATATTGAATTTATAAAAAAAAAATCAACAGTGTGTTGAGAAAATTATATAACTAAAACTAACATTATACAAATCAAATTACACAGTTCTTGATTTATGAATAAAAAGCAGCAATATAATTCAAACTAATTAAAAATATTTTTATTAGAATTTTAAAATTGTAACGATAAAAATTGCATTGAGAATTACGTATATTACAAAGAAAATACTGTATAGTTTAGAAGTATTGTAAAATTAGGAATTAATTGATAAGATAAGTTATTGTAATCAATTCAACAACCCTGTAATTTTTTTAAAAATCCAATTACAAAGATAATTAAAAAGGTACGGGTAAACTCTTCAAGTGAAATGACACTAGAACCCTTTATGCGTTGTCGATGAATTATTTGTATAATTATGAATAATAAATTAATAATATGAATATTCATCGATTAAAAAAATGCACTGTTTTAAAAAAAAATTCTTTTTTTTTCAATCATCCTTTGCTCTTTTTTTTTTCAATTATCTTTTCAAATATATAGACACTAATAAATGATGATTTTATTGATCGAAATTCAAAAATAATTGTTATGAAATCATATCGAAAACAATATTTAATATATAAATTTATATATTGATTTGGAAAACTTTTAGTTCATATATTATTTTGCAATAGTTAATTATATGAGATTTCCCTTAAAAAATTATTCACCAACTGCCGTCGAATGAGATTTTTTAGTTATGCAATAAGTGGCGTCGGAAGGTTCTTAGTTCTTACGGGTAAAAAGTGAAAACCCACTTTTTTTTTTTTACTTTTCAACTCAGATATTGCGATTAAGATACACGGGGAATCATATTGTATTGACTTCAATAATCTCATGATTAATAATAATTATACTTAGGATTAGTGAAATTAATTACAAGGCAGAACATAATTAACCGTGTCGGAAAGTGCCGAAACTCGTTTGACGACATAAGAATTAGAGTCAATTCTGTCGAATGGCATCCAAACATGTGCATTCACTGTTTTTCTTAATTTTATGATCTTATGACTTTTAAATAACTTTATAAAAGAAACAAGTGAAATAAAATAAATATTGTAAACAAAATATTAAATTTTAAAATACATTTCCTTTCGTACTCGAATTTAAAAATCGGACATTATGTGTTACTGAATATTTCGTACTTTGGCTTTTTTTTTTACCTAGTACTAATTTAGTGTGTAGATATGATTATTGGGATCAATATTAATCCGATATTCTAATTATCTCTGTTTTTGTTATCTCTATTTTCATCAGTGATATCTCGTTACCTTTATGAAGGATAAGTGACACGGTTAAAGAGTGACTCTTTATATACTACTAGAGTAGAAAGATACATGATGAATTGAACACATCGAAATAATATGAATCCAATGATTATATAGATATAGAACTATACAGTTAATAATAACTTAAAAAAATCGATTGAACTATTTATACTAATAAAATCAATCAACTTTTTTTTTTAATCGTATATCGCGAGAGAATTCCAAAATTAATTATGATCGCATTGGAGCAATCTAAAGATGAATGATCTCCTTCAAAACATTTCTCCTGAAGTATGAGAATGACAACAAAAAACGTTGAAAGATCTTGTATTTGTCGGTAGAAACAATTTCAACGTTCCGTAACATTATCAAAGTGTTACAAAATACAGATAAATTTGATTGGATATTATTAGTAAATTAGAGGTGTCAATCGGACTGGCCCGACCTGACCCGGTCCGAACCCCCACTTGGTCTGAGGGTTTCGGGTTCGAACTAACCCGATTTTTTTCGGACCTATATCACCAAGCCCGAAATCCGACCTTATAGATCTCGGGTTTGGATCAGGTCGGGCCGGACCGCTCGATTTTCTTTGTTAATTTTTTTCTTTTTTTTCCTTAAGATTTTTTTTTTAAAAAAAAATCGGGCTTTTTCGGGCCGGTTCGAAAGCCCGAAAATTTTTGGGCTTCAATATCTCGGCCCGAAACCCGCTGTTTTTTGGATTGGACTAGGCCAGGCTTCGGATCTCGAGACACAATTGGCACCCCTATAGTAAATGCACGAATTTGGTTAATTTTTCTAATTAATCCAATTTTGTTGGTGGACGTGCAAACTAATCTACTAGTCTCATAGGAATTAATCTCAACTGACACTTTCCCTTCTGTTGTGAAACTTCTTTTGGTCAATGAAGGGAATTACACGTGATTTTAGGGAGTTATATTATCTTTTAATAATTATTAAAAGTTAATTTGTTGATTAATTAATTAATTAATTAACAAAAAGAGTCGGCAGCAGGATGGCGGAGCGAAAGACAGAGCTTCGTCGTCTGCACTTTTAAAAAACTTAAATCATAGGCGATCATTTCACCACATGAGAATTGACTCAAATAATTACTGAGATAACTAATTTTTATTAAACTTAAAATGTGAGATTTCAGTGATATTATTGGGTTTGAGTAAAACAGATGAGATTTTTTTAATGTAAAACTTGCGTATCTAATTTACAAAAATCTTGAATAAAATATTGAGATTATTAAACAAATTTACAACATTTAAAATTAGAATATATTTGTAGCTAAATTAATTTCGATATAAAAGTCGATTGGATTTTTTTTTATAATAAAATTAAATGAGTAAAAAATAATTTAGAAAAAACGAAGCAATCAAATTTTAACAACAATAACAAAAAAAATTCAATAAATAGAATAGAATCCAAATCAAATTGAAATTTAATAGAAAAAATTCTAATCTCATTGAAAATCAATATAAAAACTGAAATGGTTTAGTTTATAAAATCAATAAAACTTAAAAAAATAACTTAATCTAACCATTGCCAGAATCCTAAATTTATATATATATATATATATATATACATACACATATATATACACATAAATACGGCCAATGGAGATTTCCTGTATCAAGCAAAACAGAGAGATCTCTACATCTTGTTGAATCTTTTGCATTTTGTAAAATGAAGCCCAATTAGAATAGTGATTTGGAGAAAACCAATACACGTAACCGGTTTAGAAAGCCAAATCAAATCAATAGACGTAACCGATTTATAAAACCAAATCGATGTACCAACCCAATTCCCCAGAACCAACTTAGCAAATTCCAATTGAGATTCCAAACGATTCGAATATTTAGTAGCACAGTCAGTAACATTGAAAATGCAACACACCATAGCATGTATGTGAAACGAAAGCTGATAAAAAAACCAAAACTTTGAAATGAAACAATAAGAATGCAAGATTCTGAGACGACACTTATCCAAAACTCCAGACATAATCTCTGACTGATTCACCTGCAACAAGCGTAAATTTCGAAGACAGTAAGAAACCATATCCCGTGTCTTGGCCCGATTTCGTAAGAACAACTAAAACAAGAAACCTGGGCGCGCACTTCCACCATCAAAATCTAGCAATACAAGATTCATATATGTTTAATGAAGGACTCGGGTTCGATTCTACAGAGACAAGGAGCATACCTTGAGGGTTTTAGCGCCTTTGGGTTTTGCCGTTGCCCCTTTTGCCGGAAAACAAGTGCTTCGGTTTAAGAGATGGTATAACTCTGTCTGCTTCTCCACGGCGTGCATCCTTATCCCTCTTCTTATGAGACTTGTTGCCGATCATAATGGCTTTCTTCTTCTGGGCAGAGTCTTTGAACCCATCACCGGGCATAACTTCATGCGGAGGCCGTGATCTCGATCTTGATCTGGACAACGACATGGATCTGGATCTCAGACGCAGCTTCTTGTTCTGTTGCTCTCCATCCACATCCATGGCTTCATCACCATCATCATCATTTCTTGCGACGGACCTCTCCCTCTTCCGGCCTCTGGACTTGCTTCTAGCACGGTTAACCGCAGAAGAAGGATCAAGACCCATTGCAGATAATTCCCTTCCCATTCTCTTTGTCGTGAACTTCTTGTCCTTGTCAAACTTTCTCGGGACAACAGCTCGGCTTTGTGCATTGCTCTTCTTGAGCCTGTGCTCCTGAATAAGCAATGCTTTCTTCCTGCGGATAGCAGCCAACTGCTCTTTCTGCTCTGGCGTGAGTTCTTCACCGTCCATCTCAAAATCATCTTCTTCTTCCTCAGCCTGCCTGAGACCCTCTTCACGCTCCAACTCCTCGAGCCTATACAGAATATCAGGATCGACAAAGTCCGCAATGTTATGACCATCTAGAATTTCAGGCATGATGTCTTCTTTCCATTCTTCATGAGCCAAGATATAGTTCTTCTTCAAACTAGCAGAATAAACTCCAGCTCCGCCATTTTCTTCTTCAAGATCCTTCTCGGTCTTCCTCTTCTCCTTTTCAGCAGCCTCCCTTGCTTTAGCCTCTAGAATCGCCTGAGGTATGCAGAAGAGCAACATGGAATCGGTTGATGTGATCATTGATCTTCTTGGATTTCATCTTAGCTTCCACCCTCTGATCCAACAGCCTCTCACAGGCAGCATTCTTCACAGCCATAACACCATCTTCCGTCAAAGTGCTCATCTTCAAAAGCACAGCATCTTCATTTGCTGGCTCACCCCCCTGACCCATTGCAGCCTTCATTGCCTCAGCTCTCATCTCCATGATCAGTTTCTTATCCTCCTCGGATATATTTTCCATGGGCATCAAATCAGTCTTGTTGCAGACAATTACCAGTGGTTTGTTCATAAACAAGGACTTGATGCTGTGAAACAGTGCTGCCTGTTGAGCAATGCTGTAACCACATGAACCTGATATATCCAGAAAGAACAAAACAGCAGCTCGAAGATGTGCCAATGCCGTAATACTGCACATTTCAATAATGTTACGATCCTCAAATGGCCTATCCAAAATCCCCGGCGTATCAATGACTTGGTACCTCAGGTATTTGTAATCGGTATGACCCACAAAGAGCGACTTTGTAGTAAAAGCATACGGCTGGACATCCACATCTGCCCTGGTAACTTTGTTCATGAACGAGCTCTTGCCCACATTCGGGTATCCACAAATCAAGATTGTTCGGGTGTTCGGGTCGATAGACGGAAGCCTTGCCATGTGCTGTCTGATCTGCTCCAGATAAGCCAAACTAGGGCCGATTCTCTTTATAACAGTACACATGCGGCCAAGAGCAGCCACCTTCAGGCACTTGCAACGGTACAGAGAATCCCCATACTTCAGTAGCTTCACATAATCCTTGGAAATCTTACTAACCAGGTTCCTAGCGGTGTTCACTTGACCAAGGGCGAGTTTGTAGTGATCTTTGTTGTAAAGAACATGAAGAAGGTCACCGTAGAAGGGATGGATCTGATCGAGACGAGGGAACTCATCGATAATGGTAGAGAGCTTCTCATGAAAATTTTGCTGCGTGTACTTGACTTTCCGCATGTAGAACTGGCGGAGCCGGGAAATCTTATAACCCTTGTGGACAACAGTTGGCGTCTGACGCTGTGTGCGGGAAAGGATGATGTCAATAAACTCCTTGCCATTAGGCACCACTGTTATCTTCTTGAAATTATATTGAACCATCTTTGCTTATCGGTCTGCAAGAACAAGCCACATGATGTCAAAACCAAATCAAAGAACTCGAAAGGAATCAGAAAAATCCAAAAATGATCTTGTAGGCACATTCAGGCATACCGTTCGTTCCAAAAACACTCGTCAAACGTCTTACTACGAACCAAACCCTAAACCCTACTGCGAACTAAAAGAACAAAGCTGAAATTCTTACCGGAAAATGGAAAACCAAGGACCTTTCAGACAACGGCGATGATGAACTCCGCCGTCTCTCGTTCGACTAGCTCTGCTCAGAGTGTATAGAGCTGAGACGAGAACTCAAAGTTATTAGGATTTAGGGTTTTATGTGTGTGCCGTGTTGATATTTCTAAGCCCAATAAGTGAGCCCAAACCAAAAATGAAAAGCCCAGTCAATAATTTCTTAATATGCGCATAAGCGTACGTTATTCGTTTTCAATTTACCATGCGCCGTTTCTCCATTTGATTTTTTTTGGAACCAGCAAAACAAAAACCCAGAAGATAAACCCTTCGCAAGTCGCAACGGTATCTCTGTCTCTTTTTCTCAATCTCTGTACGCGAAAATGGGGACGCTGCTTGACTCGACCACTTCCAGAGTTCTCTCGCTCTTTCCACCAATTTCTAGGGTTTCCCCCCTGGCCGTCTCTTCTTCTTCTTCTATGCGGATTTTCCGATCGTTCTTTAATCCCGCGGTTCTGTCTTGCTCTTACCAACGGTCGCCTTCTCGCCTCTGTTTCTCGGCGGCAGAGTCTCCGGATGTTGTCTCCGGTGAAGAAGAGGATGAATTCGTGGAATTCGATGAGAAATTCGAGGATAACTACGAATTCGCTTCGGATAACGAAGATTACTCCTTCGATGTTGCCATGTTTGAAAAGGAAGCGGAGGAGGTTGTCCGGGATTACACGTCCTCTCTGTCTCAAGAACTAAAATTAGGTAATTGCTGCTCACGGATTCTGCTGTTGTTCGGTTCTGCATATGTTTGAATTTCGGACACTGATGTGTTAGCCGTAACGGTAACTCTAAACTTTTTTAATTTCAGGATGGTTTTATGATTGTGTAAAGAAAAATGCAAACAATAGATGCGTCTTCAAGTTCATTATATCTGATGTGATGATAGTTTAAATGTTTCCAGAAGATGAGAAGAATGGGGGGAAGGAATCACGTAGAAAGGAGATAAGGCTTGCAAAGAATGTTAGTTGAATTCCTTTCTGATAGCCTTTTCTTGTAATTCCGATAAATCTCGTTTGGGTTTCTATCTAGCATGATTACAAGACGACCCGAAGAATCGTATCTGCTGTTTTCCATTGATGTCGTCTTGTTTGAGATGCTTCGATCAATATGAAGATGCAAGCTTGAAGTGGAAACTGTTACGAATACGTCATGTTGTTTGATTGGGGCATCTTTTACTACTGACACTACTTGTAAAATCCCAGTCGCAGATCCCAGAGCATCTTCTCCCGAGGGTTGCAATAGTTGGAAGGCCGAATGTTGGAAAATCAGCATTATTCAACCGCCTTGTTGGGGTAATAGTTGGATGGAATAGAAACTTTACAATGGATCCGAGTATTCATCTCCCTTCATAGTGGAACCAATTGTTCTTGAAGTAGTACTTATGATCTTTTTGCAATGCATCACAGGAAAATAGAGCTATAGTTGTGGATGAACCTGGGGTAACTAGGGATCGCTTGTATGGTAGATCGTATTGGGGTGACCACGAATTTGTGGTAATAGATACAGGAGGCGTTCTGACAGTTTCGAAGTCACCAGCTGGCGTTATGGAAGAGCTCAATATAACAACCACCGTCGGTATGGATGGTATTCCGCAAAGCTCCAGGGAAGCAGCTATTGCAAGGATGCCTTCCATGATCGAGAAACAAGCTACCGCAGCTGTGGAAGAATCTTCTGTCATTGTATTTGTTGTCGATGGCCAGGTGCTGTGCTTATCCTCTATTTTCTTTGCTATAATCTGTCTTTGGCATTCTTAAGCTTTTCTTTTCCTGTTCGGATTTTGTTTTTCTTCCACAAATCAAGTCGAAAGGAAACAGTTAACAGCCATAAACCACAAAATGATTTCGCGTTTCTTTATTTTTTTCAAATCCTGTAGCTGCAATGTTGTAATTTGGGGATTTGAAAGTTATTTCTAAGAACTGAGAGAGCCGTTCTTATGTACTTGCACATTCATGTGGTAAGTCTGGGTTACCGGGCTAATCAATGAAATATGTGGTCTTGTTAGGTACACATGGTATATCTCAAGACAATCCACGTTTAATGTAAAATAGTATAGCTATGTAGGCTAATCATTTTATTTCTCGTGCAATGTGGTGGACTCAATGGTAGCACATTTTGGTATTCAATGAGCAGGCAGGGCCAACAGCTGCTGATGTGGAAATAGCGGATTGGTTGCGGAAGTACTACTCGCATAAGGTTATCATTCTCGCAGTGAACAAATGCGAGTCTCCACGTAAAGGACTCATGCAGGCTTCAGAATTTTGGTCTCTGGGGTAAATCGACTTATTTCCATTTTTTTGGATAATTTCTCCCATTATCTAGTCTTGCTGGTTCATGTTGATTGTTTGTTTGCCTGTGTGGGGATGCGACCTTGTGGGTGAGATCTTAACTGGCCAAAAGGAACGGAGTATTTTTTATTTTAACATAGCTGTCCATTGTAATTTACAAACTCTTACAAAGATGTATCTGATGGGCGTGGTTTTTTATGGCAACTCTTTAATCGTATGTGTTTAAACACTGTAACTTGACTGTTCTTTCTTGTTGCGAAGTAGTAGTTTTATTTGTATGAATTCAGTATCTTCATTTTTACACGTTTCTGGTCCTAGCAAAAATTTGTGAGTGGCATAATCTTTTTTGTCCTTGTGAATGGGATTAATCTCCATTAATTTTGCGGTTTTATATTGATTTAAGTTCTGTTGTTTGTGTATTCTTCTGAAATATTGAGACTTTGCTGGAGATTTTAATACCTTGGAAAGCTTCACTGTTAGAGATGATAAAATCTCCAAGTGCACGTGGATGTGATGCTACTTAAGCCTGTAGTTACAACATAGATTAGACATGCTATACATGCGTCTGTTTGGTCACTATTTTTCTTTTGCGAGTTACTCGTTTTTCTCATATACCAATAATTTGGAATCTAATTAGCAAACATATTTGGTCAACTTGCAGGCTCTCACCTCTCCCTATATCAGCGGTATCAGGAACTGGAACTGGGGAGCTTCTTGATCTTGTTTGCTCAGGCCTAAATAAATTTGAGGTTTGTGCTATAGGTTGTTGTGGCTTTCAGAATCACCTAGTGGAGATTTGTGAAATGACTCCGAATGTTTGTTTGATCATATCACCTATATGGGTTTCTTGTTGTACTTGTATGTATTTTCTGAAATCTATCCTTACAACTCTGATTAAGCATTTTAACAAGCAAATGAGCTGTGAACCTTTTATGTTTGCTTAATCTAAGTCATATTCTCATGTAATACATGTCCCATAGATCTTAGGACATTGAAGACTATGTGCTTTTGGTTTCAACACCTAGAACAAATAACAAATCTTGGTTGATTTTGTAAAACTTTCCCATGTCCGTGAGATTCCAGCGGAAAAAAAGATACTGATTTTTTCATGTTATCGGCAGAGTGTAGCGAACATGGAAGAAGAAGAAGAAAAGAACTATGTTCCTGCCATTGCAATAGTTGGCCGGCCTAATGTTGGCAAAAGTAGCATCTTGAATGCGCTTGTTGGGGAGGATAGAACAATTGTCAGCCCTGTTAGTGGTACTACTCGGGATGCTATAGATACAGAATTTACAGGACCAGACGGGCAGGTTGGTGCATTTGAATGTTCTCCTTGTTTTCTCTTGTTGCGTTTGTGTTTTTCTTTTTTTTGTTTTGTTCTTGCATATTGCTTTGGTTTTGTCGGTTATACCTTACTATCTGTGAAAAAGGCAATGAAACGGTCAATAGATGGCTTTTTTGATCGGAAGTTCCAATGTGCTTGTTTTTCATTTTGAACCATAACTTTGGCCTTTTGACTCTATGCCGATTAGCGTCTATGTCCATTACTCTCCGTGTCAACACCTACCATTTGTGTACGTAAGAAGTGTTTTGTTGATTTCTATACGCTATGATTCTTCGAGATAATAGAACAGTGAGGAATAGTGATTGGATAGAAACCCTTTCTCCAGATATCCCTGAATATTTCAGGTGGTCATAAACTGTATTGCAGAAGTTTCGGCTTATAGATACAGCTGGAATCAGGAAAAGGGCGGCAGTGGCTTCATCAGGCAGCACCACAGAGGCTTTGTCGGTGAATCGTGCATTCCGTGCTGTTCGTCGTTCAGATGTTGTTGCTCTTGTCATCGAGGCCATGGCCTGTATCACAGAGCAGGTACGATATCGGTAGCTCTTGCTCGTTCTGTCCATAGTGATGTCTCTCATTAGTTGTATTGTTTTCCAAATCGATTCGGATGATACATCATACATCTATTTGCATCTCTACCAAATTTCCAGTGTCGTAACTATGGTTTTGTAACTTGCTACTAATCTCTGATGCATAGTATATTTACGAGAATTCATCCCCCTGTTGTTCTCATTCCTTGTGGTTATTATTTCGCCTGCATTGCCTTAGGATTTCAAGATTGCGGAAAGAATAGAAAAAGAGGGCAAAGCATGTCTGGTCGTCGTCAACAAGTGGGATACAATACCGAACAAAAATCAACAGACTGCATCGCTGTATGAGGAGGATGTCCGGGAGAAGCTCCGTATCCTCAACTGGGCACCTGTTGTTTATTCAACTGCGATAACTGGCCAAAGCGTCGAGAAGTATTTCTCGTTTCAAAGAATCGATACCATTTTTAATCTTGCTCGATATTACACCATTGATGGATCGATATGATATTTTCTTATCGTTTTGTAGTATTATAATGGCAGCTGAGACAGTTGAGAAGGAGAGATCAAGAAGGCTTAGCACTGCCATATTGAATCAAGTGGTACGAGAGGCAGTGGCGTTTAAAGCCCCGCCAAGAACCCGAGGAGGCAAGAGAGGACGTGTTTACTATTGTACCCAGGTGAGCACAATTTTCCTGTCGTTGAAAATTTACGGTTTTGAAAACATTCATGCTTAAGTGTAATTTTCAGTTCTTCTTTTATTTCGTATCGGTAAACTTATTTTCATGAATCCGAATTATGGAAATGATGACAAGACTTGAGCATAAGTTTCCATTTTGAAATGTGAAGTTTTGAGTATATTATGTTCCTAAAAACCGAATTATTAGCTCGAAATTTTGGTGATTTCTTGTAGTGTAATGGGGTGCACCCAGGGCGGGTACCGAATTTTCGGATACCCGATTTCGATTTCATCCTAATGGGTTTTCCAAAGAAAATGTTTCAGTGTCGGTCTTGCGAGACTCGGGAACCCGTGGATATCTGAAGCCGCAAAAATTTCAAAATTTTCGTTGATGTTAGGGGTAAATTTCTTATGTAAAATAGATCTAGGTATTATGTAAATACATTAAAATAGTAGGGATATAATCATAAATTTACTCTTACATGGGTATCGGCGGGTAGCCTGTCGTGGTTCGGAAAAACCCGAACACGGATGCACGGTGCTGAGTACCTGTGCCCAGCCGTAATAGTAATGGTAAAAACTCGGGCTATATCTGTTTTTGCAGGCTGCGATAAGGCCACCGACATTCGTTTTCTTCGTTAACGACGCGAAGCTTTTCCCAGAAACGTACCGTCGTTACATGGAGAAACAGCTTCGTACAGATGCAGGATTTGCCGGAACACCGATACGGCTTCTTTGGCGCAGCCGTAGGAAATCAGAGAAGAACGCAGGTACGTTTACACAACCTGTTTCTTGCTTACCATTCAATTTACTCACTGGGGTTAATAAAATAAAATTTAGAAGGAAACAAAAAATCAATTCCCCAATGTCGGAATGCAAATACAGTTATTTAAGATTTGCAGGTCGACCAGCGACGCGAATGACGACTCTTGGACGTGAAAGAAAACTAGCAACGAAAGAGACCTAACGACTGCTCGGTCGGTAAATTTTTTTTCTCTTTTTGTTGGTTATAATATATGTGAATTCTTCTGGAAATTTTGTTTCAATTTTCTGCTTCTGCTGTTATTATACTGATAATATCCAAAAAAGCAACACATCCATTATCCAACACTCGGATTCCTAATCTAGCTCCTTATTCGGATAGATACCATTCTCCTTTTCGCTTATTCACTTTGTTTTTTCGTTTCGTTTGTACCGTTTCTGTTTCTGTTTGCCGCAGATACACTCCCACGTTTGGAGGGATCGGAGAAAGAGTTACGGAGAAATACTCGTCCGAAACATTCGTTCACCACAAGGCTGGTTGCGGGTAGGAGTTTCTTGTCGGAATTCTGGTTCAGATTTTCGGGTGATGGAACGATTACAAGCTCCAGCTTTTTTTCGGGCTGCTTATAACTACTACTGCTATCTCGGTAAGTATGCTTCTTGTGATCCCAGGCCTCAAGAAACATGTCGAACGAAGATCTTTAGGTCTCACGTTCTTGTCTGTATGCATTACTTTCTATAAAATCGATGTGTTCGTATGCGGTTTGGTTGTATGTATTACTTTGTATAAACTCATTACGAGAAAATAATCATTTACTTTCTCAAAATGCTATGAAATAGAATTGGTTGTAATCTCTGATATAACGAGAAAGTAATTATTATTATTTTTAAATAATTTTGATTGTAGTCTATGAAGTAGTTATTTTATTTTATTTTACGTTGCCAAATACATATTAGAAAACTATTTAATTTTTGTGTTGCTAAATCGATGAAAATGTAAGAAACTGAAACTTTTTGATATAAAAAAATGCATATCTAATTTACAAAAAAACTTGAATAAATATTGAGATTATTTTAAAACACATTGCAACATTTAAAAGTAAAATACATTCGCATCCGAATTAATTTCGACATGAAACTCGATTAGAAATAAATTTGTTAAAACAAAATTAAATCTAAAATAAATATGAAAATTTAGAAAAATGAAACAATCAAAATTAAAAATAAATAAACAACTTTTTGAAACGAAAACAAAGATTGAATCAACTGAACAAGAAACGAAAGATTCTGAGACGACACCATCCAAAACTTCAGACATAAATCTCTGCTGGATCCACCAGTTTTCCCTGCAAGAAGGGCCAAATTAGCGGACCGTAAGAAACTAAATATATCCACGGGATTTTGGTAAGAACAACTCAAACCAGAAACCATCTAGCAATACGAGAATCATATATGTGATCAAATGTAGGACTCTGGTTCGATTCTACAAAGACAGAGTAGCATTACCTGGAGAGTTTTTAGCGCCTTTGGGTTTTGCCGATGCTCCTTTTGCCGGAAAACAAGTGCTTCGGTTTAAGAGATGGTATAACTCTGTCTGCTTCTCCACGGATCTAGCAATACGAGAATCATATATGTGATCAAATGTAGGACTCTGGTTCGATTCTACAAAGACAGAGTAGCATTACCTGGAGAGTTTTTAGCGCCTTTGGGTTTTGCCGATGCTCCTTTTGCCGGAAAACAAGTGCTTCGGTTTAAGAGATGGTATAACTCTGTCTGCTTCTCCACGGCGTGCATCCTTATCCCTCTTCTTATGAGACTTGTTGCCGATCTTAATGGCTTTCTTCTTCTGGGCAGAGTCTTTGAATCCTTCACCGGGCATAACTTCATGAGGACTCGACAGCGACATGGATCTCGATCTCAGACGCAGCTTCTTATTCTGCTGCTCTCCATCCACATCCATGGCTTCGTCATTGTTATCGTCATTTATTCCGACAGATCTCTCCCTCTTCCGGCCCCTGGACTTGCTTCATGCACGGTTAATCGCAGAAGAAGGATCGACACCCATTGCAGATAATTCATGACCCATCCTCTCTGTTGTGAACTTCTTGTCCTTGTCAAATTTTCTTGGGACAACTGCTCGGCTTTGTGCGTTGCTCTTCTTCAGCCGGTGCTTCTGAATAAGCAACGATTTTTTCCTGCGGATAGCAGCCAACTGCTCTTTCTGCTCTGGCGTGAGTTCTTCACCATCCATCTCAAAATCATCTTCTTCTTGCTCCAACTCTTCATGCTCCAACTCCTCAAGCCTATACAGAATATCAGGATCGACGAAGTCTGCAATATTATGGCCATCTAGAATTTCAGGCATGATGTCTTCCTTCCATTCTTCATTAACCAAGATATAGTTCTTTTTCAAACTAGCAGAATAAACTCCAGCTCCTCCATTTTCTTCTTCCAAATCCTTGTCGGTCTTCCTTTTCTCCTTTTCAGCAGCCTCCATTGCTTTAGCCTCAAGAACCGCCTGAGGTATGCAACTCGGCCTTTCCTTGTCATCACGAGGCTTTGGAAGAGCAACATGGAATCGGTTAAGGTGATCATTTATCTTCTTCGACTTCATCTTAGCTTCCACCCTCTGATCCAACAGCCTTTGACAGGCAGCATTCTTCACAGCCATAACACTCTCTTCCGTCAAAGTACTCATCTGCAAAAGCACTGCATCTTCATTTGCTGGCTCACCCCCCTGACCCATTGCAGTCTTCATTGCCTCAGCTCTCATCTCCATGATCAGTTTCTTATCCTCCTCAGATACATTTTCCATGGGCATCAAATCAGTCTTGTTGCAGACAATTACCAGTGGTTTGTTCATAAATAAGGGCTTGATGCTGTGAAACAGTGCTGCCTGTTGAGCAATGCTGTAACCACATGAACCTGAGATGTCCAGAAAGAACAAAACAGCAGCTCGAAGATGTGCTAATGCCGTAATACTGCACATTTCAATAATGTTACGATCTTCGAATGGCCTGTCTAAAATCCCTGGCGTATCAATGACTTGGTACTTCAGGTATTTGTAATCGGTATGACCCACAAAGAGCGACTTTGTAGTAAAAGCATACGGCTGGACATCCACATCTGCCCTGGTAACTTTGTTCATGAACGAGCTCTTGCCCACATTCGGGTATCCACAAATCAAGATTGTTCGGGTGTTCGGGTCGATAGACGGAAGCCTTGCCATGTGCTGTCTGATCTGCTCCAGATAAGCCAAACTAGGGCCGATTCTCTTTATAACAGTACACATGCGGCCAAGAGCAGCCACCTTCAGGCACTTGCAACGATACAGAGAATCCCCATACTTCAGTAGCTTCACATAATCCATGGCAATCTTACTAACCAGGTTTCTCGCAGTATTCACTTGACCAAGGGCGAGTTTGTAGTGATCTTTGTTGTAAAGAACATGAAGAAGGTCACCGTAGAAGGGATGGATCTGATCGAGACGAGGGAACTCATCGATAATGGTAGAGAGCTTCTCATGAAAATTTTGCTGCGTGTACTTAACTTTCCGCATGTAGAACGTGCGTATTCCGGAAATCTTAGAACCCTTGTGAACAACAGTTGGTGTTTGACGCTGTGTACGGGAAAGGACGATGTCAATCAACTTCTTGGCATTTGGCACCACGGTTGTATCCTTGAAATTATATTGAACCATTTTTGCTTATCTGTCTGCAAGAACAAGACATATTATGTCAAAACCCCATCAAATAACCCGAAAGGAATGAGCAAAAGCCACACAAGATATTTCCGGTTGTCCACATCTCACCAAAAACCAAAATAAACAAAGAAATATTCAACACTTTGCATAAACTGTGATCTAATATAATTGGATCCAAATCCACAATGAGAGCCTGAGTGGAGCTTGGAACACAATTTACAAACTAGAAACTAATCTACGGAATTTCTTTTCACCCTATCCACATCCAAACATAAGTTCCACTCGACCATTGTTTAACAGACAATCCATAACACGTTCGATGAATCAAACCGGTACATGCCTCGGATTACTCCGCTCAAAATCACTCGTCAAACATCTAACGAAATAACTCAAACGAATGATCCACCCCAGCAAGTTTATAGATTTCAGAATCGCATCAGCGCACAATTTTTTGCCTTAAAATAGCGTGAATTAAAAGAACAAAGCTCAAATTCTTACCGGAAAACGGAAAACGAAAAACCAAGGATCTTTCAGATAACAACGACGACGAACTCCGTCTCTCGCCTTGCTATAACAATATTAGGTTTTAGGATTATTTTTATACACGTGTCGTAGCTATGCGGGCCCCAAAACCGAAAAATCTAAAGCTCAGTCAATATATTTTCGTTAATATCGGCATCGGCGTACGTTATACGTTTTCAATTTATCATGCGCTTCTTTTTTTTAGGTCTTCTGATAACAGCAAAAACTTATGCCGTTTAGTAATTTCGGTCAATATGTAGATACATTTACTTATTTGTATAACTTTTTTAATCTAATTAACAATATTAATAGGAGAGAAAGGGAAGATAAGAGTAGACCTAAATTTACTTTGTAACTAGTAAATAGTAATAATTAATAATAATTCTGAGTCTTTACAAATTTTGAATGCATGATTTAATTCAAAATTGATACGAATGAATACTAAGAATTTATAAGGTCGATACAAATAAACTTGTTATCAAAGTGTTATTGTTGTGACAATATTATCATAAATCATCTTTATTATAAACTTTAAAATAAAAAATAAATAAAATTTTAAAATATGTAGGAACAATCTTATAAAATATGTGTCGTAAAATATGTCAAATATTTGAATTTTTAATTTGATAAATAAATATATGAAATATCGAAATATATTCAAAAAATAACTCAACCTTTTCAATATAAATAATTTTTATAATTTTTAAGCGGAGGGATAATGGGGATAGCGACAGTGGTGGACAAAATATCTGATAAAACCAAACCCATTTGTTATTCGATTCATATCCAAACCGAAAATTCGGATATTTGGAATTCACGGATCGAATATGGATATTGGTTTTAAAATATTTGTTTGATATGGATCGGATACGAATATAAAAATCGAATTATGCGATATATCTGATCCGTATTCAGTACTATTATTAAATATAGGATAATTTGATAATAAATTTATATTTGTGGGATCATTTTGAGAAAAAATATATTACATTTTTTTTCATTCTCATCTATTCGTCACAAGCCCTCCTCTTTCCATCTCTATAACCCAGCCTCCTCTTTTCATCTCTTTGTCGTTGTCATTATCATTTTGTTTTTTCACCATTTTTTATCTTGTTTTCCAGAATTTTTTTTCCATTATTTTATTTTGATTTTCCGGTGAGTGATTTTACATGATGATTTGTTTTGTAGCCTTCGTTTTTTTGAGTTAGAGATTCTCTTTCATAGACATTTTCTCTCATTTTGTTGTAGTTCATATATATATCTGCCTTTCAAGACAATAGAAAGTCATACATATCTATGGCTTCATTATTATTTTTTTTCTTAATATATCTGAAATTTTCAGGATCTAGTTCTTCTACTTTTTATATTTGAGTTTTTAAAATTTTATTTCTTATTTTTGTTATGTTTTAAACCGGATACGAATATTTGCAAATATCCGCAATTTTTACAGATATCTGAAATTACAGATATTCGAAAAATATGGATCGGATACGAATAGTAAAATTGTATATTCGTACGGATCTGTTACGGATACTGATATCTAAAAAATACCAGATATCAATTGGTGTCCACCTCTAGATATTGGGTTAAGAAATTTTTTTACCACATCGGATTTCTGTGACAAATATTTCATTATAGGTTTTTTGGACAACAAGTTAAAAATACATGAATATTTTCATCATTTCATAAATATGAATCTTAAATTGATAAAAATGAAAATTAAATAGATATCCGAGGGTTCTCTTTTTATTTTATTATTATTTTAATTCTACGTGATATTAATGTAGATGATGATTTAGAATTTTTGTCTTCGTCATATAGGAATCTGTTTATCGAGTTAGACGTCATTTGATAATATGTTATTTTGGTTATAAAATTTAAAAATAAAAAATATTTTGAATAATTAAATTGTATAGATTTTTATTGTTTAAAAATAATATAGATTTTAAATAAAGATAAAAAGGATTTTTTTTTGATAATTTTCCTTCCGATTATAAAATTAGGAAAAAAGTATTTGTTTCTTTAAATTTTGATTATTTTAGAAAGAAAAGGTTAAATGGGATGGAAGATTGATAGAAAAATTGGATAAATTAATAAATTTTTTTAGGTATTTTATTTTTTTTATAAGATTTGGCCCAATGGGGTTTGAATCCGGGTTGTGAGTATTTTGTACCATCCAACCATTAGATCACCCCATTTGGGTTAGGTATTTTACTTGAATATAACACAATGAAATAAATATTTAAAGAATAATCTAAATTTTAGAAAATAATTTTAGACTTAGAGTGAAAATTTAATTATCAAATTTTATATATAAAAAGAAATTAAAATTTTATTTTTTAAATAAATATCAAATTTATTATATTTATCAAAATCTACTATTACAAAAATATAAATAAAAATATTTCTTATTCAATGCCGACCAAATAGAGATAGAAACCGCCAATGGTTAAAATGTTGAGTTTATTAGAGAAGTATACATTGGAGAAGAGTGTATCCAACATCTTATATATAGTAGTATTCTAAATTTAAATTTAACAAGAATACTAATAATCTAACAAAATATTCTAAATTTTTTATCTCTAGAATATTTGAATTCTTTCATAGCGAGAAAAATTTGTCCGAAGATCATATTTGTAAAACTAGAGAAATTAGGGAAAAAGAATGATTTGATTAAAAATATATAAGAAGGATCGAACATGATATGGAAAGGGAGAACTATGTGACTGAGGATAATAAAGTTGATTATAATTTTTATTAGTTTACTTAACATTATTAAAAATTATTAAATATTGATGTATTTATGTAATCATTTAAACAATATCTTATATACATGTTCAAATATTTTTAAAATTAAAATTTTCAAGAATTGTATTTAAATCGTTTGATGTTGATGTTGATGTATTTAAATCATTTTTTTTCTAAGTATTTTTATTTATATTTCTTAAAAAATAAATCCAAAACAGACAAACGATAATGCGCATATTTTTCATTTTATGAACTACTTAAAAATTATTTTAGATTGTAAAATAAACAAAAGTTATATGATTTAAGAGTATTTTAACATATTTTTAAAATAATATTGTAATATAATTTTTTGTCAATAATGGAGAGAGACGATCCCCGATATAACGGCGTCAAATGTTACAAAACGATCAAAACGCGAGGGAACATTTCCCGCCAACTCTCTCTCCCCTTTAAAGCCCTTCGTCGCCTCCACCATCTCTCTCTCAGATCTGTTCCTCTGCTTTCTCCGGTAAACCCTAGCTAGGAGCATCTATGGCGGAGACTCCGAGGAAGAGAATCATCGGAACCCCTGGTAAACTGAAGCAAACACCAACTAATCCTTATGCGAAACGGTATCGGTCTCCTTCGTCAATTTCGGTTACTCCTCAGACTCCACAGTCCCAAACTCCTATTCGCAGTTCCACTCGTCGAGCTTCGAAGAGGATCGATCTGGTAAATGGGCACGAATCCAATTGCTTGATCGATGGTCCGGCGGAGGAATCGATCCAAGAGCTGAAACTGGTTCGTAGAAGGGAAA
>NW_010968505.1:2191535-2196461 GCF_000463585.1 Tarenaya hassleriana | reverse complement strand
GGAAAGAGTTCCCAGAAAATCGATGGTCGATTTCAGCGAAGAACACGGAGGTAAATTAACGAAGCCCTGGAATCTGAGAACCCCGAAGAAGAAAGACGCGTCTGATGGAGAAATTTCGTTTTCTCTGGCATCGCCGGATCAGCCGGAGACGAGGAAGAGGAAGAGAAGAAATGTACCGACGAGGAGATCCCTCGAACCGATTGCTGCGAAATCGAGCATGAGGGAGGCAAAGAGGAGTAACAATAGGGCCGCGAAGAAGAGAGTGTATTATAAAAAAGTGTTATTCGACGGTGTTGAATTCCAGGTCGGCGACGATGTGTATGTAAAGAGGAGAGAGGACGAGAGTTCAGACAACGAAGACCCAGAAACCGAGGAATGCAGAATTTGCTTCAAATCAGGGAATAGAGTTATGATTGAGTGTGACGATTGCCTCGGTGGGTTTCATTTGAAATGTATGAAACCGCCATTGAAAGATGTCCCTGAAGGTGATTGGATTTGTGGGTTTTGCGAGGCTAAGAAGTTAGGTGAGACGGTCGAGCTTCCGAAGCCACCGGAAGGGAAGAAACTGAAGAGGACATTGAGGGAGAAACTCCTTTCAGGTGATCTATGGGCTGCGCGAATCGAGAGGTTTGGTTCTGGCCCTTCTTTCATAATCATTTCATCGTTTTTGCTGTGAGTTCTTGTTTTCATTTTGATCTTTATGAGTGTCGAAATCTGCAGATTGTGGAAAGAAGCTGATGATGTCTACTGGATTCGGGCTCGTTGGTATATAATACCAGAAGAGACATCTGCCGGGCGTCAGCCTCATAATCTTAAACGAGAGCTCTACATGACAAATGATTACGCTGACATTGAGGTGCTAATGCCACTTATACTTACTGACAATGCAAAGTTGATCAGTTAGCTTAGAGATTTGTCTGTAACCAACATCTTTACCATGTCTCTACAACCTTCAAAGACCATTGGATTGAAATAGAAATATTGCATTTGCATAAACTGTATTGTTTGCATCTAGTGGTGATTATTCACTGATTTTATCTCTAAAATATGCCCTGTAAATGTGCACGCTTTGTTTCCATGGACCCAATAGCACTGCAGCATTTCATTCTCGGAAATGGCATTGGTTTGAATATAGGACCCATGCTAGTGGTACCTGTTCTCTTGCAACAATGATAATGCTTTTCTTCATGGCAGATGGAATGCATTCTCAGGCACTGCTTTGTTAAGAGCCCAAAGGAGTTTGCCAGGGCGAGCAATGATGGGGATGACATATTCCTGTGTGAATATGAATATGACGTACATTGGCATAGCTTCAAGCGTTTGGCTGAAAACAATGATGACGAAGAGGTGGGGGATGTGTAAATGTATTCACACCTTTGAGTTATGTTGCTGCAACACTGAAATCAAGGAGTGAGATGAAAACCTTGTAACTTTTGTCTTATGTTTTCCCTTTGATTTGTATTGTAGGGTGATGGAGGTTCAGAAAGCGATCAAGACTGGAACTCCAGCAAAGATGTGGAGTCTGATGCTGAAGAAGAGATTGAATTTGAGGATGAAGAAACTGCCCGGAATTCGCAAACTAGGACAAGTGCAACTCGTGCAAGAGCTGCGGTATATACCTTGCTTCAAGGATGATTTCATTTGTTGGAAAATTGTTATCGTCCTGGTCTCATTGTCAAAATTTCATTCGGGCTCATTGTAGAACTCTCGGAAAGGGCGTTTCTCTGGCCTAGAGAAGGTAGGAACAAAACGGATTCCTGAGCATGTGAGATGTCACAAGCAGACTGAACTGGAAAGAGCCAAAGCCACTTTGTTATTGGCAACACTGCCCAAGTCTCTTCCTTGTAGGAACAGGTATGGAAGACGCAGTAATCCAATCAGCTATATTCATTCAAAGACTGCTTTATGACTGAATACATATATGTTTGTAGAGAAATGGAGGAGATATCTTCATTTATAAAGGGTTCCATCAGTGATGATCAATGTCTAGGCCGGTGTATGTACATTCACGGAGTCCCGGGGACAGGAAAGGTAAAAACTTGCGGATATGATTTGTCTCCAAATTTTGATGATTTCAGTCTGCCTCATCTACTTACCATACGTTTTGCCAATCTGTTGTTCTCTCTGAACCAAATTGCAGACCATAAGTGTACTTTCAGTGATGAAAAACTTGAAGGCAGAGGTTGAAGCAGGAAGCATAAGGCCATATTGTTTTGTGGAGATCAATGGTCTGAAGTTAGCTTCACCTGAGAATATTTACAGTGTGAGTTTTATCAAGTTCTTCGTAATAAAATATTCCACGCCTATTCTGGTCATTTTTCCTAATGATTCCATTCTTGGGCT
Source organism: Tarenaya hassleriana (assembly GCF_000463585.1). NCBI lineage: Eukaryota > Viridiplantae > Streptophyta > Magnoliopsida > Brassicales > Cleomaceae > Tarenaya > Tarenaya hassleriana. Next base: position 2,194,118 of record NW_010968505.1, on the reverse strand, counting down.
ATTTCAGGTAATTTATGAAGCGCTGAGTGGGCATCGTGTAAACTGGAAGAAAGCCCTGCATTCTCTGAATGAGAGATTCTCCGAAGGAAAAAGGATTGGGAAAGAGGACGGCAAGCCTTGCATACTTCTCATTGATGAACTTGATCTTCTTGTCACTAGAAATCAGTCGGTAATGATAAATTTATCGTAACGAAACATCTCTCTCTGTGTTACCTGTATTGTGCACCTTTCTTGACCCTTCTTCCTTGGCTTCAGGTTCTGTACAATATTCTAGATTGGCCTACCAAGCCTAATTCCAATTTGGTTGTTCTAGGTGTGTTTCCATGCATAGCTTAACCATATTAACTCAATTATGATTGGTACAATGCTAATCATAGTTGTATTACATAAAAATTCAGGAATAGCAAACACAATGGATCTTCCGGAGAAGCTGCTTCCTCGAATTTCAAGTCGGATGGGTATACAAAGGCTTTGTTTCGGTCCTTATAATTATCATCAGCTTCAAGAAATCATTTCCACACGGTTGAAAGGCATCGATGCCTTTGAGAAGCAGGCCATTGAGTTTGCTTCAAGAAAGGTACTCTTCGCTTTCTTTCCAATCAAAACCTGAGTTCAAATCTCAGTATTACTGTCTCTCTTTGTGTGTGTGTGTATACTTACACATTTATGTATGTATGTTTTCATGTTTACATACTATTTATCGGAAGTTCCAAATGTCTGGGCGTGATTCTTTAGGTAGCAGCGATATCAGGAGATGCACGTCGTGCCCTTGAGATATGCCGGCGTGCAGCAGAAATCACTGATTATCGTATCATGAACGGATCTGCATGCCCAAAATCTGGAGGTAAAATCCAATCTCTACAACATTGTTGTTTCCTTACCTACATTTTCTAGGGACCTGGGCTAATGCAAGATAACAACATTTCCCCCAGGAAAAATTCTTGTGAGTATGGCAGAAGTTGAAGCAGCCATTCAAGAGATGTTTCAAGCACCTCATATCCAAGTAAGTATAGGATTGAAGCTACTTTAGCTTTTATTGGTTTCTAATTATTTAATCACCGCCTCTCTTCGCTCTTAGTATGCCCTTTTTCTTAATTTTTACAATCTCTTCCCCTGTTCTTGTAGGTTATGAAGAGTAGTTCAAAACTGAGTAAAATATTCTTGACGGCTATGGTTCGCGAGCTTTACAAAACTGGGATGGCGGAGACCACATTTGATAAGGTGATTGAACTCGAGCTCTTTCTACACGGTGTTTCTTAAACTTTCTAAGTTTTAACATCAAAATCTTTGTGTCCGCATGAAACATTCTAGCCTTTCTTTCGTACCAGATGCTGAAAGAGTTTTGCATATTTGCAGGTGGCTATGACCGTATCATCTCTTTGCTCAGCCAATGGAGAAGCTTTTCCTGGTTGGGACACTCTTCTAAAAGTCGGGTATCAGTCCAAAACACTTCTTTGTTATGTACATCTTCCTAAGCTAAGGCTCTCACCTTCAAATCCACAGTCACCGAGAGCAATATTCGATTGGTTTTGGGATAAACTCGATGAGCAGAGACTTTGTTTCTAACTTTCCTGTGTTTTGCAATGGCAGTTGTGATCTAGGCGAATGCAGGATCATTCTCTGTGAACCCGGGGCTAGGCACAGTTTGCAGAAGCTGCAGCTGAATTTTCCGAGGTAATCGTTCATTTTGGTCGGACTAAATATTTAATTTTGAATGCAACAGATACACATTTCTCAAAATCCAACAAAATGAACACAACTCAAAAGAGTGCTTTGTTGTGGGTTTGGTTTGCTGCAGTGATGATGTAGCTTTTGCACTGAAGGACAATAAGGATCTCCCATGGTTGTCTCAGCATCTGTGATATCATCTATAAATTGAAGGTCATCTGCAATGATTCAGATTATGATCTCCACAGGTCCAAGATTTTTTTTTTATAAACAAAAATAAAAGTTTTGATCTTTTCAAACAGTTTCCAAAGACTTGGACTTTTATTCATTTGGTGCTGGAGGGATTAAAGATAGAAACCATACTGGAAATCTGTTGTTTGTTGGATTCATGTATCTGTTGTTTGTTCAATCACATATCTGAAATTGTATTCTTTTGGATAATTGTTTTATTGATTACTCCACATTGTGTCATTCTTTTTCTATGAAATGATTGAATAGTTTGATAAGAATAAAAAATTCTTATGTTATGTTGAATCCAAATAATTTTTTATTTCTAAAAATAAATTGTAAAAAAATTTAAAAATATTTTGTTTAAAACTTTAATTATCTACAAATCTCTATTTTTATAAAAAATATTCAAAAAATTATAATTATATTATGAATTAATCTGTTTTTAACTTAATGTTAATATGTTTATAATATCCATGTAGGGTAAATCCTATAAAAATTCCTCAATTTGTGCGAAATTGAAAACTAATTTATTTATTTTCCATTTAACAAATATATGTATATCTGTACATATATATGTATATTTGGGTAAACCATTATCAAAAACTTTTGCCTCCAAACCAACATGATTGATGGTGTAATAGAAGATGTCCTTTTTTGTTATTTTTTATAAACATTATATGGAAG
>NW_010968505.1:2152843-2191413 GCF_000463585.1 Tarenaya hassleriana | reverse complement strand
AGAGCGGCCTTAATTAATTCTAATTTGAGGATGTCTACTCTCTTTCTCACAATATTTATAAACATTATAGTATAAATCAAAATTGATTAAAATCTTCCACATGAATAAGTGCAATGACGGCTTTGGATGTATATGAATATTATTAGTTGCAACATCAATATCGTTAGGAGTTGTTAACATAATTGAATTGCTAATGGGAAATCCAAGAAATTAGGTTAGAAATGTTGGTGGAGTCCTTAATATGAGTAGCTTTTTTCATACCAAAAAAAAAAAAAAATATGAGTAGCTTTTCCACCACACGACAACATCTAAACCTTATTATAAAAGTTCTAGAATACGATTTTTAAACATAAAATTCATATAAATTTAGAATATATATATATATATATAGATATATATATATTTAGAGCTTCACCATTGCAACAATGTATGCATTTAGAAAATTTTGTTATCAGGATATTAATACCACACATTTAGAAAAATTTATCATCGGGGTATTAATAATAAGATAAAAAAAATAGAATATATTAATTTGATTTTAATCGTGCTACATATCAGGATATCAATACGAATTACTTTGGAATATGTAGGGTTACATTTATACCTTGACTAAATCTAATTATGCGTAATTGAATTGAGTTCAATAAACTATATATAAACGTAAATTTGTTACAAATGAAATATTCATAAATAAAATAAACAATGATTGTAGTTGTAGGGATGACTATATTATATGAATGACTAACCATTCACGTAGACTTACTCGATTAAAAACTAATCAAGGAGCTGAGTGGCTCCTTGATTATATATATAAGACTAATATTAATTTTCACTTGTATAACTAATAAAATCATGTTAATACACTATTTTTTAAGATATAATTCATACCCCATAAATTTTTTTTCTAAATCAGCTATTATATATATATATATATGTATATGTATAGGCATTTGAAGATCTTTTAATTAATTTTATTTATCATCTTCGTCTTCCTGTTAACTTCTTTTCATCTTGGGAAAGCCAAACACGTAATAACCAAAATTACAATTTCATGATCATTTCCATTTTTTTTTTCGGCTGTAAACGAGGTTGTTGAGATTTCAATCTCTCTTTGTTTTTCTTGTCCTAAAACTTGTGAAACTGTCCAAAGAAATCTTACATCTTGTTGATTTAATTTACTTTGTTAATATATAGTTATGGTTATTAGATAATTAATTCAGATTGTCAATATTGTCTTCTTTGGTGTCGCCATCTTATTACCGAGCATGGAGTTGTTAAAGTTTCACTTTCTCTTTGTTATCATTCTACATCTTGCTAATTTGTTTGCACGTAGGTCTATGAATAAACATATATCTATATCTATATATATATATATATATATATATATATATATATATAGTTGGAATATCAAAGAGTTTAGAAATATTCTGATACAAAATTTTAAGAAGGCTTTTTGGGCATGGAAAAATAGTTTTATACGAGGCTTCCCCTTTAGCAAATACGTAATTTTCACACTTAAATATTCTCGGTTACGAAATAAAAAAAAATGAGGGAATTAAGTAAGTGTCTCGAGAAGTTTCGTTGGTATGTCGCTTCCAAGACAGAAGTTGTCGTTTTTGTTTCCATGGCATGCACGTGGTCAATTGTTGTTGAACGTTCACAAGTGATATAGCCGAAGATCTATTTCAACCAATTCAATATATAAGATTATTGGATTTATTTAACACACCACGACTTGAACATTGGTAATGTATAAATGGAGAGTAACAACAAATTCTCAAACGAGAAGTAAACGTATAAATTACACACGGACAAGAACGTTCTTGATTCACGTGACAAGTAGTACAGTGCTTTGGTCCATAACGAAAACGGTGTTCGGTAAAACATTATTCCTTTGAAACGGAAAAGACCTGCAAGAGAGGAGCGTCAGATTGTGAATATTAACCATTAGAAGTAAAAGAAAGGTTACTTACTTACATGGAGGGTATGTATGTTTAGTAAATTGGAGGAGGAGGAGGAGGAGGAGGAGGAGGAGAGCTATAGGTATAGACTGGAGGTGGCGGCGGAGACTTGTAAATGTAGGGAGGAGGGGGAGGAGACTTATACATGTAAGGAGGAGGCGGTGGTGAGCTATAGACGTATGGCGGTGGAGGAGGAGATTTATAAAGATATGGAGGATGTGGTGGAGAACTATAGACGTATGGCGGTGGAGGAGGAGATTTGTAGACATAAGGAGGAGGAGGAGGTGGAGACTTATAAACGTAAGGAGGAGGAGGTGGTGAGCTGTAGACGTATGGTGGAGGAGGTGGGGACTTGTAAACGTAAGGAGGAGGTGGTGAGCTATAGATGTATGGGGGTGGAGGAGGAGATTTGTATACATATGGAGGAGGAGGAGGAGACTTGTAAACGTATGGAGGAGGAGGTGGTGAACTGTAGACATATGGTGGAGGAGGTGGGGACTTGTAAACGTAAGGAGGAGGTGGTGGAGAGCTATAAACGTATGGAGGTGGAGGAGAAGATTTGTAAACATAAGGAGGAGGAGGTGGTGAACTATAGACATATGGGGGTGGAGGAGGAGATTTGTATACATATGGAGGTGGTGGTGGTGAATTGTAGACGTATGGTGGTGGTGGAGGAGATTTGTATACATACGGAGGTGGTGGTGGAGAACTGTAAACGTATGGTGGAGGAGGCGGGGATTTGTATACATATGGTGGTGGAGGAGGAGATTTATATACATAAGGAGGCGGTGGTGGAGAGCTGTATACGTATGGAGGAGGAGGTGGAGATTTGTAAATATAAGGTGGTGGTGGTGGAGACTTATATATATACGGAGGAGGAGGTGGAGATTTGTAAATATAAGGAGGGGGTGGTGGAGACTTATACATATACGGAGGAGGAGGTGGAGATTTGTAGATGTAAGGGGGAGGTGGTGGCGAACTGTATACATACGGAGGAGGTGGAGGAGACTTATACATATACGGGGGAGGAGGTGGCGAACTGTAAACATACGGAGGAGGCGGAGGGGATGGATAGTGAGTGTATTGGGCTGATACATTAGAAGCAGCCATGGCATAAACTGCCAAGATGACCATCACTAGACATATGCCATTAGTATTGGCCATCTTGTAAAACGTCTGTGGAGCCCTTATTGGAGCCCCTCGGCTTCTTTATCAACTTCTTTCTTTCTTTCTTTTTTTTTAAACAACAAGTTTTTTTTCTCTCTCTGAATGGTTTATTATGTTACGAAGAGAGATGCTCCTTATATAGCAATCACCCCACCAACTACTATGATTTGTTATTTAGTTTGTATGAATGTTTCCATTGTAACAAATCTTCTACATATTATATAGTTTTTGAAAGACAATTGATTACATTATTTACCAAAAAAAAAAGACAATTGATTACATTTGGACTTTGTCAAATGTAAAAATGTAACAAATTCATGCGCGTGGACTTTGTACGTAGCCGACAATATAATCTTGTATGTGCTCCAATGTATTTTATATGAAATAGCATTATTGTGCACCCAAAACTTTCATATTATATATATTACCCTTAATCATTTATTTGATAGAATCAAAACGGGTCTAGTCCGTGAGAAGCCCGGTCCGTATAAATTTAAATCTGCAGAAGAGAATATTCTTATTTGAATTTGAAATTGGATTCAAATCCGCAGAAAATCTATCAAATATGATTGAGATAAGATTGAGATAATATCAAAATAAAATCAAATTTGAATTTTGAAATTCAAATTGATTTGTTTTGAGATTCTCCCCTCTACTATAAATAGGGGTCTTGGGTTAGCTCATAAAATACACACAAAAAAAAGAAACAAGCATTCTAGAGGAAAAAGAGCATTCACATATTTGCTCATATCTCTCTCTGAGTTCGCTTGGTATTTGGAAAGCTTCTTCCAAATACGCGGTCGTTGTATCCTGGGAGTTCACCGTGCTCCAATAACCTCGAAGCTTTAGAGGTGGCACGGAAATCGAACTTAAGGAAACTGTGTTTCACAGGCCTCGACAAAATAATCTTTTAATTTCAGGTACTTATCTGGAATCGCTCGAATCGCCGGAGTTTTGCCGTCGTCAACAACCGCCGTCCCCAACAAATCAGTATATATATATCAAATTCTGTCGTACACAATGTGATCGTAAAATCTTAGCCGTCTACTCAGCAAGAAAATTGTTATACCTAAAAACAAGTCGCAGTGGTAAATCCAACAGATCGTGGACGAGTGGTCAAGTTTAGGGTAGGAGGTAAATCCATCTTGAGGTTGAGTGTTCGATTCCTGACTGGTGGGAAGGGAGGTAATTTCTGGGTTTATATGATCCATATACAAAGGCTGTTCTCGGACCGGAAGTTTACCTAGTTAGCGCATCCGAAGGATAGCAAAAAAAAAAAAGTCGCCGTGGTAAAATATGTACATCATACAAATCTATTCGTGCATCTTAGGTTATATATATAGTTAAAAAATTTTAAATGTCTTAATAAAATATCAACTACGAAGTTGTTGAGATTTCAATCTCTCTTTTATTATTATTCCAAAAACTTGTGAAACTGTCCCGAGAATTCTCACATCTTCTTGGTTTTACTTTGTCAATACTTACATATATATATATATATAATTAATTTTAGATCGTTAATGTCTTCATTGGTGTCATCATCATCTTATTACCGAGCATGGAGTTGTTAGAATTTCACTATCTCTTTGTGTTATTATTCTCACTACTTGTAAATATTCTAAAAAACATTTTATCTCACAAATTCTTGAATTTCCTTTTCGTTACGCATTAAATATGGAGCCTAATGGGCATTTTACGACCATGAATTGGTCTAATTTGTTTTGTGTGAAATTCAATGGAGAAAGATTTATATTTGTAGTCTTATAGAGTTTATATATTTCATAAGCTGTATTGCCGACGAAGTTAAAGCTCGAGGACGGAGAAATCATAAGGACGGCGCTTGCTAGTGAACCCTAAGGTTGGACTCAATCCTCGTTAATCGTCGGGTTAACCCACCAATTAGTCGCAGCAAATTCTTCATCAACTTATCATTCATTACGTGTTATACATATACATACATACATATATATATATATATATATATATCATTCTGGGTTTTTCATGTTTTCCGATTTTATAAAATTAAATCAGAGCCATGATACGGTCGTCGTCATGCACCGAAACCATAACTCGTCGAAACCCTAACCTAATAAATCGAATATCTAGAAATCCAAAATTGAATAAGAGTGGAGGAGTCAAACCCTAACCGTATGGCGTATGGTATGGGGTATTTTTTGCCTTCATGGCAGAAACATAATTATTGCAAAAACAGCGGGTATCAGTGTCTTTTTCAATTTTCACTGAGATTTGTTGTGTAATAATATTAATTTCTGTACATAAATATGCATTTTCTTATTTCTCTCTGTTCTATGATATATATATCATAAAAGGATACAAAGCAATCAACGTTTTGAAACTCAATAAGAAGTTTGTTGCTATCTCCTTTTCCTCCTTGTTTATAATATATATATATATATATATATGTTTCCCCATTGTATAAAAAATCGTAAAAATATCAATTCTTTTATATATCTTATGTGAATACGTGGGTAAATAAATCAATCTCTAAGAAGACATTGATAATATCGCAACCAATATAGAAACTCAATGGACTAGGGGTGTAAAACGGGTTGGTCCGGTCCTGCCCAACCCGAACGTTCTGATTTGGAAAAATTTTAGCCCAATCCAATCCAGCCCATTTTTTAGCGAGCCAAAAATATATCAGTTCGGCTCATATTGTCTTAACCCGCGAATCAAAGGAGCTGACCCGCGAGCCAAATATATAAATTTTAATACTAAAAAAATTTTAAAACTAATTTTAATATTTAAAAAATATTTAAAATATAATACAAAAATAAAATTTTAAATAAAAACAAACTAAATATATGTAATAAAAACATAATTTGTATATAAAAATATTTTAAAATATATAAAAATATTAAAATTTTAAAAAAATATTTTTTTCTAACCCGTGAGCCAGTCCGACTCATGCGAATTGACTTCCATGGACCCGGCTCGTGACGGACTGACTCATTTGATCTGGTTTTTTCTGGACTCAAAATATTTGAATCCGATTCGAAAAAATATAGGTCGATTCATGAGTCAGTTCGCGATCTGTGGCTCGTTTGTGCAATGGGTTGCCAGTAAAAACGGCGCACTGTTGCTGTATTTCTAAAATTTCTTTTGTGTTAAAAATATAAAGGTTAAAAAAAACAGGAAGAGTATATGGTACTAATATTTTAATATTTTATAGTCAGTTTGTTTATTATATAGAATCCATCATATGCCACGTAGGGCCAGGTCAGATATTTTATGGGCCCAAAAGATATTAAAGAAGTAAGGCCCATTTTCTTGTCGTCGGAATCATAATATATTAATATTACATATTAGATCCGTTCCACGTGGTACTACGATCTTATTGCTGAATGGCGTAGATTGCGGTCACGCTCGAGAGGTTTGAGAAAGAAATGGACGCATATATATATATATATATATAGGCTCATACCGGTCGGTTCGGGACCGTTAGCCCTCACTTTACGTTCTTTGGTTCATAAAGACCGGATGGTTCAAAACTGTTTTCCAATTTAAATTCGAATCTTCATTAAAAAAAGACGCTGTTTTTTCTATCTTCTGGATTATAAAAAAAATCAATAAACTTTTGAACCCAACCGATCATTCGATCAGTTAACTCGTTTTTTCCATTGTTGATTTACTTAATTGAATATTAGATTCAAGAATTTTCTTTGTTTATTCAATTAATTGTTGATTTACTTAATTGATACAAAACGTTAGATTCAAGAATTTTCCGCTATACTGTTTGGTTTGTTTGGGTTTTACCACCGTGTGTGTGTATATATATATATTTACCACGAACACAACCTTAAGGGTTTAGGACTCAAGTGACGGTCGGATAATCAGAGATAGGCAAAATGGATTTTTACATTTTACAAGCATACCAAATGGTTGCTTGAAAAAGGCTGCGGTGTTTAAGTTGCAGTTTTTAAAAAAAAAAAAAACCATGAACTGTTTCACTTTGATGAGAAAAATTCGTACTTAGAGGGAGGCCTCATTGCCAAATAAGCGAATATAAGAATATAAAATTCCCAAACAAGCCGTCCCATTAATCATTAAACAAAAACCATCTTCCATAACAATCTGTACTTAGTGGGAACCCTCTAATATAAACTTTTTGAGCACCATAAATACGCGTTCATGAAGCTCCACAAATGAAGACCACAGAAAAAAAACTCATCTCTTCACAAAAAAAAATGGCTTTCAAAGCTATTTCCTTCATCATATGTTTCCTCCTCGCGGCCGCGATCGCTACCGCTGACGCACAAAGCGGCCGGAAGCTCCTACCGACCCCCGACTATGCTCGGCCTTTGTATTCTCCTCCTCTTCTTCCTCCACCTTCTCCCGTATATCCTCCTCCTCCACCCGATTCTGATCCTTCTCCTCCAATGTATAAAGCTTATTACTACCGGAAATCTCCCCCTCCTCCACGCCATAAGAATTCTCCCGGAGGTAACAACTATGGAACGGTGTATCCACCTCCTCCCTCTCAGCCATGGTGGTGGTTCCTGTGAAGCTTGCTTCGAGGAGAAGGCATCATTGTCTAAGTTCGGATATTTGTCGCTCTTGAACTGTGGTGACTTCGGTCTCTGTCCGGAGCAGTTCATGATTGGCAATGCATGTCCTTATTACGTGAAGAAACGAGGATGGAGTATTGATTAAGGGGCTGAAATCGCACCCTTTTTTTGTGTTTTATTTATTTATTTCATTTTTTTTTTCAAGTTATTGTTTGAATTGCGATATTCTGTAGAGTGAGTGAAGATCCATCCATGGCGTGCCAAAGGTTTTTGTTGTATTTGAAGGTGGTTGTTTGTGGATAATTCCAAGTGCTTAACAACTAAAAAAGTCAACGGGCTTTCACATTCCTCTCCTTTGGTCAAGAGAAACGTGACGGGGGTCGTAAACCCTAGAAAAGTCGTTATCATTACACGACATGAATATAATGTTGGAATCTGTTGAACAGTTCAGGTACACGTTCAACGGTCCACAACAGAGCTGCTTTCATATTAATAAAACTAATCGGATAAGGGCCTTTTGGGCACATGAAGTTGATCTAAAATTTCAGAGATCTTGTTCCTATGAGGTCAATTTGTCCAATGGAGATTTTAACAAAACATGTTACCTTACTGTGTTGATATATATATATATATATATATATGATCTGCGTGATGCATTCTTCAGCATTTCGATATGCCTAAAGATTGGATTCTACTACTTGGGCTTCAGGATTCTGATCTTGACAAGCCATGCTTCTGAGCAACCAACAGCAACGATGATCTCTGCATCATATCCGCGTTTTCCATTAAGACACACTTATGATCCAAAATCTATTCACATCCATTACACAACTGGTTTACTACGTCTCCATCTACTTTAGTAGTCAGTTCTTTTTGGGTTTACAGTCATCAGGTATGGCCAATGATAATTGAAATGGCATACCTTGGTTCCAGCTACGATCATGCTGTTGAGAGGATGAGCAGCACACACTGTGACACTCTCCGATAGAGGAAGAAACCTATTTATACGCTTATATTGCTGTCTCGTCTTCTCCTTTCTCTGAAAATCCTCTCTGCAATATAACAATTTAAGTTGGAATGTTGTCGAGTTGGAGAGGGATGTAAGAGAAGAGAATATATATATGAGAAGTTCAAAGAAAGTCTTACTCGTCATAGTCAACGTGGCAGGGAGAGCTGGAGTTCGGATGAAAATCAAGAATATGAATCCCTTTCTCAACCATCGATCCAACTACGTACATCTGCATCAGAAATAGGTATACGTAATGTCAATCCTTTCATGATGTTCAGAGAGTCCTTGCAACCATCGAGGGTAGTGTAGGTTCCCTACTGATGATGTTGGCAGCCATGACGGTTTTCGCAAGATTGTATCAGTTGGAGTGTTGGAACCATCCCTGTGATACAAAAAATGTAACGTTACATCTTAAATGATACTCTTTGCTGCATTTAGAACACTTGTTATTTAATTTCAAATGCTTCCTGTTCATTAGACTGTAAACTTGAGAGTTGAGAGTTGTTTCACTTACAACCAAGCCGGAGGAGGGCAATGGACATGAGTAACTTTGGACCTATAAATGTCCAGAACACCTGACCTGCATTAGAAGAGCCCATCAAAAGAAGGTAGGGCAGATAAGCTTACAATCTAAAAAACATTAACAAAAATAAGGAATAGCTCTGTATCGATAACATAAAGCCGCAAAAACTCTCGATCCATAAGAAGACAAAGTTAGAGATCCAGACATAATTATGTAAGACATTGACATACCATCCATCGTTAAGGTGAAAAGCCAGTTGACTAGGACAAGATGGGTTGAGATCGATGGAGTGGATTTCCTTGGGGACGATTTGTGATTGTTCCTGCGAATAATAAAAAGTCGGGATGAGAAGCTTTAAGCACCTAATGATGAAGGTTGTTCAATATCATTTCACTATAACTAGAACTACAAGAGAGAGAGAGAAAAAGAGACTAGAGATATGGAGATCGACATTGTAAAACCACTGGAATTACATTCACACAGAAAATATTGTCGAAAGAAAATCACAAGATAAACCTCATGATCTCAAAAGTGTCCACAAACAAGTTCATGAGTGGCTCAGTGAGATGGCAATCAAAAGATAGAAGTTACCCTTAGAGATCTAATCTTCTGCAGCTCTGTTGCAAGGTGTATTGATGCTAGGGGAAAAAGGTGCACCTGAGAAATACCGATATCAGCATACGTAAGATCATGTCAAAATTGTCTGGAGCTGAACACCATTGCTTAACAAAGCTTCATTTAACAGTTGCAAAAGAGAAGTATAAAGTTTATTACTACATGTTCAGCCAAGCAGAAAAACACAACAGCTGAAGTTGTCAGTTTGAAATATCATGCGGTTGCAGATCTAATACACTCTCGTCATAAGAATATGTACGACATGTTCTCACCTCCTTATGGGCTTGGAAAGCAGTAGAGGTTCTTCCACCACGGAGATCCCATATATGGATGATTCCTTCTTTGCCAGCACCAAAGATTGTCTACAAGAAGATTATAATGAACTAGATAGTCGCCATATAATAAAAAAAGAGAAAACCTAAACCAAAAATTGAAACCCGAAAACTTTGAGCCAACTTTTGAGAACAAACTCTCTTTACATTTTTCAATGGATTAAAAGAACTTTATAGTACCTGAATGTAGTAGTTTCAAGATTACCTGATTTTCCACATTTATCTGGACACTATTGATGGTATCATATCCAACCGTTGAAAGTTCAATGCGCGGAAGACCACCTACTCTTCTATCCCATACATTAACTAAACCGAGTGTGTCAGGAGAAATTACTCTGCATCAAGAACCAAGAAACATTTTTCAAAGAGAAGTTATAAAAGAAAAACTATTGGCACTAACATTTCCCATTTCATGCACACCTTGTGTTGTCATCCTTAGTAATGGCTAAATCACATAAACCTCTAGGTATCTTGCGACCAACAACAGAGAGCTTTGCTCTTGTATGCAGTTCCTGCATTACATTCATAAAAAATTTTATATCAGCGGAAGTCATCATTTCGCTGGTGAAATTATTTAAAGAATGTACAAATGTTATACATAATATTCGCCACTTTATTATATCATTTCAGTTCAGGTTATTATTTCTAAGAATGAACATGCAGAAACCATGTGCCTTCTCTATTTCCATCTTATAAAATCACAACCTGATCCTGAATATGAACAAAGCAGCCTAATCAGTTAGAGGAGCTCTTTAGGAGATGGAAACCCGTACATGTGCCAGCTAAAATCCATGTGAAAACAGAATTCAGATTTTTCAAATGCGGAGACCAACCATATTAGGTGTAACTGTGTAAGAATCATGAAAATCTTACCTCAACTGGTTCAGGAGATATATAACTGATATCAAATATAAGCACTTTGGAACGTTTTATTGATGTACAGGCCACCTAGAAGAAACACAAGTAGTTACTGAGAAACATATTTCCAAATATCATAAAAGCAAAGCACATTTTAAAACTAAAATCAGATTCTTGAGAACAATTTAAGGTTCTATGAGCATTCCAATAAAACTGATGGAGAAAATCATTACTTTTCTAGGAGAACTATGCAACAGTTTCTTGACCAACGTTGTTGTCTGATAAAGCAAAGTTATTTCAGTACTTGCTTGGAGCTAATTACCTCATTTTGGTTTCCAGGATTCCACCTAACAACGTCAAATTCCTGGTTTAGAGGCATAGAGAAATGCACAACATGCTTATTTTCATCTTCCGCAGAACCTGTAATTCCAGACTCAATATATTGCAGAACATACGATCACAAATTACTAGGCAAATAAAACCTTGTAGAGGGAACAAAAAACTCTGTTATCCAAAAAAAAAATCATAGAAGATGTATAAAATGAGCAAAAGATCAGTTTACATATGATCCAACAACATCATTCATAATATAAAAAAATGATATGATTGAAATCACCCACAAAGCAGAATCAGAGAATTGAAAACATGATGATAAGATCCCAAAACGTTTGATTTATACTAGGAGATGTGTAGAAGAAGAGATGAGGCCAAGAAGGCTGAGGCTTCGTAGTCTTTGGGTTTCTACGGTCTTTATCCTATGTTTGGAGTTTTCTACTTCTATACATGTTGGTTTTGATTTTGGTTTTCTATTCTCTCGAGGTGTTCCTCAAATAAGGTCATGGATATGTCGGTCTCCTCAAGCAGCGGCGAAACAACTAATAACCCTTCAGATTCTATACATTACTATTCATCTCTCGTGCACAATGCATGCAGAACCATAGAGTGACGAAAAAAAAAGAACAGAGAAAGTCCATAAAAATATCTATCAGAAAAGAACTGCTCAGAGCTACCACAGTTGTGCGTACACTGAATTTCTACAGTGATGTGCATTATCCCACCATATATACATACTAGGTTAACATTACTACCACATTTTCATGAAACTGGACTAGAATTAACATGCATAGATTCAGATGAAATCTTCTTAGGTGAGCTCAGTTCGAAGCTTCACCTGGATAAACCTTAGTCTGGCAATATAAACTCTCGAAGTCATGCACGGTCAAGCATCTTGATCTTGTAACAGACACTAAGTATATCCCCTGAAAACAAACCCATGGATTTAGAAGGTTAAAAATTAAATTCCATACAAAGGCGAAACAGAAACACATGGCAAAAAACACATATGACTTGAGACATTCGATCATCCAGGAACAAATATATGTATCATATCCTCTAATCGACAAACCCTTCAAAGGTAACAACATGAATCAGAAAAGGTAACATTATACTAAGAACGGAAGCTGTAACTCCGAAGACCACAATCAAAGAAGGTCCTCCAGGGAGCAAAAGCAAACAAATGGCACAAAACTCACTTGTCTGTCAAACTCAAGCCCGGCAACTCCTCCCCTGGAATCGTGAAATAAACGTCCGAGTTAATTGAAAAAATCATGTTACTTAATATGTATTAATCAATCAAAAAACAGATAACCACATAAGATCAAAGTCAACACAATTCAAAACTGAAAGAAAAGGTTCCCAAAATGTGAAAACAGCTGAATAGTGTAAATACAGCAAAAAGAGACTAATATGTACCAGAAACGAGCATGATTCTGGACCTCTGAGATCTGCAAAACAAGTTCTAAGTCATCAACGAAGCTCCAAAGAGAGAGAGAGAGAATCTAATCACTGAGAAACTGAGAATTTTAGTTCCAGAAAATTTCGTACATGGGTTTGACATGGCTCCTCGTTCACGTGATATAAATGCGGAAAAACTCCAATCTTCAACATATAAGAGGGGAAATATCGATTCATAGAAGATTTAATCTCAAAGTACCCCCAAAAAAAAGAAAACATGTTTGAAAAATAAAACCTCGGAGTACGAATGAGCGAGCAGACAGTACAGTTCGTGTCGGTAATCTGGATCAAATCGACCGTTCAATTCAATTGAAGATCTCTTCCAAAATCTCCTTCAAAGAATCAACAACCGTTACAATTCACACACACAATTCCCTCAAATTCCAACAAGCAAAAGACAATTACACAATACAGATTGCAATTTGTTTACCAAAAGAACAAATAGACAACCAAAATTGGTCGAAGTACCTGAACTTAGGTATAGGATTTCCCGGCAACGATTCCGATGGAGCTAAGTACTTCTCCATCGTTTCGTCACGAAGAGAGGATTTGGGGGATTTTTCGCGCGGAAGATGAGATGGCGTGGTAGCAGTCTCAATTTTCCCGCCATTTTGCGATCATGGCACTTTCTTTTTGTCAAATCAGAAAAACAAACAAAATAAGACCCATTGGGCCCAAGATCATGCTTCTCAACATAAGATATTTTGTTAAAAACTAAATACTATTTCCAGCCCTAATACACATACCGATTAGGCATTATATAAAAAATACCCTTAATTTGCTATTTCTACTTCAAGATCTATCCTGGTCACATGTGACCAATGTGACCGAAATATAGTATGGTCACATTTTGATTTTTATCGATTATAACGTTAAATTTATGGTGATCACACTAATTCATTATGTTCATACCTTGTATATCTTACTAATCATTTGATTAAAACATCATAAATTTAACGTTATGAACAATTGGATCAATATATGACCACACTATATTTCGGTCACATTGGTCACATGGTCACAAGGGTATGTCTTGAAGTAGAAATAGCAAATTAAGGGTATTTTTGATAATGCCCCGACTCATTAACGTTATTATATCTTAATGATTATTTAAATTTCAAGTTTTCCATTATATTTTTTCATGTTTAGAGAATTTAATTGGCCTCAATTGCTGAAATTTTTAGATGAATTATTTTGGTATTTTTATTATAGTTATTAAATATGAATATATATATATATATATAAATATTGAGTGTATTATACTTTTGTTTTTAAAAAAAAAAAGAGTGTCGCCAAAAATTCATGAATTTTGACAAATATTATATATAAATATATGAACTTTCTCGGTTCCAAAATAAATAAACGAATTTTGTTAAAATTGTCATGTTTCCGTTAACTATAAAGATCGTTATCTCCGACGTGGAAAACCAATGTGGCGTATCTTTCACATCTATTAACGCCAAATCACCTTCGCATGTACAAATATGCCACGTCAGCAGTTCACGCCAACAAAATTTTTAAAAATAAACTGTTACGCGTGCACACACAAATATATAGATATATATAATTAGATATTCACATACAATTTTTTTTAATAATTTCTGACTTTCATCCATTGTCAAGATAAATTTTTATTTAACTAAACATATATCTCCACGATTGGATTTGAATTGGGAGTAAGAAATGTAAACATGAATTTCTTTCATCCAATTTTATATTTAGAATTTCAGTATTTTGTCGAATTTTTGTATTGGACCTCATCGATCGATTGTGAAAAAGAAAATGAAATGAAACGGCTACATCTTACCTATACATACCACACTCATAAATACCAAATCGGACGTATATATGTACAGATACAATTTACAAACAACATCAGCACCAATTTTGCTTTCTTATAATAATTTTATCTACATATGCCAAAACATTATCAAAAAGGGGTTTTTTTTTATATTTTAAAAAAACAAGTTACATGTCAAGAAATCTCATACCCATTTGTCTGAAAACGGGAGCTCCTGGAACCGAAACGAACGTTCACCGACCGCGTCACGTTCAGACCGAACACTCATCTCGACACAATCCTCCGACGGTAACGGAAGCGGCACCACCTGACTGTCGCCGGGCTGTCGGAACAACCTCACGTCACCCGGGTACTCCGTGGGTCCCATCTCTTCGGAGAACCGGTGGGACCCATAGTTCCCGATAGGAGGGGACGCCACGTGGGAAGACGCCGACGAGGAATCCCAGAGCAACACGTGGAGGACAATGGGGACCTTTGCGTGCCGGTGAAGGGACAGTTTTTGGCTGATGGAGATTGTGTCGTAGCAACGTATGGCACCAGTGGAGGAGACCATCCACGGAAGGACCTTCTGGTTGGAGACACGAGACACGATCAGGCGTTTCGACGCGGTCGCGGCTTCGTTGTACAGCGCGGTTAGGCCTGAACGCACCGCCGGAACACTGTCATCGTCGTCGTCGTCACTTTCCGTGACCGAGGAGATGTATATGAAGCCCTGTGGAAGAAAAGGGGGAATTACTTCATGCATAAAAGGGGGGATTCACTATACTTGTTGCTCGAGGGCCAAGAAATCGAGACTGGTTCACCGTTGTTGAATGCCCGAGGTCACATATAACCCTAGGTAAACCTCTACACAGTTCTGGGTTTGGGTTTATGGTGTGTAAGAATGAGACAATGTCGAAGGATATTGTACGGATAAATCAGTGTCACCTCTTCGGTTCGGCTAATGGAGAAGCCGAGCTTGGTGTCGTCGTCTCTGAGTTTAATCTCAACGGGAAGCTCGCCGGCGAGAGGAGCGTACCAGAGGCGAACAGCTCTGACCACGCCGATGTCGACGCCGTGGTAGTCCTCGAACCCGTAGAGGCTCACGTTCGCCAGATTCGACAGATCGCTTAGGGACGTCGTGTTCACTGACGCTGACGCCATTTCTCCCGAAATCTAATACAAGTATAGTATTCACCCATGACAAAAAAAATATCATGTAAAATACTGCCGAATACACACATACATATATATATACATTATGTAGTGATTAATGGGAGAAATGAGAGAAAACGAATTCTAGTTGTGAATAAAAAAATTTAATTTCTCTATTGTTAAATTTTATATTCTAATTAAATATATAAAGAAAGACACTATAACATTTGTTTTTCACCAGAAAAAAAAAACGGATAACAATAACGGGAGAAATGAGAGAAAACGAATTCTAGTTGTGTTTTTAAAAATAATCCACAATTTAAAATGGATCCAAACAAGTTTTGTAGTTTATGTTACGTTAAAAACCATAAAAGTTATTGCATTGAAACCCTTAAATCTTCATAACTTAAAAAACACATCATTCGAACATGGCACACGACATCCAAACGGGCAGGACTGATCACCTTGGTAAGCAAAGATTCGGTCTGGATGTTCATGAAGACGATGGGGACCCCGGCCGCTTGCGAGCGGCTAAGCCACGCATTCGCCCGAGCAAGCGTGTCTTCCAAGTCATTGTACCGCGAAAACGTCCTTCCAGAACCTTTTTTTTTTTAAATCCAAACAAAAGATGGTTTAGTTACAACAATAATACGATCTTGTAATGTCGTGTGTATATATATATGTAAATGTTACCAGAAGCTTTAGGGAGGAGGAGGATGGAGAGGAAACTGCTGGAGCCGGGGACTGGTAATGCCTCCAGCATTTGCCTCTCCCATGGATAAGAGACGAACCCGTCTTGGAGCTTTGTCCTTGACAATGCTTTCACCATTCTCAACGCTCTTGAAGCTGCACATCATTTGCCACAAATATCGTATGAGATTTAATTTTGTGGTTCCATTCGAAATTTTTTTCACGAACTGATTTGTTTTTTTTTTTAAATTAAATGTTTGTTTTCTGTGTGATATATGCTTGCATATCCAAATGACAGATATGGGGAAAAAAATATTACGGAAGCCACAAAAAAATAGATGATATTAATTTGGTTTTATTTGTGATATACACACAAAGGCTATCTACTAGTTTAAATAATTAAGACTGTAATCGTTGTTTTATTTTATTTTATTTTTGTTGTAAAGGCCGTTTTTTTTTATAATTTTAATACAACGTTTATAATAAAATCCATTTTAATATAACACAATTTATCGTCAAACAAAAGAGTATATTAATTCAATATATTTTATAAATTTTGCATCGTTTCTCAATATTTGTAAAAAAACTCTAAAAAAAATACTTATAATTTCCTGCGTATTAACCGTTTAAAAGTCATTTCAACAATATTCAACAAATTCTATATAGAAAACCATAGACCAAACAAAAAATCAATAGGTGCATTGTAAACAAATCAAACTCCATTTTCTGATATAAACCCGGGAATAAGGCATATTAATTTCGCAAAAAAAAAATCTATAATGATGACAGGCCTAAAATATATTATCCTAAGAACAAATAGAAATTTAAGTTATTCTATTTTTCTCTACATTTCAACACCCATATCATCCATATATATATAAATATATATACTTGGACAAAGTGTTATCATTTTTATAATAGAACATGTACCATTGGTTTAGACCCAATCACGAGACAGAGAAAAACGATAAAACAAAAAAGTTCGAAAAGTCTAGTCAACCCAACCCAACTCATCATCCGAGTCGACTCACCTTGCAACTCGAGGCACTCCGACTCAGACCGGTCCGAGAACCCGACAGCGTAATTCGGGTCGTCGATGGATCTCAACATGTACTGTTTCTTGCCGCCGGACTCGTTGGGAACGATACAAGCTTGGAGATCCGAGAAGTCTTCGGATCCACGCCTGACCCGAACCGTGATCCATGTCTCCTTGTTCTTGAATGAGTTGTGAAGAACCTTCTGGACCCAAGATCTGCCTCCTCTGAACGGAGCTTTGAAAAGGGCGGATCCGGGTCCAGACCCGATCCGGATCTCTTCGACTATGTCGCCCGTTTGGAGCATGTCCCCTGTCCATTCGTCGGCTTTGGAGCTTCCTTTCAGACATTCTATGGATAGAACGGCTGCAGTTTTGGATCGGGTTGCCGGGTCGGGTTGCTGGGTGCGGTCCATGGGCATCGTCTAGGTTCGTTTTTTCACATGAGAGAGAGAGAGAGATGGAGAGAGAGAGAGAGAGGGAGAGGGAGAGATTCTTGAGAGACACAGAGAGAGAGAGAGAGAGAGAGAGATTTTGTGGAGTTATTAGGAAGCTGTTGATTATAGATACACGGAATCTTTCGAGACCAAACAAAAGCCGTACGTGACAGGCTGTTTCCTTGTTTTCATATTTCGTAGACAGTGATGTAATATGACAATTACATTCGATGTCTTATTAGAACCAAGTCATCGGAAGAAATTAATTTTAAAAAAGAAAATCGAACCAAGTCCACAAACCCGAGTATCTATAATATTATAAATCAAATAATCACGGCCTAAAATTCAAGGTTATAATGAAACTATATCTAACGACAGAAAACCCCACCAAATAGTAATAGGTATCACGTAGACATCAGACTATATATATAATTTTTTTTGTTTTTGATAACGGAGGATCCCTATCTGCTATCATTCGAACGCGCTAATTAGGTAAATCTTCGGCGCGGGAGCAACTTTTGTATATAGATCATATAAACCCAAAAATTACCTCCCTCCCCACCAGTTAGGAATCGAACACTCAACCTAAAGGTGTAGTTACCTCATACTCCAAATTTGACCACTCGCCCACGATCTGTTGGGTCTATATATATAATTTTTAATAAGTATCATTCTCATTTGTATAATTTTAAAAGTTAAGAGAAGTTTTTAATAAATAGATAGGATACTTTTATAAGTATCTCATCCAACCATAAAACAATCGGAAACTGTAGATAAATTCGGCTTGCAAATTTGAATTCTAATTCAAGCTATTTATATATTCGATCTTAGCTCACAAATCAAAAGTACTCGAATTTGGTAGATTATTACAAGCACCAAATTACCTGCCACAATATTTAAAAGTAAACTCTATTGTAATCCAAAGACTATAGTAAACTCTTTTACGGATTTACATGTAAATCATAAAAATATTTACAAAAACTTAAAAATGTGTGCAGAAAGTCCAAACCAATAGAATTTGTGAATTGATGCATAAAAAAAAACTAATTTTTAAAATATAAATTATAAAGATACCGAAAAGTCAAAAAAAAAAAAAGCACGAGTACGAGATATTTTGTGAAGTATCCTCGTGATTGCACTTTGGAGCCGCCGTCTTGGAAATTAAAAATAAGAAAAGAAAACAAAATAAAAGTCAAACAAAAGATAGGGCCCACCACCAAAGCCCAAAGATTCCTCCACCAATGGAAAAAACGGCGACCTTCCCTCCACACGTGCGTGATTCGTGCCATCCACACGCACTGCGCGTGAGCTAAAAAAAGAACGAATCTTAAAAAATCATTAATTATTAAAATATTACAAATATATATAAATATTAAAAAATTTAAAATACACGAATTAATTGAAACGATAACAATTTACTACGTATAAATATTAATCTAGTGGCTAGGGGTGACCAATTCGGGTTTCGGTTCGGGTTCGATTCGGTTATATTCGTGTTCAGTTATTTCTGTTATAGAAAAATTATAACCATTCGGTTTTTATATAAATTCTGGTTCGGTTCGGTTCGGTTATTTTTCGGTTCGGATTCAGTTCGGTTTTGGTAAAAAGTTCAATTTTCCAAAGAAATTATCGGTTATTCTCTCGGTTTTTTCGGTTATTTTTTATTCAGTTCAATTCAGTTTCGGTTTCGGTTTTTCAAGTTTAAAGAAATCATAACCGTTCGGTTTTGATGTCGGATTCGGTTCGGATACGGTTATGTCTTATTCGGTTCGGTTCGGCTCGGTTATTCGGTTAATAAACGAAATGGTCACCCCTACTGGTGGCTATTTTAGTATTCGGACTCGTAGAATTAACATCAATAAGTAAGAAATTGACAGTATTTGATCAATTGTGTATTTTTCTTTGAATTTAAAAATTCATGTGTTTTTATAACATTTTAATGAATTGGTATATTTATACAAAATTTTCGTAATAGAAAGCGATTTTTTAAAATTATGTCAAGAAGAAATGATTTGTAAAGTGCGTCAAAAGAAATTATACATTTGCAAACTATACTACATAGATATATCATATATGGATATGTATATAATTGCGCTTTTAATGTATATATGTATCAATATATGGATACGTATTTTTGTTTATGTCTTTATGAGTTGATTATTTTTCCTTTTTTCTAACTTTGTAATTAGTTTGTAATGACATGACAATCTTGTCATTTTTCTGATATACAACATTGGTGTTTGAGATCGTTTTCGACTATATTTATTTTTTTTGTTGAACGACGTTAACACAAATAATAGGACAATTTTGAAAGCTAATGTTTAATATTGAAAACAGAGATATTCATTATTCTAATGTGAGGAAATTCAAAATTTCACATTTTTAGAAAATTTTATAAAATACAGTAATTATTAAAAATTTCCAATTAATTATAAATGAATTAGATTGAATAATCAAAACTAATATTAATTGAGACCGATCACTAATCTAAATTTGTCCAAAATGCGAAAGTCAAATTTACGAGGTGCAGATGAAGAAGTCAATGTGATGTCCAAAAAAGATGTCATGACTCATATGACATATCCATGTGTATGTATAGATGTTATCGTAACATGCCTTATCTCTATGTATTTAAGGCGTAATCAAATTATCAATTTGTACTTTTAATTAGGAAATGATTGAATTAAATCATATGATTTATCTTACATTAATTAATTATCCACCATTTGGTAGCAAACGTGTCAGGAAACCAAACCGGCCGAAACGGAGTAGTCTTCACATTCGGTCATGAGAGAAGTAAACCGAAAAGAAAACCGGATAAAACCAAGACCGGAATTGGACCGATCAATTCGGTCAAGACTCATGACCATATAAAACCGAATGATCAAGACCAAGAAAATTGGTATAAACAGTTAAGGATTTTAGAACAAGTATAAAACACCAAACAGATTAAAATTGAAATCATAAGCTTGAATTCCCACTTGATTTTTTCTTTAATTTTAATAATACAGTTTTATAATTTAATTCTTATTTGCTATTTTCATGTGTACGAGACAATTTTGGTTAGAAGGAAAAAGCAATATTTACCAAACCAACAATTTAAGAAAACCGGTACTCACTGAACCCATCTTTTTCGTGAACCGGAGGAATCTCTGGAAGTGACTTGAACTTTACTTGAAGTCTTCTTTAAAGCGTCAGTAGACGATGACCTTCTTAGCCTTGAAGAAGAAGAAGAAACAGAGACAAGCTTCTCATTGATTGATACTTCCTGGACAGGACTGACCAGTGGTGTCTTCATCGAATTCCCGAGGGAACCCGAGGATTTAACTGGCGCGGATTTAAGGGTTTGTTCTGAAGTTGAATGAACCCCCTTCACAGGAACTAATTGAACCTTCATGGCTGTTGGTCGAGGTGTGCTTACAGGAGTCTGCAAGTCAGAGGATGAAGGGCTCGAAGGAGTATCCATATCGTAAAGGAGATTGTCTCTCACCGTTGGACAATCTCGGGAATTTGGGAATGCGGGTGAAGAAGAAGATCTCCTGAGCTTACTTAGCTGGCTGACCTGTGCAACTCACAACAGACATATAGTAAGAACAGAGAAGCAAAGCCAATGACTTTCAATGGCGTTTGATCACAATCACTCCGAGCTTTAATCGAAAATGGATTCTTAGGAACAGAAACATGTTGAGTTATACGAATTTGACCTTTTAAAAAAAAAAATCACTCACCTTCTGCTCTAATACGATTACATCCTTCTTAAGCCGTGCTATTAACGTAGTCTTCCTGCGTATTATGCTTTCAAGCTCTAATACTCTCTGTTAAAGAAGACAAAAATGCGGGTTTGGATTATCCATAAATTAAATTCAAGGGCATCCGTGGATTTCCGGGAAAAGACATACCTTAGAACCAGCCTTGTTGGTTGACTGAAGAAACAAAGTAAGCTCCTTTATTGTTGCATCCTTCTCTTGACACTCTTTTTTTAGATAAAGCATGTCTTGCTCGAAGGATAGATTATTGTACTGCACCGAAAGAGAAACCAACACGACTTATCCAACAAGAAGTCTCCTTTCCGAGAAAACCAAACAGATTCACCAAAATATTGTCATGTTTGAGCATGCCAACATTATTGCAATCTATTCTATCTAACATACATAGATTTCTGCAGCAGATGTGACACTTGAACAACAATCCGACATGTCAGACATACGCCTTTCGTCTGGCTCTGTATCAGTCACAAGATCTGTTGTTTCCTGAAGCATCTCATGACCAGTCGATGCCTTTGTAAGAGGTTTATCCTAACAGCAGAAGTCGATGACAACATGAGAAGAAGCCGTACAAAACCCATAACTAAGATCAACAAATCTAAGATACAAGACATCAAACGAGATTTCACCCCACTGCCTGAGAAGACCAAAGAACACTAACCGGTGAACAGGGTAACAAGTGATGATGTTGATCACACAACCAACAGCCACAATCAATGAATTTGATCTTCTCAGATCCAAAAGATTCTTTGAAAGTTCGTTGTAGATCATCACAATCTGAGGCTTTTGATCCAGTTTCTGATTGACCCTTGGCAAGATTTAGCTGTTCACTCATTTCATCGAGTTTCTGCTGCATGTTCGAAACCAGCTGTTCCTGCAAAATTTCTCACCAAACAATAATATGATCAGAACATTTGTTTTCTGTAACAAACAACCCTTCTTAAGACACTCTAGATATCTTTCTCCTAACAAGACTCAATATTTTCGTCTAAAATCAGAAGAAAATGTCAAAAGGATTGATGAATTTCGAACAGAGACCTTCCCAAATCGAATCTTAGAAAAAATCTATCTGTCAAACTATGAGATGTTACAAATTTACAATTTCAAAATGAAAAGAAGAATCAAAGCAGAATTCAGTGAAACGACTGCTCATCTCTTAAACGTAGAGATCCAAAGACCTAAAAATACAATCTTGCCATTTGAAACCTAACCCCACAAAATCCACACAAGAAACGGAAAATTAAAGCAAAATTGAACAAACCCATGAATTAAATCAAATGCTATATGCAACTATACGGAAGAAACGCTACATAATTAATAAAACTAAAAAAAAAAACATCAAAATGTAAGCCGAATTCCGCAATCCCTAATAGCAGAGTAACACATACATTAGAACCCAAAGCAAAAAATCGAGTAAGAACCCAATTCCAAAGAACAATACAAACCCTGCGATCCACCGTTTTCTGGAGCTTCCAAATCAACCGATTCTTCTTCGACTTGGCGGCGGCAACACCAATCACCGCCACAATCAGGAACCTCTGGATCGGCGTGAACAGCTCCCACGCCACCGCCTCCTCCGGGCTCAATCCGATGGACGCCGCCGAGCTCGCCTCCTCGGCATTGACGAGCTCTCCCCGGAGAGATATGTACGCCAATTTCCGCCTCCGGGTCGATTCCACAGGCCGTTGAGGTCCGGTGAAATGACTCGACAGACGGCGAGCCAAGGACGGCTGAACAGG
Source organism: Tarenaya hassleriana (assembly GCF_000463585.1). Classification (NCBI taxonomy): domain Eukaryota; kingdom Viridiplantae; phylum Streptophyta; class Magnoliopsida; order Brassicales; family Cleomaceae; genus Tarenaya; species Tarenaya hassleriana. The sequence goes on along the minus strand of NW_010968505.1, from coordinate 2,168,027 downwards.
CGAAAACGGCGCGAGACGGACTGAAGAATGAAGCCGAAACGGATCCGAACCGGGTCTGGAACCCGGTTCTTCCATCGGAGAGGCCAACGAAGGAGAAGAAGCGGAATTGCAGGGGAAGAGCTCTTCGTCTGTGAATGGAAATGTATATGCATATCTGTTTGATCTAATTTTCGGAGCGCTTTTTTTTAATTAATTTTTTATTTTAGTTTTTGGATTTTTTTTTTGTGATTTTCAAATATTTTTTGTTCGAACCGGGAAGGAAGGCAAAGCAATGGAAGACGAACGTTGGAATTGAGCAAAATGGGTCTTCGCCACGTCGTACTTTTTTTTGCGAGTTTTTATTTAATTATTTGGATCTTTGTTATTTGCTCAATTAATTTGTATATTTAAAAAAAAAAAAAGTCAAAAACGTTTTTATTAAAAGAGTATAGTGTTATTTTGGGTGAAAGAGAGAATGATATTTTATTTTGTTAATAATTTGCAATCTAACTATATTATATTTATAATTTCTAACCATTGATCTCATCTTAATTTCTTTCATATGGATTTAAGGCATACGAAATTGGCTTTGGTAGTATTGTGTAAAACGTTATGAATAAAAGGACATGAAGATATTGTGTATGACCCAATAAACTCACTTCATGAAATAATGTCTATGCCTTCGGGTATTTCGTTTCCTTGTATAGGTTAGATATCTTTACATATTCTACAAAATTAAAATCAGTCTTATCTTTTTTTTGAAAATTACAAAAATATCACTAATATTTATTTAAATATGATAAATTAATTATTATTTTTTTAACGTAATTTGGGTTAGCACATTATAAATACCCTATTATTTTTCAGATACTCGGAAATTAGATACCATAAGGCATCAATATCATAATATTTTTTTAGATACCCGAAAACCAGATATTCACACCCACCCAACACCACATCAAATTTCCAATTACAATGCTAAATGTTTAGATTCGAATTTTAATATCTCCGAATGTTCTAATAACCAAATTTCCTAACATCATTTCAAATGCATTTGAAATATATTTATATTAATCCAATTGCACCTGAAAAAAAAAATAAAAAAAAAACTTATTCTAACACAAACCCTAGAACCAAATCATGACAGGACCGAACTTAGCCTCTCTTATTCTGCTCCTAACACTGAAGCACCACCACCACTAGTTGTTCTTCAAGTACTGCACGTCAAAGTACACATTGTAATACTCGTCTCTAAAGTTGAACAATGGCGACAACACAAAGTTCCTCTCGGCTCCTGTCATCGCAAAACTCATCGGATGATACTGAGAGATCCCTTTCTTCATCGTAAAACTCGCAGCCCGGTTGAATCCCTCGTCCGATGTATCAGAACCGCATTCAATCCTCGGTTTCATGCCAGTTTTAGGGTTTGTATCTGTGTAGACAAAGCAACCTTTCTGGCCCTGTAGTTCCAACGAGACGGTTCCTTGCTTCCCGTCCAGTCCCGGGACCAGGCGGAACCCAGAAGGTTCCTTGTCGGAAGAGGCAGAGTCTTGAACCAAGAGGGCGGTAGTGTTACTTGCTTGCATCACAAACATGCCTGGGAAATCAAACGGCTCGAGCATGACTTGTCTCCCGATTAGCTCCTCTGGACCTGAGAGCTTTTCGTGGGAAGCGGAATCAGTGTCCACAAGCCTGAAAGTGGCATGGACAGCCTCCTGTGTGCCCGGCTCTGGCGATTCTTGCATCGTGATGGTCTGGTTGGTATTCGCCAACACGAAAATGGAGTGGCCAGATTGTCGTGTGAGGGTGACAAGGTACTTGTTTTGAGAATCCGGGATCGGGGTTACCCATTTCTCGGCTTTCGCTTGAGTTTTGTAGCTCCAGTCTTTGGTAGTGTGACCGGCTAGCAAATAAGGCCCGTAAAGTATGGCCTGTAGAGACGAGAACTCAGGCCGGTCATCTGAATAAACACGAAAGGAAAGTAGAAGTTATGATGTGTTAGAGAAACGGTATCGCGGGTATTGGCATCGAAATAATGCCTACCTTTTATGGCTTCGGTTCTGATACTCAATGGTAACTCCATGCTAATTTGATCGCTGGATTTCCAGTTTCGTGTAATCGATAGGAAATTTCCTACAAAGGGAAGCTACGTCAGAAGATCCAAATCTTGTAAGAACCAGAACTCGAAGATGATCATCGGGTGGAATTAGCTGTTCTTATCGAGTTTTGAAGAAACATTTTCCGTAGTTATAGAAGTAACGAACAGATTATTCTAAAACCTGGAGCTGGTACTTCCAGAGACTGTCCATTCAAAGATGCTTTAACGCCATCGGAATTCGTCCAAACCGGAATTCTTAGATTCAGAGTTGATTTTTTGCCCGTCTCCTGGAAAATAAAATCACAGAAACAAAGGTTTTATACAGCCACAAGAACAATTAATGAACGCTGGTTCTTCTGAAGGTTACCTGTTTGGAAGAAAATGTGAATGCCACACGAAGATACGGATCCCAAGAGACGACTGGTTTAACTTTCTGAGTTAGTGAAACACCGACCGATTTCCATTCGAGAGAACTCGATATGTACTGGACAACATAAAGGCCGGGAGATCCCCCCTCTTCTTCAAAATATATGGAATCTCCTAGTTTTGAGAAAGATTCAATCCCTGTGAACAGAACAAGAATGATCATATCTGCTAAAAAAACAGACCAAATCCAGGAAAAAAAAAGATGAATGTGATTCTGGCTTAAAAAAAATATGTCAGTACCAGTGCCATAGCAACACCAGAAAGATGTGTACAGTGTTCCCCAACCATGGCCAGACACGGCCTTGGAAACACCGTGACCCAACGGGAGCATGTAGATCATGATCCCAGGCTCTGTCCCTCGTTGAATTCCAAGCACACCATTTGTTAAAGCACGCTCGTAATAGTCTGCATAAACCACTTCTTTCGTCCACCTGAAGAGATTCCGAGATACCTGGAGAGACAAAGTTGTTCCTTTTGAGCAATTCATAAAAAAATTGAAGATAATTATGCAAATATTTGATCTTTTTTTCGGCTACTTTCATTTGAAGAAACGAAGTTACAAGTGAAAAATACTACCTTGAGCATGTTATAAGTCGTACATGATTCCTCGTTTTCAGTTTGGAGAGTGCTTGCCAGTCGCTGTGGATCAGTCCTAATTTCACATTTCATGCAGCATGATTAGGATATATGAACCTTCAAAAGCATGTTTAAGATTGCTCTAAACTCCGAGTTTTGCTAATGTCAGTACCAGAACTCAGACACTGAGGTCCCTCCGGTTGCGTAGCTGTGAGAAGAGTTGACAATGTCCATAAAAAACGTCGATATTTCCTGCAAAACCCGGAATTTAGACAAACAAGAATCGGCATCTTTGACAAACTGCAGTCAGCCAGTATGCATGGGAAAGATCCAATACCTTATACAGTGGATCACCAGTGATTTCATACCGAAGTTGGGATCCGATTACAATAGGAATATGCGTGTTTGTGTGGAAGCCGGATATATCATCAGCCTACCAGCAAAACCCGGAAAATTATGTTTACTTTTATCCGACCATCTAAACAAAATCATAAGGTATTCTATCAGTGACACTCAACCTGGATAGCAAGCACTCCAAGAAAGCAAGGCTTGTCAAAGAGGTGGGCGAGGAACAAGTACTTCGATTCTCCCTGCATAGAGAGAATGGATATGATATGAAATAAAACCAAGACACAAATTCAAGGTTTAGATTTGTACAGTTGCAGAACTTTTCACCCACAGTGATTCCGAATAGCTGATAAAGAATATCGTTCATTCCTCCAGTCTCCTCGTTTAGTGATTTCCAGTGTCGTTCAATGCTGTATTTTCTTATGACGTTACGAACACGATCATAGAAGTAATCTGCCATCCAAGTAGCCATCTTCAAAGCTTGATTGCTGCCGGCAAGCTTGTATTGATCCACCAGACCGGCCAAAATCTGTTGCAATTCAGACAAAAATGAAACCTTTGCGGGTATAACTATGTTGTCTGTATCATCTTGACTTTATTGTGAATTGGGTTTTTACCTTGTGAATTGTGTAGTAGGGAGCCCAGACGGGCTGCACGGCTTCAAACCGGTCAAAGAACTCGGTAGGAAAAGCAGAAAGATATCCTGTGCCTATTTTCTGTTGGCATTCGGACAGAGCAGAGACGAGGGACGTCATTTTCTCCTTGAGAGTATCATTGCGAGTGCTCGCCCACATATAAGCCGTTGCACTCAAGTAGTGCCCTTCAAGGTCACAATGAACGGTCAGTCAGATTTATACACCGTCTCACCCAAAATTCCTGAATTGATGCAATCAAATTCCTGAGATTTCCCTTACTACCAGGATTCTGAAATATACAAAATGAACAAAAAAGGTAGAGGCTTTTAACGGTTTCTGCAATCTGGACCATGTACCAAATTCCCAAAAATTTATGCATACAACCTAAAAGCTATAAGATATCAAAGGGGGAAGAGCTTGTACCGATGAAATGGCCACGGAGCTCACTGCTCGGCTTTTCCCATCCTGTGTAGGACTCTCCCGGAGCATCGAGACCAGCAGTCTTTCTAAAGTTCCACACTAAATTATCAATGTCCAACATCAAAAGATACTCGAGATTCGTCTGTTGTGCCCTCCAATGGATTGAATTCGGGTCCAATCTAACATCGTGCAGAGAAACTTCCTTGAGGAAGTTCCCCGAGGTGTTGGCTCCAGCCCCTCCATGGTTCTTGATGTTTTTATACATCATAGTCCAACTATATTCATCGTCATCTTGTCTCAAAATCTTTCTTGGGAGCAAACTGGCCCAAGCTGTCTCATCAGTTGGAGTCAAATGGTAATGAGCAAACATCTCGTTCTTCAGTGTTCCGTTGTCCGAATTCAAGAGTTCATAGCGGAAACTATGCGACGAGAGCTGCGTAGGATAGTTTGTGCACTCTTTGGCAACAGTAACTCCACATATGAACAACAGAGCGACCAGTACCAGAGCCGACAGCCTATTCATTCTTCTATCTTTACTTAGGACAAGGAAATACATAGTCTTTTTCCCCAAATTCAAGAACAGAAAGGTAGCTAAATTTGCAAGCCAAGTTCAAATTTAAACCATACCCACTTGAAAAAATTATCAGAAACCCATAAACCAAAACCTCAATCACCAAACCCAGATTCAGAATCCACGGAAGGAAGTAAAGCAATTCAAGTGAAATAAACAAGAACCCACAAAACCCTGAACTCAGAATTGATTGCAAAACTAACAAAACGGGGAAAAAGGAGAGAAAATATTCAAGAGAAAGTTACTCAATCAAAGCAAAACCCAGAAACGATCATACGCAATTCAAGACATAAAAGCCTCAGTCACATTCAGCCACAGAGAACACAGTATACGTGAAAGAGGAAATATAGAACAATCTTATGTGAGCAGCTATATATATAGGCGTGGAAAAGCAGCGGAGTCTTAGGATTTAAGCAAATGAATCTACCACGCAAAAAAATTGAAATCACGTGAAAGCGGAAACCAGATAAAATCGGGACTATGGATAAAAAAATTTCCAAAGATAAAGTGCAGAGAGATATTAGCTATGATACAGGCAGAGGTGGATCACGGATACTTTGTCACTTTCCATGGGAATTTTTGTTTGGCTAATTGACTCTGTAAAAAGGTTGAATTGGTGGGTTCCGAGAGATGGGTGCGTTCTGTTTTTTTTTTTTCCGTATTTTCTCGGGAAACAAACAGAAAAAAGGGAAAAGTAAGACGAGAAAAATTCCGGCACGGAATTCTCTCTGTAGATGAATCAAGGCGAAAGGAGTCTCAGCAAACAAACGCAAACATAAAAGAAGAATTTTTCTTTTCTTGCAGAAAAAAAGATCGCCATTTTTGTAGCTTTGTTTGAGCACGGGGAAGTCCAAAAATGCTTGCATTTCGCCTTGGAAAAAATATTTTTTTACGCGTGTGATTTTTTTACAGTAAAATCTCATATAAGATATTTAACTTTGAAAATATATATATATATATATATATATATATTATACTGAACTTTTAAATCCATAAAAAATAATATAACGTTATATCAGAATTTCATATTATTCATGAATGAACGTGAGAAAACTCCTCAATTATTTATAATTTTGATAAATCTCAATCAATCCCAGAGAAGAACAAAAATTCTCTAAACCTAATCGAATTAAATATAAAAAATATAAAAAACCAATATTTTTAAAAAACTGAGTATTTTTTTAATAAAAACTGAAGAACGAGCAGTTTATTTATTTATTTTTATAATTATTAACAAAATACGCGAGTTTTACAAAAACAAATTATTTAAAAAAAATCATTGGGTTTCATGCCCCAATAGCATTTATATCCACCCTTTCTCAAAGTATTTTCGGGAAAAATATAACGAGGATAATTTTTAGGTGAATATATATATATATATATATATATATATATATATATATGACTACCATGTGAAAATAAAAGAAGAGCAAAATATTATATAATTATATGCAAATTAAAAATACTAAACAGTGATATAAAAAAGACAAACTGCTAAACCACACTGTTATTCAGAAAGGGAAATGTGGAACAATTAAATCATTTTGATTCACATTTCTTAGAAGACATTTAATCCCTTCAAACAAACATCTCTCATCATTACCATTCTTAATTATCCGAATCTAACATTATTAAGGAGAATAAAGATACATATTGAAAGCAAAATGAAAAAAAAAAAAAGAAGAAGAAGCAATAACTACGCCCGCGATTAATTAATAATAACGAAAACAATTAATTCTTGACGAAACGATACAGTAAATCGTATTATATGCATTTTTATAAAATTAAATATGACATACAAATATTTAAACTCATTTGCTATTATATCATATGAAATTTTTGGACATTGATATTATTTCCATTTCAAAATCAAACATTTCTCGGGTTTTTTTTTTTGTAACCGGTGTCCTAAGTCGAGACCCAAACTAATTCCGGAGTCGGGAGCAAGCTATATAATATTAGAATGTGTGCTCTCCACCCAAACTTGAGGTTCGAACTCGGGCATGATATACGTTTTGTGTCCCCATCTTACCGGTTAAGCTAGCCAAGTCGGGTCTCGGGTTTTTTTTTTATTACTCATATATTGCTACAACTTGCTCAAGAGGTGACAAGATCTCTTTATTCCTTTCTTGTTCGTAATTTAGCCTTTAAGGAAACTTCACTGCAAATGCGCATTAGGTTGAACAATCATATCCACAACAAGTGGATCAGTGGGAAAGAAGTTTTCCTATATATAAAATCCTCACCATATGGATGTCGCATACAATACATTGCAGTATAAACCAAAGTGTGATAATATATTAAAAAAATGGTGAAACATTATAGTAAAAGGGCATATGATAATCATGTGTTGTTATTGGGAATTCTATTTGCTATGGCGGGCTCCGTCTCGGGGGGTTATCGGGAGGACGAGAGCTGCGTGAAGGAATGCGGCGTCACCGTCATTGGACGCCAAGACATCCTGCTCAAATGCGACAACACGTCCCTCTTCAACGGAAGCAGCTTCAAGAACGATTTCCTCTTCGGCACTGCCACGTCAGCTTACCAAGTACGTATAATGTACACAATACGAGATATCGTCCCTATATGTATATGTATTTGTATGTGTATGTGTCCGTAAATTGTGTTCACTTTTGCTCGTATTGTGCTTATAATTCCAAACATTATTTTGACAAGTTTTTTTTTTTAAAAAAAAATCAGGCATCAAAATATGAATATATGATAATTATTTTCCTATATATATATATATATATGACATTCCCGACACTTTTTTAATTCCATTTGTTCTCGCGAAAGGGATTATGAAAGGATAATTTTGATTTGATTTTAAGAATTCAAACGAGAGAAAAAAAAAAAAACTTTAGCGTGAATATGTTTGATTGTTTTGAACCTTCTTATTCAGATCGAGGGTTCAGCGCGACGAGGGTTTAACTCATGGGATCATTTCACCCATTACTATCCAGGTATTATTTTCCTTTCCTAATAAATCCACATGTTTCATGCACGCACGCCATACACACGCACGCACGCAATCAATAAAGAAAACTTAAACCATAAAAAATCGAATTATTTTAGAAAAAAATTAGAAATTTAAATGTAATGTAAAATGAAACGCGCGCGCACACACGAACCCATATATATATATACACACACACACGTATAAGCGTATATCATATATCAAATTTGTACATGTAACGCAAAACCGAATATATTGAAACCAATCGCACGTGATTCTATTCGTACACGTAATATACATTTCGTTTCTTTACGTGACAGATAAGACATCCGGGGATGGAGATCTAGCCACAGATTCGTACCATTTGTATAATGTATTGGAGATATATCACGAAATTTTAAATTTCATATTTTTTATTTTTAATTTAGCTCTAACCCTCTTTCATGTTATATATAATTAATTTTCAAGAACGACGTCGACCTCATGGTAAACATGAGCTTAAACGCTTACAGATTCTCCATCGCTTGGTCAAGAGTGCTTCCAAGTAAGAAAACTAGTTCAAGGTTTTTTACATTAATTTCCGGACCAAATAATCATTTGTTCACGCAAAATTTTCATTTCTTAAAAAAAAAGTTTAAATTAAATCATGAAAAAAAAAATTCCCCACATTTTTCATCTCGCTGTCTAATGAATCTTACGTACAAATTGCAGAAGGAAAGGGGGAGGTGAATGAGGATGGTGTAAATTACTACCTCAAACTTCTAAATAGGCTCCGACAGCAACGTAACATTATTTGAATATTCTTGGATTTTGATTATTCCATTCATATTATATATATATATATATATATATATTATTATTCTTTATAGTTATTTAAATCTCACACAAATTTCTACAGATATAACGCCTTTTGTAACGCTCTTTCACTGGGATGCTCCTCAAGCTCTTATAGACGAATATGGGGGCTTCTTAGACCGTCGTATAATGTACGTAATTATTTTATTTTTCTTATTCTAATAAAAATTATCTGTTCGAATAATGAAAAATCCAAACCTATACATATACATACATACATATATATATATATATATATGATATATCCTTGTGCTAAGAAAAGAGATGCGTCCATGCAGTGCGGACTATAGAGAATACGCGGATCTGTGCTTCAGAAGATTCGGACACTTGGTCAAACACTGGATAACGTTGAACCAACCGTACACTGTGAGTTACAAAGGGTACGGAACCGCGGCTCACGCGCCTGGCCGATGTTCGAGATGGCAAAACTTGAACTGTACGGGTGGAAATTCCGGTACCGAACCTTACATCGTTACCCATCACCAGCTCCTCGCCCATGCTGCCGCCGTGAATTTGTACCGAGAAAAATACAAGGTTTCGATCGTATAGAGTTTAGATACAGAAAACACCCTAATCAATATCTAAACTATACACAAATGAAAACTCTTTGTAATTCCAATTCGTATAGAGTTGTGTGATCGTTCCGAAAATTGAAAAATCTTAATTTCGCAGCCGAGGCAACAAGGTATCATCGGAACCACGCTGATCGACAGATGGTTCACTCCGTACAACGAGTCGGATGAGAACGACGTGAACGCCACGAAGAGAGCTATCGATTTCTTCTTCGGATGGTAAAATATCTTCTTTCACTCTAAGCAATAAGCATGGTGTTAACGTCGGGTCTATGATTTTCTTCCACAAAGTTTATTACACACAATTTTATGGGATCAACCATTGTCAAATGAACATAAAATTACCAAAACAGTATTGGGTTTTACGGTAAATATATTCACTCTCCCAATATTTCATCTTATTGAAACATATACAAATCTCTCTGATATTTTATCCATATATATATATATACCGTATTGGAGATATATACAAACCAATACCTCTCTCATTCGCTAGAGGCGAAAACCAAAAAACCCAACAGTTAATTACGCCACGAAAACAGTTCCTTACTACGATATATCTCGACCGAGAAAACGTTGAAAAATCGTCGACCGATCGGTCTGAAACATTCGGGTCTCATTCAAATTTTCGGCGACAGGTTTATGGAGCCGCTGGTTCGTGGGGATTACCCGCAGATAATGAGAGAATTGGTGGGGGATAGGTTGCCACATTTCGATATAAGCGAGATCGGTTCCATCAAAGGGACCTTCGATTTCGTCGGAGTCAATTACTACGTGGCTCAATACGTCCGAAATGGCCCCGACCCTGATCCCGACCGGCCTTGCGTCATTAGTGACCCACGGGTTAATCTTACATGTGAGTCCTAAATATCATATTAAACTTTCCGTTTTTTTATATATATATTATATTATATAAATATATTTTTCTAATGTTGTTTGTATTCTCTTATATTTTGCATGTCGCTAAAATTGCAAAAATTTGAACCTTTTTTTTTGCATTATTTGAAAAAGTTGTATTTTGTTATTTCAAAAAATCGTCTTTTTTTAATCATTTTTATTAGTATTTATATTTTAATTTCGATAATTAATTCGTAAGTGTATTTTGGACTTCTGTGTTTAATTAATAAAGGGCATAGACTAACTATAGTAGAAGTTATTTTTCCAAAATAACGTTTAAAATGTAGATTAACTTATTATTTTTTTTGTGTGTGTGTGAATGTATTAATCCAAGTTTCTTTCGTGTTCATGCAGTTTTCAGGGGCGGCAGACCCATCGGTCCAAAGGTTATATAACCGTTTTCATATATATATATATCATCTTTTATGTAAATCACATATATTGATTATATGATTTTTTTTTTACATAAATCACATATTTCAACCTCGTCCCTAGCTATTTCGATATAGAAATCCGATAATTCGAAAGTTTAACTATTTAAATAAAAAATTCATATAGTCAAGTGTATTTATTTATATAAGATAAAATTTATGAATTTACTTTTAATTTCAGGCGGCTACGTTTTATTATTATCCCGTCGGGTTACGAGATATATTGGAATACATAAAAGATAACTACGGGAATCCACCGGTCTTCGTAACGGAGAACGGTAATCATTAATTATATAATATATAAACGCTCTCTTTGTTTCTATTTTTTTTTATCTATTTTATAATTCAAAATTTATCTTTGAAGGTTATGATGACGAAGCGAATCTCCCCATCGAAAAAACCCTAAACGATGTCGGGCGAATCAGCTACCATTGCAGCCATCTCTGTTTCCTTCGATGCGCTATTCTGTACGCCTTTTGCCCTCCCTCGTTATAATTATATCCGAAATCAAATGGTCATTGTTGTGCATTTAATTAATTAATTAATTAATTACTGTTTAATTAAGACGTCGTTGATTAACCCGAAAGATTGCTTTCACGTTGATTGAATAATTAAATTGCATGCGAAATGGGGTTCGATAGTATACGATATGGTTTATAGTTTTCGGTCGTACTAGGTTTAGAGTTGTAACATTGGTCCGAAAACTGGTTTTTTTATTTTTTTTGTTAAAGCCGAAAACTGGTTATAACCGATATTTTATGAAATTCAACCGCTTATACGAATCGTAAACCAAATCGTAGAAGTGTCTTTTTTTTTTTTAACTATATGACGTAATTAGTAGACCTAGTTCTAGTTGATTTGATGGATCTAGAAAAAATTATAGGAGAGGACAATAATTTTTTATATATAATTTTATAGAGCAAAATAAATTTTATTTTTATGGAGACATTTGATAACTTTATTCATAATTTTATAAAATTCATAAAGAAATTAATATTTTTATTTAATTAAAGGGGGTTTGTGACCCCACCCCCCCTGTTAAAGTAAATCCGCCCTTGGTTTGGATAGTATATACGTATGCATGGAGACATACGTTTATAAAAATGGGGACATATGCCCCCATTTGTTTGAATAGAAATAATAATTTCTTTGCAAAATTTATAAGATTTTTACTAAAATTGTTAGTTTCCCTCATGATAAATTATTTTTATCATACAATAAAATTAAATTTGACCCCCATTTACAATATTTTCTAGGTCCACTAATGTACATATGTTTTAGTTCGGTTGGATATATACCCAAAAATTTGAGCGTTTTAGGTTTGGATTTTCCTTTTTTTTTTTGTGCATTGATATTTTATGATTTTTCATTAGTTATAATCAAACACCAAAATCCAAACCCGATATTTTATGAAATTGGACTCTTATACGAATAATAATCCGAAACATAAAGTTCAATTAATTAGTAATCGATTTTAATTGTGGAAATTAAATATTGCAGGAACGGTTCGAATGTGAATGGGTACTTCGCGTGGTCGCTGCTAGACAACTACGAGTTCGTGGATGGCTATTCGGTCAGATTCGGGATGAACTACGTGAATTTCAGCAATGTCGCCGACCGGCGGCCTAAACGCTCGGCCTCTTGGTACACGCAATTCGTGGAGGGAAATAATATCAAAGGCGACAACAACAGTTTGGTTCAATCCATATAATGTCGGAAAAAATTATCGTTAAGGAAAGTGGTTACGGGCCAACCTTCATATATATAATAACGCCCACATGATTGTGATATCATTGTATTGTATCTAATTTGAAGCATACATGTATAAGGGTATGGTTATGGTTACATCTTTTGTTTGTTTGCATCTATGAAATAAAAATATGGATCCCAATATGATTTTAATCACTGCGTTTACTAAAGGAAAGTAATCACCCGTGCCTTCACCACCAAGAAACATCCACCCTATGACCACAAAAGCCAAAAACAATATCACCAAACTGGCCGCAAAACTAACACTTACCACTACCCTATCTCCTACCCTTGACATAGAACCCACATGTGTCTCGCAAGCCCTCAAAGACCCACGATGGAGACATGCCATGGCCGACGAGTTTAATGCCTTACTTCGGAATGGAACTTGGACACTCGTTCCTCCCGATTCTTCTTACAACTTGGTAGGTTGCAAATGGGTTTTTCGGACTAAAAGAAACTCGGATGGTTCTATTGGCAGGCACAAAGCAAGGCTCGTGGCTAAAGGGTTTCATCAACGTCCCGGTCTCGATTATACCGAAACGTTCAGTCCCGTGATCAAACCGGCAACCATTCGAGTCATTCTAAGCATAGCCGTATCTAAAGGTTGGGATCTTCGGCAAATCGACGTCAATAATGCATTTTTACAAGGGACGTTGCATGAGGACGTCTTTATGATCCAACCCCCCGGATTTGTGGACCGTGATCGACCGTCATACGTATGCAAACTCCGTAAGGCCCTCTACGGACTTAAACAAGCTCCAAGAGCTTGGTACAATGAGCTCCGACAATTCCTCCTCATGTCCGGGTTTGTCAACTCCTTATCCGACTCTTCATTGTTTATATTTCGTCACAACGATGTCCACATATTCTTGCTAGTATATGTTGATGATATTATCATCACCGGAAGTCACTCCCGAGAAGTACAGTAGTTCATTGATGCACTAGCTCGACGATTCTCTCTAAAGGATCTTGGCACACTTAACTTCTTTCTCGGGATCGAGGTTCAACGTAACACACAAGGCATTCATCTCACACAGCAACGATATGTTGGAGATCTCCTTGCACGACATAAGATGACAGTCGCCAAGCCTGTTCCGACACCTCTAGCATCCACCACCGTCATTTCTGCACAATCGAGTTCCGAGCTCGCCAACCCGGAAGAGTATCGGCAAGCACTAGGAGGGCTTCAATATTTACTTCTTACAAGGCCAGATATAGCATATGCAGTCAACAAACTATCACAATACATGCACCGTCCAACCGAGGATCATTGGAAAGCTGTGAAACGAATCTTCTGATACATTGCCGGCACAAAGAACTTTGGTATTCAGCTGCATCACTCTTCTCCGACGACTCTCCATGCCTTCTCCGATGCAGATTGGGGTTTCATTGACCGACTATCACTTTATCCGTGGACTCGTCCAAACAGACCGCCTTCGTGTTGCGCATGTATCATCCTCGGATCAATTAGCAGATGGACTTACAAAGGCACTGCCACGGACTCGTTTTGAACTTCTTCGACTCAAGATTGGCGTCTCACCCGACACCAAACTTGTGGGGGCGTAAAGGAAAGTAATATGTTAATGCGTCAAATCTCTTCTAATTGATTGCAATCTTGTATAATCTTGTATAATTAATTAATTTCCTCTTGATTGTATCTCCTTAGATATAGCAACCTCCTCATGTATATATTTTGGTATTGCAAAAGTGAATAAAAGTGAGATTACATTATTCCTTTCATTTACCTTCTTCTTTTTTTTTTTCTCTATACAAAACAACCAAGATTTCGTGCCCCAAGTATTTCGTATCTGTAAGCACATGCATGTATGTATATATATTGATTTTGTTTCCAAATATACCCTTCCTAAGAATCCTAACTATGTTATTCCCATGTATAGCAAGGGTAAAATAGTCATCAAAACAACATATTTCCATATAAAACTGAGAATTTCAATTTACATGAAATTTTCTAAATAAAATATACGAGTACTTATGGTTAAGTGTATATTCATACATACCAGCATATTATTGTTCTCTTCAATAGTCAATTTGAGGATTAAAGTGCTGGAAATTTAAAATCAATGTATAAGATCCATGACATAGTTTAATCTGAATTCATATCGAGATCCCGAAAATTCCGACTATATTTTCTCGTATTCAGAAATCGCAAATGAAATATACAACATATTGAATTATTTTTGTAGTAATATATCCACAAATATTCTAATTAAATGTTTGTAATATGTTGATCGTTTTCTACTTGCCAAAGGATCGTCTTATTGACTTATATACAGGTCGAATTCTTGAGGGAGAATAATTTTAAATTTGCAATCTTTTGCAATTTAACATGGTCTATATCCAAAATCCCCATATATAACAATGTCTTAACCGGACCATTACATACTCAAATATTTCGAATTAAAAAAATAGACAAATAATATGAATCTCCATCGTTCACAGATCATAAACAAATTGCTGAGATACAAATGGCCCAAAATTTTCATTAACAACACAATATAGGATTTGTAAATGATTCACTAAATCCCAAGTGGGATATATGTAATTGATTGATGATAATTAGATTACAAAATAGTATAATTAGTTTTATTAATTAAATAGATAGAGGCAGGAGACAACAAAAAAAAAAAAAAAAAAAAACCCAAAATAA